>NC_083103.1:2366250-2700625 GCF_949774975.1 Lagenorhynchus albirostris
GATGGACAGGATCCCCTCGTGCAGCAACTGCAGCCGCCACGCTTCCTTCCCACACCGAGGGCACGGGCTCTTGCAGCCTGGGACGCAGGACCCGGGGGACAAGGGAACACGGGGTGGGGGGGAGAAGTGAGGATGAGCGGGGATGTCTGGGGAGCCGGCAGGTGGGGTCGTGGGGCCGTGTCCCACCTCACAGGAGCCTTCAGGTGAAGCTAATAACACAGGGAGGTGGTGCCGAGGGATGTTTCCAGAGGGAACCCCGGGCTCCGCTGGCCTCTGATTCGCCCAGAGGCGGGGACCAAGCTGGGGAGACAGGCACGCCCTTGAGGGCAGGGGGCAGAGAGGCAGGAGCCAATCCGGAGAGTCACAGACAGATGGACAGGTCACAGCCCCGCCCCTCGCTCTGGCCCCGCCCCCTGAGTGCAGACGCGGGAGCCCTGCCCCCTCCCACACCCCCCTCTGCCCTTCGGCTTCTCTGTCCTCCCGCCCTGAAGAGGGCCTGGCCCAGGAGGGCTCACCGGGAGCGAAGTCACGGTCCTCCTCCTCGTCAGAGAGCTCTGGGCAGGACTCGGGCGTGGAGCCGCTGCTCTCGGTGGCCTGGCTGTGGCCAGACGGCTGGTCGCTGGCCTTGCGGAGCCGCCGGTCGGGGCCAGACCCCTGGAGGGAGATGGAGCGGCTGTGGCCGGGAGCTCACCCACACCCACCGCACCCTCGTGCGCCCGCCGTGCCCTCGGGGACCTGCTGGGGTGTCGCTGGCCTTGGGGACGTGGTGGTGGGCTTATGCCAGGGCAGCTCCGGAGGAGGTGGCCGGCGGAGGAGGGAACTGCTGGCTCTGGGTGCACAGAGGAGGTCTGGCCCTGCCTGGACTGGAGCCTCACTCCCCCCGGGCCTCAGGGTCCTCAGGGGTAATGCAGACTGCTGGCCCCTCTGCGGCGGCCTGGGGACCGTCACGAGGTCCTGCCCAGTACATGCGGAGATGATGGGGGTGGGGCCAGGGACCCGCTCAGTGTGTGAGCTGAGGGCTCCCCCATCATGGAGGGACCCCCAGGCTGGCCGGCCTCAAACAAACCCCCTGAGTACAGGAGTGGCCAGGTGACAGCAGGCCTGTGTCCAACAGACGGGCCCAGGATGGTGCCTGGACGCTCTGCATCAGGGCCCTGTGGCTCTGATGTGTATCAGCGATGGGGGTGGGGTCAGTGCTGGGGGGGGGGTCAGCGATGGGAGGTGCAGACAGAGATGGAGGGTGGGGCAGTCCACCCAGGTGGACTTTGCTGCAGGGACAGGTTTTGGGGTTTGGTGGGGCCTGAGCCGACTGGAAAGGCTTAAGTGAAGGAGGACGATACAGAGGGGCATCAGGTGGACACGTGTGCGAGGGGCCGGGGCCATCTGGTCGAGGTCGAGGGGCCGCGGAATGTGGCGGAAGGGTGGGTGGGACACACGTGGCTAGTGAGATATTGTGGCCCCTGTTTGCTGGGAAAATTGGGGCCCCTGGGCAAGATGGGGAGTCCTCCCCTCCCTGCCCCGGGTGGGCCGTGCCCCCCGGCCGTGTGCACAGTGGGTGCCTAGCTGGTGTAGCGTGTGCTGTTCCACACGTGGAACCTGCCCACGTGGTGGGGGCCACTCCAGGCTTCCCTCAAAAGGCATCTCTGTCTGGAGCTCTCCTTCCTCGTGTCTCCTGGAACCTCCCACCTGCCCTCGCCCGCGCCTCCCACCCTCTCTCCCACACTTTTGAGGCCCAGGCATCTGGGTAAATGTGCCGTCTCCTGCTCCTACTTGGGCGAGTCCCTGGACTGCCCAGAGCCTCCGTTTTTTCATCTGTGGAATGGGATAGCACGCTGCCCGCACCGCAGAGGGCGGCTCTGGGGGTTGATGGGCCAGGACCATACACCCAGGCACAGTGCCCTGAACACCAGGGTGCCCTGGGAACTGAGCGTCCTGCAGATCCAGGCGTCCAGGCCCCATGCTGGGCAGGGGAGGGCAGGACAGGGAGGCAGGGGGATGCCAGAGGAGACCCTGCTAGGACGTGGGTCAGACTGTGCCAGGGCGGGGGACCCAGAGGAGGGGGGCCAGGCAGGTGGGTGTGAGGGTGGGCACGGGGCCACACCTGGAGGGACCCAGCAGGGGCCCTGGGGGTGGTGCTGACCTGGTGCCTGGGCCCCGGGCTGCCCAGGAAGGTGGTCTGGCCGGCCATGGTCTCCCGCTGCAGGGTGTGCAGGACCCCGTCTTGCTCAAACTGGGCAATGTCCTTCAGGGGGTCCCAGGGGCTGTGGCTGGAGGGTCCAGAGAGTGTCTGTTGGCAGGGGCGGTGGCCCTCGGAGTGAGGGGGCCCCAGCCCGGCCCAGCCCTCAGCCTCCCAGCAGGACCGGAGACCCCCAGGGGAGTGACCGTTGCCTGCACCTGTGTGCAGCCCCTGTGTGACCCTCCCTCCCCATCACCCAGGGCCAGGATGGTGGGGGTCTGCTACCCAGCCCACCGCGGGGCCCAGGCCGCTGTCTGCCAGCGCTCACTCCTCGTATCGGTAGCGCCACTCCTGGGTGGTGGGGTCCAGGTGGAACAGCTGCGGCGTCCAGGGCACCAGGTTCTGCTGGCGCTCTCGGGCCTGATGCCGCTGTGCCTCCTCCAGGGCAAACTTCTCCTGTGTGGCTTTGTGCTGGTCACCCTCGCTGATGGCCCTGGTGACGTGCTGCCAGAGCCTGCGAGCGGAGCACACGTTCTGAGCTGGGGGACCTGGGCAGTCCCGTCCCCTCACACTAGAGGGGAGCCTCAGAGCAACCTCCGCTTGATTGCCTCCAGTGACAGGGAGCTCACTGCCTCTCAGGGTGCCCGGGTCTCCTGGGCACTGTTGATTTACCCTGAGATGGTTCTTTCTTATGCTGGACGCACACCTGCCACCAGCAGGGCCCTCCCTGTGGACTGCAGGTCATCTGCCCTGGAGCCTGCTCTTCCCCAGGCCTCCCCTGCTCTCTCTCCAGCTGCCCACAGCTGGATGTGTCCTCTGCCCAGAAAGGTCCACTCAGGTCCATCCTCCCTGCCACAGACATCCAGGGGACGTGCACCCAGGAGACAGCAGCTGCCGGCCCGGCCACCCCAGCCGTGGTCAGGGGTCCTGCGGCGCCCGGGCCTTACCGCTCCGACTCCAGCTCTGTCTGCTCCTCCAAAGGCACCGTGTGCCGCTTCAGCCGCTGCCCGCGGACCTCCTCGCTCGGGTTCCAGAAGAGCTCGGCGCCTCCTCTGCCCTCCTCCTTGATGAACACTTCCCTGTCCTGCCCCAGACAGCCGGGCAGGTCAGAGGTACCGGCCGTGGCCTCTGCTGCCCCCGGGCCCACCCGCGCCTGCCCGGAGGCGGCCTCTCACCCAGTGTCCCGTGAGCCGCGCCAGGACCTCCTCGCCCGATGTGATCTTCCCGGAGATCTGGTTGATGCTCGTGCTGCCCCCGAAGAAGGGCTGTGGGGACACACCCGAGACGATGCCCTTACGACGCTGGTGAGGGCGGCAGCCACGGCCCCCTCGTGGAGCTGGGGAGGAGGGGCCCCTTCCTCATGGGTGGGTGGGAGGTGAGCTCCCAGCCCCAGTGCATGGGGGGGCTGGCTGGGACTGAAGCTGGAGGTGGCCATGCTCGCCCACGGTCCAGCCTGAGCTCAAGGGTGCTGGGTCCCTGCCAGGGCTTTGTGCCCCGTGGTGGGGAAGGGGCCTGGGCCTGTCCTAGCTCTGCTGTGTGGCCTGTGGGCAGCCCCTTCCCCTCTCCGAGCCTCGTTGTGCTACAGGGAAGCCAGGAGCTGCTCGTCCATGTGCACCTGTCAGGAAACCATCCCTGGGGCACTGAGAGGGCAAGAGGGGGCCACCCAAGGCCTCGCCTCTCCCCGGCCCAAGCCCCACGCCCCCCAAGGCCCCTGGGTGGCCGAGGTGCTGCGGCCAGTGCTACCTTGAGCTTGAATTCCAGCTCAGCCTGGAAGTTGTTCTTCTCACACTCGACGGTCACTCTGCCGCCCAGCTCCATGGTCATGGTGCCGTAGAGAATGCCTGGAACACAGCCGCACTGAGGGGTCAGGGCCACCCCCTGGCCAGCCGAGTCCCCAGACCTCTGCTGAGTCCTGACCCAGCAACACTGAGCCGGGGAGGCCCCTGTCAGGGCTCGGAGGGCGAGACGGGAGCAGGGAGGGGGCAGGCGCTCTGGGGGCAGTGCTGCCAGGAGGGGGAGAATCTCGTTAGGTGAGCAGAGCCCGTGACCGGGCCTGATTCCGCAGTGACCAGCTCCCTGCAGCGAATGGGGTCTCTGGCCCCAGGGCCTTTGCTCATGCGAGTTGCTAAGTCTGGGAGACATCCCCACCCTTTACTAGGTCACCTCCTCCAGCAGGCCCTGTTCCAGGCTCCCAGGAGCCCCACTGCCCCCGGGAGACCCTTGTCAAGGCCTGTCACTCCGTTCCGCAGATCCTGCCCCGATGTAGGTGGCTGCATCTTCCCTGCTCACTGCTGCGCCCAGGACGGGCCCACGTGGTTTTCTTTTTTTTTTAACTTAATACATATATTTTTTAATTACTGAAGGAAAGCATGAGTCTTCTATTTCTGGTCTTACGGAGGGCTTACTCTAAAAGAAAAAAAGAAATGAGGGAAGGAAGGAAGGAAGGAGAAGGAAGAAAGAAAGGATCATTCTCACTTGAAAACACTTAGAGATGTGGGATAAAATAAGTCTTCCAAAAATTAAAAAAACAGACTTCCCTGGTGGCTCAGTGGTTAAGAATCCGCCTGCCAATGCAGGGGACATGGGTTCGAGCCCTGGTCCGGGAAAATCCCAGATGCTGCGGAGCAACGAAGCCCATGTGCCACAACTACTGAGCCTGCGCTCTAGAGCCCATGAGCCACAACTACTGAAGCCCGCGTGCCTAGAGGTCGTGCTCCACAACAAGAGAAGCCACCGCAGTGAGAAGCCCATGCACCGTAACCAAGAGTAGCCCCCGCTCACCGCAACTAGAGAAAGCCAGCGTGCCGCAACTAAAGAAAGCCAGCACGCAGCAACGAAGACCCAACGCAGCCAAAAATAAATAAATAAATAACTTTATTTAAAAAAAAAAAAGATTTAGCACTAATTAAAAAAAAATTTAAAAAGACAAGCTAATTGAAATCGCAAAAAGGCTGGAATCACCCCCAAATTCCCCTGTGCACAGGGTGGAAAAGCTACATGGAAGGGAGTCGGGCCTCTGAGCTGCTCTGGTGTCTCTCCAGGACACACTAACGCAGAGTCAGAGAAGCAGCTGCAGGGCCGCGTGTGCAGGGCCCGATTCTCTACTGCGGGGGGTGGGGGAGGAGGTCTGAGAGACCCTAGAACTGTCTATACCTTGTTATGTAGTTTTGACTTTGGAACCGGGTACATATTTCATTTACAAAATTATTTAAAAAACGAAGTTAAAAGAGCAATTCCTAAAAATCCAAAGTGAAATGAAACAAAAGACCAGAGTGGGCGTGATCCCAGAGGGGTATATCTGATGACCTTACAGATCCCAGAGGGATCCACTCAGGACAAGAAGCACAGACATCACAGCCCACGCTGCCTTCAGCCATCGCGGGGAGGGAGAGAGGGGGGGAGGGGGGAGGGGGGAGGGGGGAGGGGGGAGGGGAGGGGGGAGGGGGAGGGGGAGGGATGAATAGGGGAATTCATCTATTCAGATTTTTTAGGGTGGTGAAACTATTGTGATACTGTAACGGTAGAAACATGCATTTGTCCAAATCCATATAATTATACAACACAAAGTGTGAACCCTAATGTAAACTATAGACTTAAGTTAATAATAATGTGTTAATATCAACTAACCAATTGTAGCAAATGTAGCATACCAATGCAAGATGTTAACACTAGGGGATCCGAGTGTGTGTGTGTGTGCCTGTCTGTGTGCATGTTGGGATGGGTGGGGTATATGGAACTCTCTGCACTTTCTGCTAAAGTTTTTGTAAACCTAAAAGCACTGTAAAAAAGAAAGTCTGTTAATTAAAAAATAAAAAAGAAATCCTATAACTGAATCACTTTGCTGTATACCAGAAATTAACACAACACTGTAGAGGAAAAAAAAAAGAAATCCAAACCTTGAACTACTACAGTGAAATTGCAGAAAACCACAGACAAGAGACGATCTTAAAAGCAGCTACAGAGAAAAGCAGAACATGTAACAAACAGGCCAACAGATGATTGATCACCAACCACAATGGAAATTAGAAGGTGGTAACAAGCTTCCAAAGAGGACAGAAGGACAATCTGCCTGGAATTCCATACCCAGCTAAAAAGTCATGGAAGAGTGAGGGTCAAATAAGATACCTTCAAACAGACAAGAACCAGGGTGCTCTCCCTGAGGGAGCCAGCCTGGGCTCTGCCCTCCAGGGTGGGAGTACCATGGCCTCTCACCTTTGCAGTGGGCGTAGGGCATGGTAAGGGTGTAATCCTCCACCCGGTTCAGGAAGGTGAGGGTGGCCTTGCCATCCAGCAGAGCTGACAGTGAGTTCCCTGCAGAGACGGGGCAGTGGGACCAGTGAGATGAGACCAATCCTCGGAACCTGGGCCCCCACCTCCACCCCAAGTCACAGGACCTGAGCTCCCTTCCAACAGGTGGAAAGAGTCCCAGGCACCTCCAGCTGTGTGACTTGGGCGGGTTGCTTAACCTCTCTGAGCCTCGGATTCTGCAAAGGCCCCATCCAGGTCGTACAAGTCATTCATCCTGAGGAGTTACCTAAGTCGCCATGTGTTCATGTTTATTTCACTTACTAAAGCAGGGATTCTTAGGGTGGAGCCTTCAAACCTTTTCAAACTAGGGCCTCTGCTCTGATTTTAAACACCAGCGGAGAGGGGGTACGGCCCGCTCAGGGCTGAGAGTCACAGCCACAGTCAGTGACGGGAGCACAGGAGTGGAAAAGGTGGGCCGAGCCTGTACGCCCTCTGCAGTCTGCTGGGCACGCAGAGGCACTCAGAGCACCTGCCCACCAGTGAGAACAACAGGAAGGTCGACAGGACGTAAAAATGCAGACAGACCCACGGTGCCAGGCTCTCGAGGGGTGCTGCCCGATAGCCTGTCCTGTGATGATCCCTGTTCTATCCCACGCAGCACGCGGATACTTGCACTGCGGCCAGAGCAACCGCGGAGCTGCCTTTTAGGTTGTATTTCGTTTGGATCAATTCAAACAGCCACGTGTGGCCAGTGGTGCTGAATTGGACAGCCAGCTCGAGATGGTACCTTCACATGGCTCTTCCCGTAATCCTCCCAGCATCAGTGCAGCTCTACGGCTGAGGGATGAGAGGCCGGGGGGAGGGGGCTCTGCCTGACCCCAGGCTCTGAGCACTTTACCCCTCGTAGTCCCTGGCTAGGAGAGGCGGAGAGGGACACGAACATGGCCACCGGGGGAGGTCTCGGTGACCACCGAGTGCGGCAGGTCAGTCCTCCCCCCATTTCCTCGAGGCCCAGGGGAGCCCCCCTCACCGTAGAACCGGGACTTGGCTGTGATACTGCCGCTGATGCAGAAGCCGTCCTTTCGGTTGCTGACGTGGAAGGCGGACACGGGGGGGTGGTGGGACACCTGTGGGTGGAGAGGGGGCTCCTGCAGCAGCCCCAGGAGCAGGCAGGCCCGGTCCCCCGCCACATCCCTCCCAGTGCCAGGCGCAGGCGCGAGGGCAGTCCCCATCTCTCAGCCCCAACGCCCAGCGAAGCCGGGCCTGAGTCCTGGGGCCCGGGGGGAGCTGAATGCCATCCCCGCATCCCCCCAGGAAAACGGGATGCGCTGTCCCCCTCCCTAAGGAAACACTTTCTGCTGTCACAGCCGAGATGGTGCCTGAGCCTCCTGGGAGAATCCCCGCTGGCCGCAGTGAGGCCAGAGCTCTTCCAGTGGTCGCAGGTGGAGCCACCCAGAAACGTGCCTGGGGGTCAGACGCCCCCTGCCCCCTGCCCCCTGCCAGGGCCCCGTCCGCTGCAGAACCCAGCAGCCAGCCCAGGGTGGCCGGGCCCTTGCCTGCTCAGCTATGTAGAAGGTGTGGCTGTGGTTCTGGGGGTGGAACCAGCAGCAGCGGAAGGTCTCCCCCAGAATGGGGTTGTAGGGCTTCTTGATCCCCTGCAGGCAGTGAACAAAGAGGCTTGTGTGAGAAGCTGTGGGTGGGGCACAGATGCCAGTTGGGACGGGGTGTGGACCGAGGGACAACAAGAGGGGCTGCCTGCTGCCCACAGCCCCGGGCACCTGCAGGGAGGAGGTCTCTAGAAGGGATGTCTAGTTTCCCACCAGCATCTGGGAACAGCGCCCCACTCCCGGTCTGGGGAGACTATGCTTTACCCTTGGTTTACGCTCTGGGCGGACGGCCTACGAGGTGCCCTGTCCACTTCTTGGCTCTGAGGGGCACGTGAGACCCTAACCACATCAAGCTCTCCCCGGACCTCAGGGGAAGCCAGTGCACAGCCCACTCAAAGCCCCCTGTGGCTTCTAATGACCTTTCAAGTTAAAGCCCCAATTCTCCAGCCCTGCTATTTCCGTCGCTTCCCTGGGTGGGAAGTCAGGGCTTGGTCCCCCATCTCGGAGGACCCGGGACCACTGTGGGGACGACCAGGATCCTTCAGGGTCACGCGGGGTAGGGGATGGCCTTGGACTCTGGGTGGGGTTGGGTGCCAGGGCGCAGGGCTGGGCTGTAGTTGCGCCCTCCCCGGACGGTGCTTCTCACCTTGGGCTTCTTGTAGAAGCCGGACAGGTACCACTGCAGCACAAGCTTGATCCGGCTGTAGGCGTCCTCCTCCAGTGCGGCCCTGCGATGGGGTGGGGGAATGCCCTCACTCCAGATCGGGGGACCTGGGCCGCCCTCTGCCCTTTCCCGGCGCCCTCTCTCCTTCCGTTTCAACCTCCATCCACTTGCTGAAAACCCAGGCCCCTCCCCGGCTGCCCAGCCCCCAAAAAGAAGGTTCCCACCCTCCCCCGACACTCCAGGGAATCGGGTTTTCCAGGAACTGGAAAATGTCAGGGTGGCTCCAGTGCTGGGGCAGAGAGGGTGCTGCTGGCTCGAGGCCGGCAGGGCGCCGCCTCCAGGAAGCCCCCGGGATGCTCTCGCCCTCACCCAGCTCCCTCTGCGTGGGCTGCTGAGCCTGCAGCCCCCCTTCCAACCTCTGCCTTCTTCAGCTGGAGGGAGCCAATGCCACGGCTCAGGTGCACAGAAGGTGCTGGGCTCACCTGTGATGGTGGCCCTGACCGGACGTGGGGCTGCCCCGTCCTCCCTGTCTACCAGCTCCTCCCATGGAGGCCGGGCCCCTTGGAGGCAGAGGCTTCAGGGACAGTTTCCTGGGGACCCTTAGGACTCTCTGTGGGGCAGGCAGGGGCTGAGGGAGCCTGGGGGGGGGTGTCTCTGGGCACCTCCCCGTCGCTCACCTGGAGAGCAGGTCGGCGTGGTAGTAGTAGTCGGAGAGCTTGTTGAGGAAGGAGCGGGGCTCCAGGACGAAGGTGGGCAGCACCACGCGGGACAGGTCCATGCCCGGCCGCAGCTGCTTCAGCAGGACCCACATCAGACTCTTGTTCTCGTCAGACACCGTCTCTACCTGCGATGCCTCGCCCAGCTGCCGGCAGAGGGACCGCGGTCAGGCTGCAGCCAGAGCTGGGCGGGGAGCCTGGAGGGGGCGGGATGGGGGGTAGGGCGGCCACGCGTACCCCCTGGCCGGGCCGCCACACCCAGAGGGCCTGTCCCAGCCCCAGCTGAGCCCTGCGTTTTCCAGCAGACCCGAGGGGCAGCTGCTGGCCCAGGCCGGCTCCCGTCTGCCTCTGCTCCTGGCCAGCCTGGGCCCTCCCCGCGGTTGGTTCCTGGCCAGCCTGGGCCCTCCCCGCGGCTGGTTCCTGGCCAGCCTGGGCCCTCCCCGCGGCTGGTGCACGTCCACCGTGGCTGCTGACACCTGTCTGTGGACTTTGCATGACCTGTGCCGCGGCAGCAGGTGCCACGTGCTCGAGGAGACCTCCTCCCACCCCCAGCCCATCTTGTCTTCATGGGGTGACACAGGTGCTTCAGGCCTGCACCCCCTTCAGGAGGGGGTCTTCACCTGTCCAGGATCGCGCGGCTAGAGGGGGCCGCCCTGGGCCCCTCCTCTCTTCCCTGAGACTGTGCCACAGAGAGACTGAGCCCCGGAGCTTTGGGCTTTGTCTGGGCAGGGGGCGAGGGGCAGGGTAGGGGGGTGGGGGGCTCCATCTCCCAGGCCGCACCAACCAGCAAACCCTCAGGTGGGCAGAGTGATCTCAGAAAGGGTCATGCAGCTGTGTACAGACAGCTGGCTGGCGGGGCAGGTGCTCCCAGGCAGGGCTGTGCATCGGAGACCCTCCCGTCTCGGGAACTGCCATCGAGCCGCAGTTCTCGGGCCAACGCCAAGCCGCCCTCCCGTCCCCATGGACCCCCATCTCCTGACCCCAGGGGGCAGCAGAATGCAGTACCAGCTGCCAGCCCTGCGCCAGGGCCCATCACCTGCGGGGCCGCCTCAGGCAGCCACTCTGCCTCTCTGTGTCTGCACAGCTGGGGCGGAGGCCTAGTGCACTCGCTTGGACAGCTCGCCTGGGCACCGAGGGGAGGGGAAGCCCCCAGAGGCACGGTCATGTCTGACCCCCATGAGGCCGTGGCTCCCTGGCTTTGATGTCCAGGCCAGCTTCGGGGCGCGCATGGCAGCTGCCGCAGGTGGGAATCCCCTGCACCCCCCATCCCACCCACACTCCCTCTAACCCTCTCCCTCTGGCTTCTGCCCCTCCTCTCCACCAAAAGTGCCCTGGTGAAAGTCACCACCACCCCCGTGTCACCCTGTCTCTCCTCCAGCTCCCAGCACAGCTGCCCCTGAGGCCACCCCTCCCCTCCCTGCCACGCCTCCCAGGGTTCCTCTGCGGAGCCCCGCCTGTGCTCAGCCTCTGAAGGCTGGGGTGCCTGGGCCCCTTGGGCTGCCCTATGTCCAGACGGCCCCCTGAGCCCCAGACCCTCCCGTGCAGCAGCGTCTCCCTTGCACGTCCAAGCCTGGGACACAGTCGGGTCCCACCCCCAGCCGCCAGCTCTTTCTTCCAGAGCACCGGTCTCACAGGTGGCATCGCCGTCAGGCTGGGTCCTGCCCGTCTGCCTCTGGACGCGCCCTGAACCCCTTCTCCCTTCCCCACCCCAACCCGGGTCCAGGGCACCGTCAGCTTTGTCCGGACAACAGCTCCTCCTTAGCGGGTCCCAGGCTCCACCTCTGCCCCTTGACCTTCTGAAGGTCTCACCTGGACCCTGGCAGGCCGCCACCTGAACCTGCCCTGTGGCCCCCCCAGCACCCTCACTAGAGCCCCGCGGCCCTCCCGGCTCTCCCTGAGTCCCGCCATCCCGGCCTTCCCGTGCCCCGGCCCTCTGGGTGTAGCAGACCCTGCGGGCTCTCCCCGAGGGGACGGCCAGGCGTCGCCTCCACCGCTTCAGGGATGCAGGGTGCTGGGCGGCGCCCGAGCTCCAGGCAGGGCGGGCTCTCACCTCCCCCAGGTCCTCGTGTTCCTGTACCACGTACGTGGTCCCTCTGCGCGCGGGGCGCCCCGGGGCCTCCGACGGCTCGCCCCCGCTCTCGGCCTTCCGCCTGCGGTCCTGGGTCTCCTTATCTGAGTCCTCAGCGTTCTCTCTCTCTGACTTGTCTGAGAAAGCGTCGTTCTCCAGGGAAGACCCGTTCAGTCTGGAAGGTGGACGGCGCCCGTGGGTTGCTGGTCACGCCCACCTCTGGGCACACCCCCCAGTACCCTCACCCGGGGCACCCTTCGCTGCCGGGCACCTCAGCCCCATCCCTGTGCTGAAGAGCCTCAGCGATGGGCATTTGACACTATAAGCCCCAGTTCACAGGCGAACACCCTGAGGCTCCCCGGTCCACCTCGAGTGGAGGAGGCCTGCCTCCTGGCCTGGGGTTTGGGCAGCCAGACCTCGGTGGCGTTTGCCCCCCATCTTCTCCCCACGTACAAGGAGACCCCGTGCGGTGGTGCCAGGGAGGGCCCGGGCCCAGGAGTCCCCAGCAGGCTCCCGGGAGAGGCTGGTCCCTGCCCGCCACGCCCCTGCTCACGGGAACAGGTCCTGGTCGTGGACGGCGGCCGAGGCGGGCAGCCCGCAGAGCGAGGAGGGTGATGCATCTGGCGAGGACCCGGGCTCCCCGTCGCGGCCCTGCCTGCATGTGCTGAGTCGCAGGAGGCTGGAGCAGCGCAGTGCCAGCTCCAGGGCGTCCAGCCAGCAGCGGCCTGTAGTGGGGGGGGTCAGGGGCGATGAGCAGCCCCCAGCTGGGGAGGCACCCACCGCACACTGGGGAACTTCCTGTCCCTCTGTCAGGGAGCCTGCCCGCCCCCATCCCTCCGTTCTTCAACAAGGAGCACCCCACTCCCAGCACACTGTCAGTCACCCACGTCACAGACAAGGGCTAAGGCCAGGATGGGTAAGTGACCCCCCCAAGGTCATACGTGTAGCAAGCTCAGGCCACTCTGCACAGAGGCCCTGTGAGCTCCCACCTGTGGCGTCAGGGTGAGGGCCCTTCCTGATGGAGACTGGCCCCCACGGGTCGGGGCAGGAGGGCGTCTCTGCGCTGAGGGCTTTCCTGGCCTGGAGCACAGGGCGGGAGCGGGGCTGGCAGGCTGGGGAGGGGCTGTGGAGCCAAGGCCGCAGACAGGCAGCCCCTGGTGTTGGAACAGCTCCGGGGGGAGGGGAGGGCCAGGCGGGCGGGGAGGCGGGGTGGGGTGGCCAGAGCCAGCCGCCTCCAGCCCCCAGCCCTTATCCTCAGCCCCCTGCAGCCCTGCTGGTAGAGGCCGCCCGCGGGCTGGACCTGGGATTGAAGGACCTTGAACTCGGTTCTTTCCTTCTCCAAAGCCTCAGTGTCTCCCTCCTGGAGACAGTGAATTTCCCTCCCTAACTCTCCGTGGTGCATCCCGGGGCCTGGCGTTGGGAGGGGCGCTGGGGATCGTGGGGGAGGGGCCTGCAGGGGATCGTGGAGGAGGGGCCTGCAGGGGGGGTGGCTCCTGGTCATCAGGAGGACACCCGGCACCCTGCGGGGGGGGGGGGGGGGCTTCACTGCAGGCTTGGCTGGATACCAACCTTCCAACTTTCAGCCAGGGCTGAAAGGTCATGGTGGTGGAAGGTGGGGTGCTCATGGGAGCAGAACCCG
This sequence comes from Lagenorhynchus albirostris, assembly GCF_949774975.1. Lineage (NCBI taxonomy): Eukaryota > Metazoa > Chordata > Mammalia > Artiodactyla > Delphinidae > Lagenorhynchus > Lagenorhynchus albirostris. The sequence goes on from NC_083103.1 coordinate 2,379,369, forward strand.
CAGGCGAGAGCTGGGAAACCCACACCTGCTGAGTGGGGCCTGGGGCCCTGACGTGCATTTTTTGTGGTTGCCCCAAGGGACTAGACATCCTAAATAGCACGCATCCTTCGAGTCCATTCCTCCTCCTCCTCCAGGAAGCCCACCCTGATACCCACGGGGGCTGTGGATGCCCTTCCTCCCTGACCACGGCCCCCGACCCCATCAGGGACTCAGCTCATGCTTCAGCCCAGTTGGCCTCGTCTGCTGGTTTGCTGGTGTTCTCTCGCACTAGATTGCAGGCTCCATGGGAGCACTAGCTGCCCATCCCGTCCCAGGGCCCACGAGGGGCCTGGCACCGAGTGGCGGGCTGGGGAAATGAGGGTGGCATTCAAGGGACTCAGGACGGCCCCCTGGAGCGTGGATGCAGCGTCTGGCCACCAGGGGGTGGCATGGCACCTTAGGGACGGCCGCCTGCCCCAGACTCCCAGCCGGGAGGGCCGGAGCCCAGTGGTCAGGCCAGGCTGCCTCGGGCAGGACCTTGCCTGCCCTGAACTGCTGGTGGGGTGGGAGTCTTCCACCAGATCCCTGGGAGGCGCCGGCCCTCAGGGCTCGGCGATGGGTCGGGGTGTGTGTGTGTGGGCAGCCGCGTTTACTCGGGGCAGCCACTAGAGGGCGCTCCAAACACGTGCGCTGATTTGGGAACCTGGCTTCGTCCCGGCTCCAGCACTTTCTCACCTGCAGTTCACCCAACCTGTCTCCGCATGTGTCAAACGTGGATGGTAACAGTAGCATCTGCTGATTCAGTGGTGCCTGGCACGTGGTTGGCACCCAGTAACTGTTATCTGGTTGCTTTTAAATAAGGTCATCAGATTCGCATAGCAACGGGGGAGACAGTGCTACTGTTCATCTTTTGCCCACGGGGAAGACTGAGGCTCCAGAGAGGGGGCTGGTGAATAGCGGGCTCGTCCCCTGACACCAGGCTGCCTCCTTGGATGGCGGTGAAGGGGTCCGAACCGGGGTCCCATACACCCGGCCTAAATCCCACCAAGGGGAGGGGTGCTTCAGGTGGGGTCACCATGGAGACCAGCAGGGCAGGAAGGTACTCACCGTCCGACTCGGAGGCGGCCCTGAAGATCAGGTAGCTGCTGGGGAGGGGCTGTGTGATGGAGCCCACGCTCTCACCTTTGGGGCCCTGGAGAGGCAGAGACCCGGCGTCACCCAAGGGATGGGCCGGGGATGGGTGGAAACACAGGTTGTGCGGTCATGTGGACCCACACTCAGACACGCGTGGACGCTTCCGGGGCCTCAGGACCCCTAGGCAGGGTCAGGCACCTGACCACGCAGACGTGGCAGGCGGCAAGAGAGGCGAACGGGCGCGGTGCTCGGTCCCCCTTCTTAGCTGGTGGTCCCACCCTTGGCTTTCCAGCTCTGAGCCCCCCACTTTAGGGTGGCCAGAATCAGCATGGGCAGATCCAGGACACCCAGTTAAATCTGAATCTCAGAAAAATTACATACATAGTATAAGTATACCCCATGAAATATCTGGGACATAGTGTTTTTTTTTTAGATTCCATATATATGTGTTAGCATACAGTACTTGTTTTTCTCTTTCTGACTTACTTCACTCTGTACGACAGTCTCTAGGTCCATCCACCTCACTACAAATAACTCCATTTCTTTTTGGGACATACTTATCCTAAAAAAACTTTTTAAAAAAAAACATTTATTTATTTTAATTTATTTTTGGTTGCGTCGGGTCTTAGTTGTGGCACGCACGATCTTCGTTGAGGCACGCGGGATCTTTCATTGCAGCATGCGGGCTTCTCTCTAGTTGTGGCATGCGGGTTTTCTCTTCTCTAGTTGTGGCGCGCAGGCTCCAGGGCGTGTGGGCTCTGTAGTTTGCGGCATGGGGGCTCTCTAGTTGAGGCACGTGAGCTCAGTAGTTGTGGCGCGCGGGCTTGGTTGCCCTGCGGCATGGGGGATCTTAGTTCCCTGACCAAGGATTGAACCCGCGTCCCCTGCATTGGAAGGCGGATTCTTTACCACTGGACCACCAGGAAAGTCCCTAAAAAAACTTTCTGATCTTCCTCTGAAATCCAAATTTAACTGGGCATTCAGGATTTCACTTGGCAACCTGACCCCCTTTGGTCCTGGGCTGGGCAGCCCCCAGGTTATGAGGGTGAGGTCTGGGTTCAGAGAAGCTGCCCTCACACGGCCGCGTTCCTCAGCCTCTGGACACGGCTCGAGATGTGATCTCATCCCATGGGGCCCCCAGGCCCTGAGCGCCCCCAACCTCCAGTGACCACATCTGATCCCCTGGCCACTGAGTGACTTAACCCTCGGAACTGTCAGCCCATTTCTGGACTCCGTGCCGCTGGGGCCCCAGGGTGAGCCTCCTGACTGCCCGTCTGTGCTCTCCTCCCACACAGCCACCTGCCCCCGGGGCCCTCTCCTTGCCTGGCCCTCCCAAGCCCCAGGGCTCGCACTGCGGTACCTTCACGGCCCAGACGGACTGGTCCAGCGGGTGGAAGAGCTTGAAGCAGAAGCCGTCCTTCTTAGAGGGCCTCTCAATGAGTTCGCAGCAGTGCAGCAGGACCGTGCCCACCCACTGGCCCACCTTGGGCGTCTTGTAGATGAGCAGCACCCCCGGCTTCAGCACGCACCACAGTTTGGTCCAGCTCTTCAGGGTCCCGCGGATCTGGGGGGAGGGGCGCTGCCGTCCATGCCTGCCCGGGACCCAGGGGCATCTGGACGGCTCGGGGAGGGGCAGATACACAGGGCTTTGCGCTCCGGGCAGAGTTCTCTTTTAGGATTTAACAGGAACTCTGAATGACGGTGAATCCAAAGGAGGATGCTGTAGCCAGATTTACTGGTGAAGTCCACGGAGCTCAAGTTCAAGGCCCTGCCAGGGCCCTGGGGGGACTGGGAATCGGATGTGACTGTTGCAATTGTCCGCTTTGTGATTTTGAAACCTGTGATCATTTCTTTTCTCAGCCTAAATATTCACTTTTGTACTTAATTTTTTATTCGTGGAGCAGAGAACAGGAGCCCCGCGGGCCCAGGGCTCTGTAGAAGCCCAGGCTCCCTGGTCCCCTTGTCTCCTCTGCCCCTCGTGGCAGCCCCGGGATACGGCAGCTTTACCCCCTCCATACGGAGGGGGAAACCGAAGCTTGGGAGCTGAGGGACTCTCTCGCTGCCTCAGTGAGGCCTGAACACAACCCCGGTCCTTTCTCCCAAAGTCCGAGTTTCACCTCCCTCCTGTATCCCAGCAGGGGGCTCTATGGGCACTCTGGGACCCCCGCCAGCAGGTCAGGGCCCCCCACCTTAATTAGAAATAGGGTTTCTGCAGATGTGACCAAGTGAAGATGAGGCTGCACTGGAGCAGGGTGGGCCCTGGACCAATGACCGTGTCCTTATAAGAGGAGAAGAGGACACAGACACAGGAGGAGGCCAGGTGACCACAGAGGCAGAGGCTGGAGGGACGCGGCCACAAGTCCAGGGATGCCTGGGGCCCTCAGAAGCTGGGAGAGGCAGGAAGAACCCTCCTTTAGAGCCTCGGGAAGGAGCCTGGCCCTGCCAGGACCTTGAGTTTGGACTTTGGCCTTTGGGAATCATCTTTGGTTGTCATAAGCCACCAGCCTGTGGTCATTTGTCAGGGCAGCCCCAGGACACATACAGTTTGCAGCAGCCAGCATGCCTCACCGTCTCCCGAGTGGCTGGTGACCCTACACTGTCCCTGGGGGAGGCCTCCCGAGGGAGCCTGGCCAGTGCTGGAACACACACGCGCTCACCTTCAGGCTGTCGGCCATGATGACTACGCTGGGGTCTGTCAAGGCGCTGAGCAGCTGCTTGGTGGCGCGCTTCTTCTCCTGGCGGTAGCTCTCCTTCTGTGCCTGGGCCCAGGGCACCCGCAGGTGGGTCAGGGGAGAAGGCCCTGGGCTGGCCCTCCTGGGGGCCTTCTACTCGCGAGGGCCTCCACCGTCTAGCCACGGGACGAAGAGGGGGGCAGGGAGAGGACAGGAAGAGGGGGTGTGGAGGTGGCCAGGGTGCACTCTGTCCCCCTCCCTTTGGCAGGCTGGGGTGGAGGTGTGGCCTCACTGGCTGGGGTGCCCATTCATCCAACAAACGACACACCGTGCCCCTTCCCCAGGCCTGGGCCCACCTTGAGAGCTTCCTTCTTGGTGACCTTGGCTGTTGGGGATACACATTCCCTGTCGGACCCATTGCACAGCCTGTATTCCGCCTGCAAGAGAGACTCAGGTTGCTGGAGGGAGGGGAGAAGAGGACAGGTGTGCGGCGGTGAGGGGTGGTGCCGGGGCGCAGGAAGCAGGAGGTGGGAGAAAGGCGTCCCTCCCCCTCCCTGCCCCGGGGGGGGGTGGGGGGGTGGGTGAACAGGTCTCAGGAGGTGGGCACGTGAACACGAGCTGGGGTGGGTCACCGGGGGCGTGTCTGCGGTGGCACTCCTCCCTGGGGGCCTGCATTGGGCACATAGCAATGACCCTCCCCGTGGTGCCCAGGAGGCGTCCATCTTAGCCATCACCTGGCGCCCAGCCTCTGGTCAGGGAGGGCGCACGTATGCAGTGGGGACCCCCATCCCCAGAGCCCTGACAGCAGCTGCTGGGTGGGGCAACGCCCAGGCCCTCTCCCGAGGCTTGCAGGGAGGAGGTGCAGCCGGCCACGCCCACCAGGCAGCTGCATCCAGGGATCTGGGAGTGGGTGGGGCCTCGGTCCTTTAACAGACAGGGACATGGCAGCCGGGGTGGGGGAGTGGGGAGAAGAAGCCAGGACTAAAGGCTGTGGGCCTGCCTCTGTGGTGCCTGCGAGCCCAGATGGGGTTTACAGTTTGTTTGGGTTTTTTTTGGCCATGCTGCGCGGCTTGCGGGATCTTAGTCCCCGGACCGGGGATTGAACCCACGTCCCCTGCAGTGGAAGCCCACAGTCCTAACCACTGGACCGCCAGGGAAGTCCCGGGTTTTACATTTTTAAGGGGATGGGGGGAAAAAAATCAACGTGAGATGTGAAAATGATGAAATTCAGATTTCCGCATCCACCAATCAGGTGATCGTGGCCACCGGACGCGCCCATGGTTGGCCTGCTGTCGTGGCTGCATTGGCTCTAACGGCCACGGCAAGTTCTTGCGATGGAGCTCGTGTGGCTGCCGAGCTTAAAACGTTCCCTTTCTGGTCCTTTGCAGAAATTTGCCTGCCCTGCTCGTCCTCTGGGCTGAGTGCCTCCACCCCGAGCCTCCAGGCAAGGGAGGGAGGCCCGGAGGACCAGAGGCCAACGGCCCTCAACTCCCTTCCTGCGCGAGGCAACGCTCTTGACCGCTCTGCCGTTGCCAGGTCCTCTCAGGTCTTTACTGCCTTTGCTCACCTACTTCTCACGACCACCCAGGAGGCGGGCCCAGTTACTACCCCCATCCGACGGATGAGGAAACTGAGGCACAGAGAGGTGCAGTGACCCCCGAGGCTGCAGAGCCAGGGGCAGGGCTGCGGCCAGAACTGTCCCGGGGACCGGCTGTCCCCACGGCACTACGTGCCAGGCATGGCCTCAGGTGCTGGGGTGCTGGGGTTGGAACAGAGGGACAGGCCGCCCCCAGGGAGCAGGGGCTGAGAGAGGGGGTTGGAGAGCATGTGTGTGCACGGGAACCAGCGCAGCTTCAGGCATTGTTACTACCCACGCCCTGCAGGTGAGGAGGCTGTGGCACAGAGAGGCTCAGAACCTGCCAGACGTCACACAGCTCGCGAGGGGCCGAGCTGGGGCTGAACTCGGGCAGGGATCCCAGGAAGACAGGGACATGGGACGAGGCACCTGGGGGACTCTGCTCTAGAAGCACCCTCTGTGTTGAAGCAGGAGTGGTGAGAAGGAGCTGAGTGACAGGCCTCTGGGGGCCGGGCTGACCCTCCAGCTCCCGGGGAGCTGGGATTCTTATGCCTGGTGCCCCCAGCTTCCTTAGCACATGCTGTTCCCCCAGCCTGAATGCTCTTCCCTGTTGCTGAGCAACCCCTGCTCCTTCCTCAGGCCCCGCTGAGCTGCTTCCCCGGGAGGAAGACGGCTCTGCCCACCCTGCTGGCATCAGACGCTGATGACACCAGCCACCCCTGGCCGGCTGGGCATCTCCTGCAGTGACAGCCACACAGACGGTTCTGCTTACTGTCGAGAGCTCCACTGGGCTCGGCTTCATCCCAGCATCCCCTTGGCACCAGCAGCTGGGAGCTCGGTGAGCATCTTGGATGAATGGATGAATGAATGAATGAGTGAATGAACCCTCTGCCAATCCCCTGCCGCCCAGCTTTCCACCAGATGCGGCTGAAAGGAGCTTGTTGGGGGCAACAGAGGAAGAGAGAGGTGCGATTGGGGACAGTGGGGCTGGGGGGTGGACGGGATGGGGCGTCTGTGCCCTGCAACCCTCTGCTCCTGGGCCCCCCAAGCCCCACCGGGCCGGGTCCCTGCAGACAGTGCCCCTACTCCTCCATCCTAGAGCCATGCTGGGGACCCCGCCAAGGCCCACCAGACCCCTCTGCTCGTTCCCGAGGGCCACTGAACCTCAAGGCACAGTGGGGCGATAACGCAGCACCCCCAGGAGTGAGACATGCTGCTCAGAACCATGAACGCGGGGGTCTGACCAAAAACCTAAAAATTCCTTTAAAAGAGTGATTTAGGGAGTTTCCCTGGTGGCACAGTGGTTGAGAGTCCGCCTGCCAATGCAGGGGACGCGGGTTTGTGCCCCGGTCCGGGAAGATCCCACATGCTGCGGAGCGGCTGGGCCCGTGAGCCATGGCCACTGAGCCTGCGTGTCCGGAGCCTGTGCTCCGCGGGGGGAGAGGCCACAGCAGTGAGAGGCCCGCGTACCGCAAAACAAACAAACAAACGAACACAGTGAGACATCACTTCACACCTACTGGGTTTAAAAAAGAACAGAAACAAGTGTTGTTGAGGAGGTGAGAAACGGCAACCCTTACTCTCCCCCAGTGGGGCTGTAAAGTAAAATGGGCAGCCACTGTGGAAAACATTTTGGCACTTCCCCCAAAAGTCAACTATAGAACTTTCTAGAATTCCATCTTGCCACAGAGTTACCATGATGGCCCAGCAATTCCACTCTGAGATATAAACCCAAAGAATTGAAAACAGGGACTGAGATACTTGTACATGCGTGTTCGTAGCAGCTCTGTTCCCAACAGCGGAAAAGTGGGAACGGTCCAAATGTCCTCCCGCTGACGAGCGGACGAGCCGCCTGTGGTCCATCCATCCAGGGGCACTGACACCTGCCACAGCCTGGATGAGGCTCAGGGAGAGGAGCCCGGCACAAAACCCCACACATCGCAGGGCTCCGTTTATATGAAATGTCCGGAAGAGGCAAATCCGTAGAGAGGGAAAGCACAGTGCTGGCCGCAGGGATGACTGCCGAGAGGGTGTCTGTTTGGGGTCACGGAAACTAGACAGAGGTGACGGTTGCACAATACTGTGAATACACTAAGTGTCACTGAATTGTTCATCAAAAATGGCTAATTTTGTGTTATTTGAATTTTATCTCATGGAAAAACTATATAATATATATACACATATGTGTGTGTATACATAAAGAACTGCTGGTATATTACATACCTGATATGTTACTATACGTGATATTATACTGTGTTATGCTATATTATATTGTATATGATATCTAATATTAATATATTAAATACTTTATATTTATCATATATATATTAGAGTTTGTATCTTTCCCCAAGCTGTGACTTTTAGAACAGTCTCAAGTCGCTCTTAAGAGTCTCGGTGGGGGGTGGGCTTCCCTGGTGGCGCAGTGGTTAAGAATCCGCCTGCCAGTGCAGGGGACACAGGTTCGAGCCCTGGTCTGGGAAGATCCCACATGCCGCGGAGCAACGAAGCCCGTGTGCCACAACTACTGAGCCTGCGCTCTAGAGCCCACGAGCCACAACTACTGAAGCCCGCGCACCTAGAGCCCGTGCTCCACGACAAGAGAAGCCACCGCAGTGAGAAGCCCGCGCACCGCAGCGTAGAGGAGCCGCCGTTCGCCACAACTAGAGAAAGCCCGCGCGCAGCAACGAAGACCCAACGCAGCCAAAAATAAATAAATAAATACATTTTAAAAAATTGTTAAAAAAGAAAAGAACCTGGGGGTGTCCAGAGCTGTCCTTTCTTTCCTCCCTCAGCCTCTGACATGTTCTAGACCTTACTTGTTTTGTCTGGTGCCTGTCTTCCCTCTAGAACACAAGCTCCAGGAGAGAGGGACTTTCTTTTACCAACGACTCCATCCCCAGCACCTACCGCGGTGTGGGCCTTGCCCAGAGAGGATGCCCAGACATCATTTCTGAATGGGTGAAATCTGAAATTTGAACCGAGTGTTCCTGATAGCATTTGATGTGGTTTTATCGGGTTCAATGTTTTATTGGGTTGTAGAAGGAAGAGCCATGTTTTCATGAAATAAATCTGTGTCTTAAAAAAATACATGTGTCCGTACACAGATGACTGAATAAACAAAGTATGGTCCAGCCACACAGTGGAATATTATTCAGCCTTAAAAAGGAAGAAAATTCTGACCCAGCTACAACCTGGATGAACATGAGGACATTATAGTAAGTGAAATAAGCCAGACACAAAAGGACAAATACTGTGCGATCCACTCACGGGAGGTCCCTAGAGGAGTCACATTGATAGAGACAGAAAGTAGGACGGCGGGGCCCAGAGCTGGGGAAGGGGTGGGACGTGAGTGTTTAATGGGGACAGACTGTCAGTTTTATAAGATGAAAAAGTTCTCGGGGTGGATGGTGGTGATGGTGACATAATAATGTGAACGTACTTAAACTGTAGACTTAAAAATGGTTAGGATGGTACATTTTGTTATGAGTATTTTACTGTAATCTAAAAAAGATTTTTAATTAAAAAAATTCCACACACACAAATGCAGGCGCTCCAACTGCACTCCCAGCAGCTGGCAGCCCTGGGGACCGAGGCGGGGAAACGCTGGCTGAGGGGGGACCCACGAAAGGTCCGGTTTCTTCCCTGCCGGAAGTGGACACAGGGAGGACCACCACACACTCCTTGTTGGACAGAGGAGGGCGTGGGGTCCCAGAGGAGCAGGCGGTTGTCACTCTGGGTCTCACGGGGCAGCCAGGGTGGGGAGAACTGGCTTCTATGTGCCCCCAGCCCCCCAGCCGCACCGCCAGACCTGGGGGCCGTGGCTCCCCTGGCCTGAGGCCCTTGGGGGAAGGAAGGGCGTGTCTACAACCTGGCACCTGTACCTGGGGCCCCACACCCTCCCTGGACCAGAGCTTCTGCCTGGAGGTGCACGGCTGGGCCCCAGCTGAGAGGCGCTGGGCTGGGGAGCACGTGGTGTGTGTGTGTGTGTGCGTGTGTGTATCTGTGTGTGCATCTGTGTGTGTATATCTGTGCGTATATGTGTGCATCTGTGTGTATGCGCATCTGTGTATGTGTATCTGTGTGTATGTGCATCTGTGTGTATGCATGTGTACATGTGTGCATGTATGGTATGCATCCGTGTGTGTGCATCTGTGTATCTGTATGTGCATTTGTGTGTATGTTTGTGTCTGTGTGTGTGCCTCTGTGTGTATCTGTGTGTGTATCTGTATGTGCATTTATATGTGTGTGTCTATATCTCTGTGTCTGTATGTGCATGTGTGTGTGTATCTATGTGTGTATGTGTATCTGTGTGTCTGTACGTGCATGTGTGTGTGTGTACATCTGTGTGTATGTATATCTGTGGGTGTGTCTGTATGTGCATTTGTGTGTATCTCTGTGTGTATCTGTGTGTGTATGTATATCTGTGTATTTGTATGTGTATCTATGTGTGTATGTGTATCTGTGTCTGCACATGCATGTGTGTGTGTACATCTGTGTGTATGTATATCTGTGTGTGTGTCTGTATGTGCATGTGTGTGTATCTGTGTGTGTATGTGTATCTGTGTGTGTATGTATATCTGTGTATCTGTATGTGCATTTGTGTGTGTATCTGTGTGTGCGCGTGCCCTTTCCCCGAACTCGGCGTTGCCCTGAAGAGGGTGCACGGGTGGAGGGCGCAGCACAGACACAGGCAGAGGGAGGATGCGCTCATACCTGGGTGGGTTCCCTATGACAGAAGAGCCCGGGGCCTCCTTTTACCATGATTTTCTGTCCCTGAGGCCCCCCGGCAGCCCCAGCCTCCTCCGGGCCCTGCATCCCCGACCTGTGTTACTCAAGAAGATGGCTTTGATAAACAACTCACAAGCTCTGTGACTCCGTCCCCGGCTCCAGCAGCCTCCCTGATTCAGAGCCAAGGGCTGGCAACGGTGGGTTCGGCCGGCAGCCCTGCTGTCCCCTCCCTCCAGCCACTTCCCATCGTCCCCAGGGCAGGCTCCCTGCCTTAGGTCCTCCCACAGCCGGGCTCCTACCGGTGGCACCTTCGTGGCAGAGCCTGGGGTCGGGGGCCCTTCATCTCTGGGCGGCGATGGGCTGTTGGGCTCCATGTCCTTCCCTGCAAGAGAGTGGCCGGCATGAGGACCGGGGCATGGCTGCTGGGCAGCCCCTCCGCCGCTGCCCAGTGTGTGGCAGGCGAGGCACGGGCGCCGGCACGGGTGGCCTGGGCGGGGCAGGAAGCCAGCCCAGGCGGTGGCTGCGGGACCAGAGAGCTAATGAGCGCCAGCCAGCGTCATGAGGGGGTGTCACCGCTGGGAGAAGCCCGGGTGCCCTGGGCGCTGGTGTGGCACACCCTCTGCGGTCTGTAAGACAGGCCCCCTGTTTTCAGTTCAGGGTACCCAGACCTCGCCTGGCTTCCCCCCACGCCCCAAATCCCGCTGGCTGGAATTCCATTGCTCCCCAGTGCTGGGCTCTCGGAGGGAGGTGGCCGGACGCTGTCCCCGCGCCCCTCCCAGCAGGTTTCCTCTCCAGCTCGCTTGAGGGGAGGGACGGGGGCGTGAGGTGTCTGGATTCGACCCTGGGGGGAGCGGCTGCCCGTGCCCGGCTCCGTTTTTTTTTTTTTTTTAAACATCGTTATTGGAGTATAATTGCTTTACAATGGTGTATTAATTTCTGCTGTATCACAAAGTGAATCAGCTATACGTATACATACATCCCCATATCTCCTCCCTCTTTGCGTCTCCCTCCCACCCTCCCTATCCCACCCCTCTAGGTGGTCACAAAGCACCCAGCTGATCTCCCTGTGCTATGCGGCTGCTTCCCACTAGCTATCTATTTTACACTTGGCAGTGTATATATGTAAATGTTACTCTCTCACTTTGTCCCAGCTTACCCTTCCCCCTCCCCGTGTCCTCAAGTCCATTCTTTACATCTGCATCTTTATTCCTGTCCTGCCCCTAGCTTCTTCAGAACCATTTTTTTTTTTTTTTAGATTCCATATAGCTCCGTTTGTTTTGAAGCGGGTTTCTAAAGCTCAGGTTCACGGGCAGGAAGAAGAGGCCATGGTCTCAGAGGAGGCCTGAGGCTGCCTGATGGGCCACTCCCGCCCGCTCCCTGTGGCTGGTGGTTTATTGCCAGGTCCTTGCAGGAAGTGGAGAAGCAATGACTAGGGGAGAGCCATCCTGACCGGGAGGCACCAGGGGCTGGGGTGTGAGCACAGCAAGGCCGACGCCCTCCCTCCCCAACCCCGACAGCACAGAGAGGGAAAGGGACCTGCCTGGGGCCACACAGCTGGGCTTCGAAGCTGAGGAGGGCCCAGGCTTGGCACCTGTCCCCACCCGTGGCCCACGTGCCAGGTGACCGGGTTCCCATGTAGACGCTGACCTGGACCCAGAGAGTCGAGCTCATTCTCTCCACCCAAGAGCAGGTTGCGGCTGAGTTTCCGGGGGTCGACTTTCTGAGGGGTGGAGGAGGGCGGACACAGTGAGAAGCGTCGTCGCAGAAAGGCCTCCTCCTTCATGGCGTGGGCACTGGGGGGCTTCTGGAAAGAAGGAGGGGAGAGTACTGGTCACGCCTCACGCCGAGGCTGGGGCAGCCTGGAGCCTGGAGGGGGCATCCTCCACCCGCCCTGGCAAGGGGACCAGAGACCCGCCAGAGAGCCAGGGCCGAGTGGCCGGGGCCACCGTGTCTTACAGTCAGGTCCCCACTCAGGGGACGTCTCAGAAATGGGACGAGGGCCCGAGGGGCCTGCGGGTCACCCAGGGAAGGCTTCACGGCCAAGCTCAGGCTTTCCAGGGTCCATGGCAGAAGCCAGGCCCGGACCGGCCCCGCTGGAAGTTTGGCTGTCACAGCTGTGGCAGGACCCCCTGCCCCCCAGGCCCGGCACTAAGTCGGCTCTGTAGGACCTTGGACACGGTGAAGTGGAGCTGAGGTGGGCCCCTGACCCATGCCGGGCCACCAGACTTCCCCCGCTAGGGGATGGAGCTCCGTGGTGGGAAGACAGCGACCGGTGCACGCAGGGGAGGGGGCCGAGGGCTGCCCAGACAGGCGGCCACAGAGCCCCCGGGGGAGCTGGCATGGGGCTGGGGCCGTCCCTGAACCTGGCCTGCCCATCCCACCTAAGGGCGCCTCGAGACCCCGCCTCCTGCCCTCCCCGGCTTCAGCTCCCGGCTGGGTTTCTGATACCTGCACCCAAAGCGCCTTATCTCAGAGAGGCAGTGCAGGCGTGCTTACGGTGAGGTGCACCCGAACCCACGCTCCGCCCAAGACATCACCTTCCTGCCCCACAGCACTGCCCAAACCAGCGTCCGGTCCCAAAGGAAGCAGCGGCCCCCGGGGGAGCCCGACGGCCAGTCCTTCAGGTGCCTGCCGCGCCCTCCCAAGCCCTGCCACTGCCCCGGTCTGCCCAGACCAGGAAAGAGGCAGCTCCCTCTGTCTCCTGCCCCCTCGCAGCCCTGCCCTGCGTGGGGCTGGGGCAAGCAGTTCCCAGTGCACGGCACCCCGCCACCGACGTCGGCCCATTTTATGGATGAGAAAATCATGGCTCCAAGAGCTGATGACCTCGCCTTGTGGTCACGGCCTGGCCGATGTTGGCAGAGCAGGAACTCCGGCTCGGAATCCTGGGTTCTTTCCACTCCCTGAGGACGTGCTGCGTAAAGGCCCAGTGACCGATTTCTAAAGGCCCAGGGGTGCCTCCTGCCGCCTCCCGGGTGGGCCGGTGGCCTCCTGCCAAGCCCAGGACAAAGTTCCCGCTTTCTCCCCTGGCCCTGGGCCTTCCTGGGCGGGGCAGCAGAAACACAGAGCCTTTCCTGCTGTGACAGGTGGGCGAGTGGACCCGGGCAGGGCTTCAGGAGCGGGCAGGGTGGCCCAGGGTTCCGTCGGCAGCCCCGGAAACTCCTCTGTGTTCCCTGCCCAGGGGTCAGAGTGGGGGGGCTCCAAGGCTGCAGTGGGCCCAGGGGCCCCACCCTTCCTAATCACTACCGTGTCACCCGGCTAAGCTTGTCACCTCTGCCATTTCACAGAGGGGGACACTGGTTTCAGAGAGGTTGGGATTTGGGGCCCCAGGTCGCACAGTTGTTAATTGGCAACGGCTGTGCTTGAGTCAGGTAGGCTGATTCTCAATCCTGGCCCGAGTCCCCCCCTCTCACCAGTTCAGCTTAGCTTCTAGCAAACCCACTGTGGGGAGGAGCGGGCGGGAGTCTGGAAGCCCAGCCCCTGCTTGCAGAGTCTCAGTGCTCGCTCACTGACTCCCCAGGCGTGTCTCAGGCCGGGGAGCCAGCACCTGAGAGGAGGTCCGCCACCGTCTTCCTCATGTAGCTGAGATCTTCCAAGCACCTGGCGGGCAGCCAAGGTGAGTCAGACCCGCTCCTGCCCTGGAGGCCCCAGGACGCGTGACGAGGGATGACACAGGTAGGCCTTCCTCACCTGGAGCTGCAGGTCTCTTAGGGGTTGAGTCTTGCAAACTTGGGGCAGGGAGAGGGGCTCCTGCCCACACATCTCAGCTCCCCCATCTGGCCATGCACCCCGGCTCTACCAGGGCAGGGTGGGGAGGGCACAGAGGTCACTGGCTGCCTTTCTTCTCCCCCAGCACAGCTAACCACCAGCAGCCAGTGGGACTCATTAGTCTGTGAGCCCCACAGTCTGCTCATATACACCATCCTCTCTTCCACCTTCCCTCCCTCCTTTCCATCCATCCATCCATCCAGCTAGCCAGCCACCCACCTGCCTATCTGTCCATCCATCTAACCGCCTAGCCACCCATCCATCCATCCAAACATCCAATCATTTAACCATCCATCGATCCATCGATCCATCCGTCCAAACTCCCTCCCCTCCCTCCTCCGTGAATCTCTCTCGTCAGAAGAGCAGCCTGATTTCCCTTCCCCCCCTTCCTTCCTATTTGCCCAATAATCAGATACATCAGAGGTGACATTCAAATGGCTGAGCAGCTGGTCCAGAACAGACCCCCACAGATCCGAGTGCAGTGCCGGCGTGCACCCGTGGATACCCCCTCTGTGTCCTGACACCCCAGAGCAGGCGCGGGCCCCCAAAGGCCCCCCTGACCCACTCGGACAGCGAGGTGGCCCCTCTCCTTCGGCAAGGCCTCAGGGTGTACACGCAGCCCCTCGGCCTTCCCAATGCCCACCCCTGGCTGCTGTCTATGATCTCGTTTGGGGTCAAGGAGGGAGAGATGCTGCTTCGTTCATTTCAGAGCTAAATCCAGGGCCCCTCTCGCCAGAGGCTCCACACTGTGTTTAGAACACAGTCCGGCCTCTGTCTCCTTGTCCCTGTTTTCCAGGCCGTCAGGATCCCTGCCCGCTCCTCCCACCTCATTCCCTGCCTGGCTCTGTCACCCACTTGCCCCAGACACACTGGCCCCCGTTATGTTCCTTGAACACGCTAAGCCCGTGCCCACTGGGGCCTCTGCTCTGACGTCCCCCGCCACCGAACGCCCTCGCCCACATGTCCGTCCGTCCGTGTGGCTGGGTCCTTCTCAAATTCCACTCTCCGCTCAAATGTCCCTTCCCAGAAGGTTGCCACCCCTCTGTCTCGCACAGTGCCACATCCCCGTGGAACAGTCCAAGTTGCTGGACCGTTGCTCCTACATTCCTTCTTCTGTGTCAACTTTCTTCCACCCCAGGATGCAAGTTCCAGGAAAGGGGACAGCACTGTCCCTCCCGTGTGCTGAGTCTCCCCAGGGCCGGGAGCAGGGACTTGCAGCGGGCGTGGGCGCCACTCCGCTCCAGGGCTTGGGGACCCCAGAGCCTGGGGTGAATGAAGGCAGCGGAGCAAACGCCCCTGGGCTTCGTCCCTCCTCTGCGCGTTAGGGGAGGAACCTCTGGCCAGCGTCAGCTTGGGGGCCAATTTTCACGGTAACCCCGGTGAGGTTCCTGTCCCAGGCCTCCTGCCATGCCTGGTGCGGCCGAGGACGGAAGCCCTGCCCTCCAGGCACTGGCAGGAGGCAGGAGGAATCCGGCACCTGGCGGGTCTGCGGACCCTTGGAGGCTCCAAGCCGGGAGGACCGTCAACCCGATGCTGGGCTGACCATGACCTTGTCTGCTGCTCTGCACCTCACAGGGAAAGCTGAAGGCTCGTAGGGAGCACAGACCCGTGAGGATGGGAGCCAGTCCATGAGGATGGAGGGAGGAGGGCGCATGAGGAAATAGAGGGAGGGAGGAGGCGCATGAGGAAATAGACTCCCAGGCTGAGCCAGCAACCAGGGACCACACCCGCGGCGGGCAGCTATCTCCCTCTGGCCCGGCCTGGGCTCCAGCTGCCCAAGGGCTCAGGGCACGCTGTCTCTGGGCCCAGCCCTGGGCCCTTGGAGCCTGGATTCTGCCCGCCTGAGACATCTCGGGCCACCGTGTGCCTTGCCCTCACTGGCCTCCCCAACCTCTGAGGGCTGGCCTGTGCCCCGACCACAGTAACAGCCCTCCGTTACCCTTGGTTACTGGGGCTCCGTTACCCTTGGTTACTGGGGTGACGCTTGCCCGTACACAGCTCGCCCTCGGCCTACAGTTGCCTAAATTCTTCCCCCGCTGCCATAAATGAGGCTGCCGTGGCTTCACCTGGCCCTCATTATTACGAAGTCCAGGTGTCTTAGGGGACACCGTAGGGTCTGGAGGAAGGAGCCCAAGGGCACCCTGACACGGTGAGACGGCCCCCGACACAGCACGTGAGGGGGCCTGAGCATGAGGGGCCCTGACATCCCTGTGCGGGAGCCTCGGGTGTTTCAGCAAGAGGGGGCCCCCAGCCCAGAGGCCCCCGGGCCCCCTTAAGGGGGAGCTCAGGAATCAGGAGGAGGGGCGGCGGCTGGGGAGAAGGGCTGTGGCCTGGGACTGCCCAGCCCTGGCCAAGCCTCAGGGGAGGGCTTTGCAGGCCTGGAGCTCAGCAGGGAAGCCGCTGCAGCCCCTGCTCAGACCCAAGACCAAGCCAGCCTCGGGGCTTGGGAAGGCGTGGCAGCGTTTCCCACGCTGACCTGCAGGGTTGAGGGCGCAGGTGTGGTCAGCTTCCTGCAGGCCCTGGCAGTGGCGGCACCTCTGGGGGACGGTGGGCTGTGGTTTGCCGCCGGAGCCCTCGCGGCCCACCCAGCAAGCAGGAATCCCAGCCCTGGAGGCACACGTGCCCCTGGGGACAAGCCCCCCGCCCCTGGGACCGCCAGGTTTGTCCGTCTGAGTAAGCTCCTTCCCATGGCGGCAGGCGTCTAGGCGGGCCCACCCCTTGGCCCGAGAAGCTCCAGGACAGGCAGGGCTGGCCTCCCACCACTCGTCCTCCCGGCTGGTCCCCGCAGAGGGAAGGAACCCTGACCCTAGCCCTCTCGGGGGCAGCACGTCTGCCCGTCTTGGGGCCCGAGGCACACACCCCTCATGTCTTAGTTCGGTCCATGCGTTAACTCCCCGCCGGGCTGGGCTTCCGCTGTGGGGCACATCCCAGCTGATTCCTCGACTGCCTGAACCCCTGGGTACCCGCTCAGGCCGGGCACCCGTAGGGCCAATGCAGCATTTCCAGAATGAATCAGCTCGCGTTGGCAAGGGGGCTTGGGAGGGGTCAGGGCTGTCGCGGGTCAGGGAGTAGCCCTGGGGGCCCAGAGCAAGGAGGGCAGGGGCCCCTCCTGCAGCCCTGCTCTGGGCAAGGTAGTGGCTGTCCAGGCATCCAGGGATGGACCCGCCTCCCCGGCATCCTCTGCGTCCCAGCAGTCTCCTTGCAGCCTGCTCCAGACTCCTGTGCCCCGCCTGCACCCCGAGGATGCAGAAGGCCCGGGCTGATGGGCGCCATGGGGGCCTCGAGTGAAACATCACTGCCAGGAGCCGTCAGGGTCCTGCAGCCACAGGCGGGACGTATCCACGGGTGGTGTCTGGGTGCAGCCCTGCCCGGCAGCAGGGGGCCGGACAAGCTGATCTTCAAGCTCTACCCCGGCTCAGGAGTCTTCCTGTCAGCCGCAGGAGCCTCCTGGTCCGCTTCCGTAGGGCTCCCCACGTCCTCCTGCCCCACTGCCACGCCCGGGCCACCTGGGAGAGGAGGGGGACAGCTAGGGGAGCCCAGGACGGGAGGCAGCTCCGACTTCCAGCTTGGCCGCCCTCACCCCGCACGGCCTGAGCTGGCTCCTCGGCTTCCGCTTCCCTTCTGGGGCACGAAGGCCCCCCAGCGTCGGGGGCAGCCGGGTCCCACGTGGTGCTGGCCCAGAGCAGACGGGGTATAGGTCAGGCTCGGCCCCGCCCGGGCCAGCCCCACGTCCCTGAGCTCCAGCACTTGCTCGAGCACCTGGTAGGTGACAAGCTCTCTGTCCCCAAACAAGGCCGCCTGGCCAACATCAAGGCCTGGAGAGCTGCACAGAGCCCACCCTGCCCCACCCGGGTGCCTGCACCCTGCCCCTCCCCTCCCCCACTGGACGCTGCCTTCCGAGCAGCTATTTGCCTCTGAACACTGTCCCCTCCCTCCGCCACCAGAGGCCCACCTTCGGGCCAGAACAATGTGATCTTTGTAAGGAAAGGTCTTCTGTGCCTTATCGGCGAGCACAGACAGGATGCCCAGCCCGCTTATCTGGGGCCAGAATCCGCGGAGCCGCCTGCAGCTCTCGGTGGGAAGGGCTGAGGCTCTGAGAAGGAATCCAACAGAATCCTGGACTCACTTCGCAGCCCACCTGCAGGCGCGGAGGTGGGGGGGACAATTCTGAGCCTGGGAAAAGGTCCAGTCCTGCCTGTGGGACTGGCTGTGTGGCCGCAGCTGGCCATGCTCGTCTCTGAGCCCCTATTTGTAAAGGGGGGGGTTCCTCTGAGTGGGGGTGGCAAAGTCCCCTGCAGAGGCCGAGACGGTGAACCCAGTGTGAGTTCCTGGCTGCCTGGTTAGCTTTCTCACCAGTGGCTGAGTGTCACAACTGGCCTAACTGTGCTAGAGGGCAGGAGGGCAAGAGTCCCTGCGCAGGGGAGGTGCGGCTCGGGCCACGGGGGGCTCCTCTGTTAATTGGTGGGTGCAGGAGAAGCAGGCACTGGCAGCCCGGCCCCCGCCAACATGCCTGCGCTCACAGCGCACTCACTTCTGCTTGAACAAAACGGATCGTAAAAGGCGAGGGGGAAAATGCTCTGAAATCACAGATAAGCTCAGGGATGAAGCCACGTGAACCCACCCGCTTGGCTCTCTGTCTGCACACCCAGTGGACAGGTCAGCAGATCCCAGGGAAGGACAGCAGCCATCAGTTAAAGTACAGTAGCCATCATGTCAACACCACACATTTGCCTTCCAGACACTTGCTAAGGTCCCAAGGCTAGTGACCATGAAGTCCCTGCCAGGAGGCCCCTCATGAGGGTCCAGAAACATGTCCCGGCTACCGTCCCCCAGCTGGACCTGGCATCTGGGGCTCAAACTGGGCAGCCTGAGCAGCCCCCACGGGAGCAGCAGCCCCTTCAGCGCACCGTGGCACGTGGGCGCATCCCTGACGGGTCCAGACCAGTGTTCAGAACTTCGGACCTGTGCTGTGGACCCCTGACGCGTCCCAGGCCCTTTCACAGGTATTATTCCACCTGATGTGATTCTTATGATCTCGGAGAGCTGAGGGTGGCAGAGCTCATGATCCCAAAGAGGCCCCGAGAGCAGAAAAGACCAGCCTGAGGCCCAGTGGCTTGAGCCGCGCCCGGGTCCCCACGAGGTGGCAGAGCTTTACGCCCCCAGTCCCCAGGCACCTTGAAGATGGCTGAGGGCAGGGGCAGAAAGGAAGCGGGGTACAGGATCCTGGGGGAGGTGGTGGGAGCCGGGTCTCCCCCAGAGAGACAGCTCCCGGACAGGCCACCTCGGGGTGCCTGAGCCCTGCGGAGAGGGGCAGGAAGCGGCCTGCCCTGCTCGGGGCCTTGCCTGGTGTTCTCGGCTGACTCAGCCAGATCACATGGCCGCGGGTGGGGCCGGGCCCTGACGCCCGCCCACCTGGCTTCCTGACCCGACACGGGCCGGCTGACACACTCAGTACCACGATCGGCTGGCCTGGGCACCGCCCACGCGCCGCTTCCTCTGCATCAGGCCACTGCCGCCCAGTTCTGGGAAGCCCGGGCCACTGTGGCCTGATCGGATGTGGTCCCCGCTGCAGGCCTGACCCCACCCTGTCCTACCCAGACCCTGCCCGCCCACCTGTCCCAAATGAGAGTTTGAGTTTCTGATGCAAACTGCATCCTGGTCACAGTGCTCTGGGACGGGGAGGGGGCGGTGAGAGGACGGGTGCTGTGCAACCAGGCGGGAGTGCAGGGCAGCGGGGAGGACGACGGGGAGGGGAGGCAGGAGCCCCCCAGGAGATGGGCTTGCCGAGGGTCAAGGGTCAGGGCTGCCCACCCTCAGGTCCAGCATCTGAACCAGGCAGCTGGATCTGGGCCCCCGGAGCGACCTCACGCCCGAGGCACTGCCCGTGCCGCGGGGCTGGCTGCTGACATGAAGTCCTCCGCACACTGCGGGGCTCTCCCAGGGGTGCTGATGTCTCCCGGACATCCCCTGTGGCCTGGCTCTCCCAGCGGGGCTTCTGCTCTGCATGCCCCCTCCCCCGGGAGACACCCCTCAGGCCGCTGCCTGCCTGGGTGGTGGTGGCTGACGGACAGCAGTTAGGCGGCTGCCCTGGGGGTCACTCGGCCACAGATGGCCACCCGCCCATCTTCCCTCATTGCAGGGCCGAGCCTGGGAGGGAAATTCCAATAAGAAATTCCAATAAGAAAAGGAGAACAAAGTGGGCCAGGGGCTGCTGTGGCCCAGCCTCCCTCCCAGCAGGCAGGGAGCGGCATGGAGGGGGTTGGGAGAAGAGGGGAAGTGGTGGGTCATCGCCGACCCTGAGAGGATTCTGGGGGCTCGAGTGAGCCTGCACTCTCTTCCAGACCCCTCCAGCCTCAGCCTCTCCCCCTGCCCACCCCCTGCTCCCCCCATGGGACCTTCCGCAGCTGCTCCCGTCCTGGTGGCCCTGGGGCGGGCGCTGAGCGGGCCTGGAAACTAGGTAGGTAGGAGCCGCGGCCCCCGGAGGCGCAGTCTTCCCATAAACAGAAGGAGAGGAGGCCAGGAGGGCTGCCAGCGGATGGGTGGGGCCGAAGCCTGCTGGGGGTCCCCGGAGGGGGGCACCGGCCCTCGGCGGTGCAGGGCGGGAATGGGCACAGCCAGGGCTCTACCTCAGGGCATCTCTGTCAAGGATCTCCCTCCGCAGGGGAGAATCTGGCCCAGGTTCCCTAAGCAACACCCACCATCTCGGACTGTGTTAACTGAGAGTGAGGCCCCCAGAAAAAGGGAGGGGATGATTCCAGCGGGCCCTCCTTGGTCAGACTGCTGGGCTCTGCCCTGCGCGTCTCAGCAAGGGGTGGCCCAAAGGAATGCTCTGTGAGGGGCCAGGGCCGTGCCGCCGGGGAGCGGTGCCACCTGGGAAGGGCACACACAGCCCAGCTCTCCTCTGTGTCCCTCGGGTGATCGATGGTGTGAGCTCCAGGCAGGGCCGGGCTCATGCGGGGCTCAGACAACCGCCCTCTGGGGAAGGGGAGGTGCAGCGCCCACAGCCCAGAAAAAGGCAGAGCGTGTGCGGAGGCGGGTGGGCTCCTGAAAGCACCCAGAAGCTCCCTAAGAGACTCAGCAATGTCGCCCCCCAACTTGGGTGGGGGGCCCCCGCCCCCGAAAAGGCTCAGGTCTCCCACAGAGGTCATGGTGGTGGGATCCAGAGGTGTGGGTGCAGCAACGTCTTCCTCTCCCCCAGCCCCTGCCCGTGCCCCAGCCCTGCAGCGTCCCTGGAATTGGGTCGGGCGCCCCTCATCCAGCACCTTGGCCACACCTGAGCAGGCATCACTGTAGCTCCTGCAGGGAGGGGGCTGCCCCGCCTGCCGGCTGAGAACGCTGAAGCACGGCGCGGCAGGGTGCCCCCAAACCTGCTCAGGACCCCACACGAACACCAGGATCTCAGCCTCATGGGGGGGGGTGCAGCCTCCGTCTCCTCCTTCCTACCCCAGCCCGGCTGACCCGGGCCGGTTCTGAGTGCGGAGAAACCCTGCCTCTTGCCAAGAAGAGGCGGCCTCACTCACGTGCCACCTTCACAGGCTCGCTGGTGGGTCACCTTAAATGCCAGCCAGCCTGGCCCCCGGCAGCTCAGCGCTGGGTCGGGGGCGCACGCTGGCTCGCTCAGGGGAGATGAGGGCCTGATCTCGCAGGACCCACTCTCAACAGCCCCTGGTCCTGTGCTCCTGGGTGCGTGAGGTCCACGGAAATCCAATGCCCGCTTTTCCCACAAGTCGTGCAAAGCACACCCCAGCTGGACTGTGCCCAAGGCTGGTTCTGGGACATCAACAGAGCGTAATCCCCGCACGGCGTCCACCGGCTCGGCCTGGCCTCGGGGCCCTCCCCAACCAGAGAGAGGGGCACCGAGGACCCAGAAAGCCTGGACCCCCGGGGACGGGCAACGTCTCCCCACCCACCATGCTGTACAGCATCGAGCCGGAGACTGGGGGCCTGGCTGGGGCGTCCAGGCTCCCTGATGCCCAGGCTCGCGGCAGCCCAGGGTTGGCTGTGGGCACCTCGTTTCTGAGACCAAGGAGGTCACAAGGAGGGCACCTGGTTAATTTTATACATCCACTTGACTGGGCCACATGGGGGCTCAGACATTTGGTCAAACACGATACTGGGTGTGTCTGGGAAGGTGTTTCTGGATGAGGCTGAACATCCGAATCGGTGGACTCGGTAAAGCACGTGGTTCTCCGCAGTGTGGGCGGGCCTTGTCCAATCACTTGAAGGCTTAAATAGCACAGAAGGCTGAGCCTCCCCGACTAAGGGCATTTCTCCTGCCTGGTGCCTTCGAACTGGGGTGTTGGATTTTTTCTGCCTTCAGACCTGAACTGAAGCATCCGCTCGTTTCCTCGGTCTCGAGCCCGCTGGCGTTTGGAGCGGAACTAAACCACCAGTGCCCCTGGGTCTCCAGCTTGCGACCACCCACAGATCTTCAGGCTGCACCGCCTGCGTGACGGTACGAACCGATTCCTTTTTTTTTTGCGGTACGCGGGCCTCTCACTGCTGTGGCCTCTCCCGCTGCGGAGCACAGGCTCCGGATGCGCAGGCTCAGTGGCCATGGCTCCTGGGCCCAGCTGCTCCGCGGCATGTGGGATCTTCCCGGACCGGGGCACGAACCCGTGTCCCCTGCATCGGCAGGCAGACTCTCAACCACTGCGCACCGGGGAAGCCCCGAACCAATTCCTTATCATAAGTCTCTCCCCCTCTCTCTCTCTATATATATATGTGTTTATTACGTATAGATTATACGTCTACAGATACACACACCAGAGAACCCTGACCGACACACCCGGACGTCAGGCTGCCCTCTCCTCCTGCTATGATCACTGACAACACGGCACAGGGGCCCGTGATAAGAGCACAGGTGTAGCCGGCGGGGAGGCAGCACCATGGGGTGGGGAGACCAGCCACGCACCTACTCAGTGCCTCGGTTTCCTCGTCTGTAACAGGCTGATGGCAGCACCCATCGTAGGGTTATTGTGGAGTCGAGGCTCGCAGAGGGTTTAGAACAGCAGCACCAACAAACGTGAAGTACTACCGTTTGCAGCACCGAGCCCTGAAGAGACAAGCCTGGCGTCAGGAGTGCAGCGATGGCCGGGGCCGGGGAAGGCTTGGCGTGCGGCCGGACGGAGACAGCACAGGCCCCTCTCCGGGGAGCCGTCCATGGGGAAACCAAAGCCCTCTGGGGGACTGAGGCTGAGAGGTGGGCTCCCGACAGAGCTGGGAAGACCAGCGTGACTGCGAACACCGCCACGGGGCCACGGAACACAAACGTGAGGGTCAGGCATGCACACGTGGGCCCGTGGCCGGCTCCCCAGCTGGTTTGCTTGCTGGCCCCGGGGATCCGGGTGGGCAGACGCCGTGCAGTAATTATACTCCAGTCTTGTCCCAAACCAGCCTCGGCCACACTGCAGGTGGAAAACACTTTGCACAACGTGTGGGAAAACCGAGCACGTGATCTCAGGGAAGCGGACCCACCTCCCTGCTCCCCACACCCCATAGGACGTGCAGCCCGGCACGCAGCTGCCAGCCCTTTATTTGGTGTCGACGTTGTAGCCCCCGGAGGGCTGAGACAGAGAAGCATGATCACGGTCTGGGTTAAAATAACTGAACTGAGGCCAAGAACCAACTATTTACAACACACACTATAACTCACAGAGAGAAAACAAACTATGGTCACCAAAGGGGAAAGGGCGGGGAGGGATAAATTAGGAATTTAGGATTAACAGATACACACCACTCTGTATAAAACAGATAACCAACAAGGTCCTACTGCACAGCACAGGGAACTCCACTCAATATCTTGCAATAACCTATAGCACAAGAGTCTGAAAAAGAATATATATGTGTATAACTGAATCACTTTGCTGTACATCTGAAACTAACACAACATTGTAAATCAACTATACTTCAATTTAAAAAGACGGTCTGAAATTTACCAAAAAAACAAACAACACTTACTATAGAAGCCAGGCCACCTGGCTTAACATGCAATTCTATTGCTTCCTCTTTAATGCCCAGCTGGCTTCGGACTCCACAAAACCCCTCCCTGGCCTTGTCTGAGTGGAGGGTGAAACCTCCTTTCCTAACTGTTCCCCCCCGAATCTCTTCTCTGAAGGAAACGAGCTCCAGATCCAGGGCCGGGGCCCCCTCTCTGCCCCAGATGCAGCGGAGCATCCTCGGGCCACCCCCTCTGCTCCTCGAGGCCGGAGGGGGAAACAGAGCCTCACTGGGAATGACCTGTCTCTCGGGACCCTTGAGAGCCTTGGTCCCATTCCTGTGCACCCAACCTGCTCGCTTAGGGGAAACTGCTTCCCCTTGAGCCTTCAGACGAGCGGGTTCCCCGCTCACGGGGAGCCCCGGGGGACTCACTGAGTGGGACTCACCGCCCCTGTCATGACTGCTCCTGGCGAGGACGGGACGTGGCTCTCAGGACCCAAGTACCAGAAGGCGAAGACCCCGGGCTCCCTGCTCACCTGGGAATGGCCGGCACCCAGCTTCCTCCAGGAGCATCTGCACTGGGGGAGGACATGGACCCCCGACACCCTCCCACCCAGCACTGGGCCAGTGGGGTTTCCAGTAGGGCTGGAGCTCATTCTTACATAGCCCTGGGGTGCAGGGCTCACCGAGGTTTCCAGGAGTTGGGTTCTGGGGGTTTCGTCATAACTTGAGTGTGTGGAGAGGGCAGGAGGGGGCCCAGCTTCTCTGACGTCCAGGGCGAATCCTTGCATAAACTGAAAACTCCCTCTTGCTGGACGGTCCCAATCCTCACACAGCAGCAGCTCCCCCCGGGGCGCACGCCCCCCTGCATCACATCCTGCAAGCACCATGCCCCTCCTCCCCTCCTGCCGGCCTCCCACCCTGTCCAGGGGCTGGGAGGATCCTAGGTCTTGGAAGCAAAAATGACCGCAAGCATTGCAGTGCTCTGTTTTCCCGCCTTTTCTGCATTTTACAGATGCAGTAACTGAGGCCCCAAGGGTGAGCTGACTCACCCGGGGACATGTGGCCAGGTGGCACCGCCCCCTCGACTCCCAGCTCACCCGGGGCAGGCGTGCTTGCCCCCCGACCCCCCGCTCGGCGTCAATCCCAGGGGAAGGGCTGCCCACATCTGCCGGGACTGTCCTGAGAGCCAGAACAGGAACTCCAGGGAGAGAACGTTTATTGGGCTGCAGGTCCCTACGGCAGGGAAGCCCACTGCCTCCTTGCCATGTCCCCAGCTTTCCCGGCCCCGCCGCCTGCAAGAGCCCAGGACCCCTCTGGGCGGATGGGCCGCCCTTCTCTCCCCCACGTCCCGTGCTCCTCCAGCCACTTCCCCTGCAGCCCGATCCGTGAGCACCTACTGTGCGCAGTTCCGCCGCCCTGGCCCTCCTGCAGCCCAGCCCGCAGGTTTTAACTCGGGGAGGGGCTATCTGCACTTCCGGCTGGAGCTCACGGGGTCTTCCTGCATGGCTCCTGGCACCCCTTCAGCGTCCAGCTCAAGGCTTTGCTCAGCACTGACCCGCTGGGTGGGCAGCTGCTGGGGCGGGAATGGAAGCCCTGCCTTCCAGGCCCTTCTGGGATAACCAGTAGAGGCAGCCCCCCGACCCCCCAAGCCAGGCTGTGGGCGCCCGGTCACAGCCTCCACCTGCCACTCCCTGGTGGTTTCTGGGGAAACCCGTTCTGTCAGCTGTCATGCGCCTGGCAGAGAAAGGGGCCTTGCCGGTCAGGTAGGACCAAACTGGCACCGGGCCAAGGGCCCCTCCTTGTCCTGCCACGGTAGGAACAGTCCAGGAAGGTGACCTGACATCTCAGCAGGGATGTGGTCACCAAGCTTGCGGACCCCCGGCCCTGCCTCCAGACCCTTTTGCTCACTGGACCCTCCAGCCCACCGTCAGGGGCCAAGCAAACCCCACTTGAGGGCGTCCGGCTTCCTGGTGCCAAAGTGTCAGTGTGACATCGGCCTGAACCACGAGACATTGCGGGGGGGGGCATGCCAAGGGCTCACAAAGAGACCAAAAGAGAAACAAGGAAGAAATGAAAACCTCTATCCACAAGCAGCGTGCACACACGTGTCCAAAAAGCAGAAGCAGCCCAGACTTCCACCAGCTGATCGACGGCTAACCAAACTGTGGTCCATCCATGCCACGGAATATTATTCAACATGGAAAGGAATTCACGCTGAATTCATTAAGAGGAGCCGTCTAGAAGGCACTATGCAGAAGTGATGATGGATGCTGTTTCTTTAAAAAAAAGTCAAAATTGCAGGACTTATCACACTTCCATTGATCATAATCACAGTGGCCAGTGGCCCTGCCAGCCTCTGGCCAATCCTGAGCTCCGTGGAGTGGACCCACGGCCCTCTCACCAGGTGTGTAGTCAGCACACCTGACCCGTTCTCCAGACACTGAAGCGGCGGCCGCCCAGCCCAAGTCCCGCCACCGTGCCTTGTCCAGTGGAGATACTGAGGTTTGGAGAAGGGTCCAGAGACCCCCGACGACCCCCGAGGTCAGGGCTCCCTGAGGCCCCTGGGGCTGAGAAATGGCCCCGTGGGAGAGGTGAGAAGGCAGGGCTTGTCCTCCAAGCTCAGAGACCTAAATCTGGGTCTGTCCCCTGACACGCTGGTCACGCCATGAAATGACAAGTTCTAAAGCGTGACACTGCATCGGCGCCTCGTGAGCAGAAAGTGACAGCTATAAATGAGCCCGCGAGTGACGGGGACACAGCGACCGCTCGGAGGCTGGCTCAGGGTCAGCCGTGTCCCTCTGGCTCAAGATGAGCTTTACAGATACCTGCCCAGACAGCCTGCTGCCCCTTCGTCTATGCCTGCCTTTGGGGACGCCCCAGGGAACCCAGCCTGCCACTCGGCGCTCCCTCCGGGCCCCATCATTCGCCCTAAAATACCTTCCCTTGGTTTCGAGAGACAGCCCCATCCCAGCGCCCGGGGCGGCGCCCTCTCTGGCCCCATGAGAGGTCAGGCTCCTGGATCATCTGATGTGTGGGAGGCGCCTACATGCTGAGACCACAGGGCCACCACCTCCAGTCTGTCCTTTCTGACTGGGGAGGAGGTTTGACATCTCCCCTCTGCCCCCCAGCCAGTGAAGTCCAGTCCAAGGAGACAGAGGGACTGGTGGCTTCACCCATCAGGGCCTGACCCAGAAGGGCCTTCTCCTTCTGGAGGTTAGAGGTCACAGCAGCCAGTGTCCCCTGTCACCTGCTGACTGTAGAGGTGGCCGGTGACAGCAGCAGCTTCACTGCGTCCTGAGGCTTTTTGGAGAGAATTAACAGGTTTCCACAGAGAGGGGCTGTATCAGTGTCCTGGGGCGGCCGGAACAGAGGACCACACGCTGGGCAGCTTATAAACAACAGAAACGGATTCTCTCCCAGTTCTGGAGGTCAGAGTCTGAAATCAAGGTGTCGGCAGGGCCACACCCTCAGAGGCTCCCTCCTGCCTCTTCCAGCTTCTGGGGGCCCCAAGAACTCTGTGACTTACAGAAACATCCCTCAGTCTCTGCCTCTGTCTTCCCATGGCCTCCCCTGCATGTCCATGTCTCAAACCTCCCTCTCCTTCCCTTTCTCCTAAATTCCGGGATTTAAGGTCCACGAGATAATCCAGGATGACCTCGGTCAAGACCTTTCCCTTAACTACCCCTGCAAATTCCTAAATCCAAGTAAGGATGCATTCACGGCTTTTGGGGTTAGGACTTCGACATATCTTTTGGGGGTCACCATTCAACTCACTGCAGGGAGTTTCAGGGGCACCCAGCCCAGCAGAGACCTGGGGTGGGGATGAGGCGTAACAGCACCTTGCCACCCACGGGAAGGTACGCAGTGCCCCCCTCGGCCTGCAGGAGTCCCAGCGGCTCTCGTCCCCTTGTCCCCTCCGCTTGCACCTGCCCCTCCCGCTCACCTGGGTCAGGCCGACACCCATCAGCTCCTCCCACTGTCCCATCACCCTCAGCAGAGCCACCTTTTACCCTGTCACCCCCTTGACTAACTTCCTAGGGCTCCAACCCCGGATGAAGCCTCAGACCCTCCCGCCCCCGCCCCTCCACCATGGAGCCCCCGGGGAGCTCCCGGGAGGTGGCAGCTCTCCTGCCGTGCAGGCGGCCCCGGTACCAGGTCCCAAATGCCAGGCAGCTTCACGCATCCCTGCCTTTGGTCCCCCGGGTCCCTGGGCCAGCGGTGCCTCCCCGCTGCCCGACACCCCACTCCAGAGCTGGGACCGGCCCCAGCACTCAGCTTAGTGTCACCCCCGATGCTGAGCCTTCCAACAAGCTGGTCCCGCCCCCCAGCTGCTGCTTCCTTTTTTTTTTTTTTTAAGTATTTATTTATTTGGCTGTGCCGGGTCTTAGTTGCGGCACGTGGGATCTAGTTCCCTGACCAGGGATCGAACCCGGGCCCCCTGCACTGGGAGCGCGGAATCCCAACCACTGGACCACCAGGGTTCTCGAGGGTCGCGAAGATCTGTTCTGGCTCCGGCCCAGCACCGGCTGGGGACCCTGAGGCTGGGAAGGGCTGTGTCCCCTGGGGCCCGAGCATCCCAGGGGTGTGTTCTCGGGGGCCGACTTCTCAAGGTGCTATCACAGACTCGAGCCCCCCACTCCGACCCAGCAAGAATCGAGTATCATTTTACAGGCGAGGCCTGGGCAGGGCGGGGGCCCGAGGCTGACGGGGTCTGAATGGAACCCAGGCCTGTGGCCCTTCTGGCATGAGCGGTGGCCCATCACGTGCTTTCTTTGTGTCATCACTGGAGGAAAGCCACACTGCCCAGCAGGGCTCCCCGATGATTCGGGTGGGCTGAGGGGGCTGTCTGGGGAGTCCCCGTTAGAGAGCAGTGGAGGGGGCTGCCCGCTGCCCCCCCGGGTCACGCCAGCCCCAGCAGCGTCGGCCCCAGAGCCCAGAACAACCGATGATCATTTCTAACTGACGCTTACATCGGGGAAACCCGGACGGACATCTGGAGCTGGTGGAGGCCCGGGAGGTGAGCAGTGTGCTCTGTGGGAGGGTGGAAAGGGGTCCCTAAAGACCTGAGGGCCCTCGCAAGGGAGGGGGAGAGAAGATATACGTGGAGACCCCAGCCTGAGAGGGGGCTGGGCTGCAGCAACGTGGTGGCCGGGGCCCCCAATGGGCATGGCTGCTGGACCCGGGGACAGGGCGTCTGGCTGGTTCCCACCGTCCGGCTGGTTTGGGCCCTGGGTTTCCGCTGCACTTTGGGTTACGTGTCTTCGGCAGAACCGCTGAGCCGCCAGCACGTGGTGCTGGGGAGCAGGTAGGTTTCTCCTCGGGAAGGGGGCTGATCTTGGGGTCCCTCCACAGCCCGGGAGAGGATGGCGTTGGCCTTTGCGGGGCCTGGCACAGAGAAGCACGGACCACGAGAGTATCGGGGGCGTGGAGCCCATAAACCGAGGGGGCCTGGTGCCTCTACTGCTCACGCGTCCCCCGCGCCCCTGGTCTGCAGGGGGAGCTGAGAGTTTAGACGTGGCTCGGCTGGGGACAGAGGGGTCTTGTTGCCCCAGTGCCCCCCAAAGCCCAGTGATGAGTAAGGACCGCGCTCCTCAGAGAGGGGACGGGCACGCACGGCGGGCCGGAGCTGGGGGAGGCCAGGGGGTGGGGCGGGTCCAGGCCGCAGCTCTGCCCCCGGGGATCCTGCCCAGGCTTCAGTTTTCAGCGAGAAGGACTCCACGGGCTCAGCCCTCCCCCCAGCTCCAAAGTGAGAATGATGAGTCGCGGTCACAGGAAAGGTGGCTTCTGTGCAGACCGGGCGTGTGTGACCAGGTGTACGACTCGCTGGGCCCCCAGGGCGTGGGGGCGGGTGTCGTCCTGCAGCCGAGCCTCAGGCAGCCTGCCCTCGGGGTAGCTTCAGCGAGCCCCTCCTTCTCCAGTGGCAGAGGTCTGGCCAGCCTGGTCAGGCCCGCTCCAGGGGCTGGGCTGGACAGCGGTCTGGAGGGGTCCAGGTGATCCTGGCAGAGGTCCCAGGAGGAGGGGGCGCTCGGCTGCAGCCCTCGGGGTCGGATGTGTTTTACACTCTGTGTCCCCAAGGGCTGAGCACAGCACCTGCCTCTGCTGGTCAACCTGACCCGAACTTGAGCGCTCAGGCAGGGCCAGTCACAGACCGAGGCCGGCCCAGGGCGACAGACTATGGCCTGCTGCTCGGCGGGAAGCCCCCTGCTTTCAGGCTGCTCCTTTGTGCCCTATGGGTCAGCCCAGCGGACACCCCATGAGCACACAGCCCTGAGGAGGGACGGAGGGAGGGGAAGGCGCACAGCCTCTTTGGAGGGTCGTTTGTGAGCGTGAATCAGAGTGTCAAGCATGAGCGTCCCCTGAGCCAATAATCCGACTTCCAGAAATTTACTATGGGGCGTGAAATCCAAATAATCAATATCTGTGCCAAGAGACACGTGTGGGAGGATTTGCTCTGCAGGGCTATTTTCGGGAGTGAAAATACCCATCGACAGGTAGGTGGTGAGTAAACGAAGGGATGTGGGTGCAGTGGATGCTAAACGTGGCCACGGAGACCACGCTGCGGACTCGGAAGGGATGTGCCAAGGAGTGGGCTGTGCCTCGGCGACTCCAGGGCGCAGTGACGGAAGCCATCAGCCCGTGAGTGTGTACATCGGTCCATACGACTTTCTCCGTCTCGTCTGCTCTCCACGAAGAGCGCGCGCCCGTTTTACTGCGGAGCACGCCCCCAGCAGAGCTGTCAGCAGCCCGAAAGCAAACAAGAAGAAGCAAGAGATGCCGGGCCTCCAGGGGGATGGGAGGAGCTCTTGCCCCAGACTCGGGGAACTCGGGGGAACGTGGTCTTGCAAAGGCAGGTGGCCCGAGGGCCTTGGAGGAGCGTGGGGAAGCCTGGGGTCCCTCTCGCCCAGCTGGACCCCCTCTCTGGGAGCCAACAACCCCATACTCCCCCCACTTGCACGGCCCCTCCACCTCCAGGCCGGAGTGGACCAGAGCCTGCTCTCCAGATGCCCACGGCCGCCCCAGCCTCACCGAGAGGCCCTCAGCTCCTAGCACCTGGCAGGGCCGGTGTCTGGCCCAGGGCCACTCCCCTGGGCTGTTCCCCCATCCTAGCTCTTCGTCTCCTGTCCTTCACACGACCCCCCACCCCCACCCCGCACCAGGTCTCAGAACCTCTGCTGCGGCATCTCCTCCATTCCTGGGAGCAGTACCCCAGGTGGGGCACCCGGCTTGTCCCTGCAGCCCCAGTGCCCAGGGAGCATTCAGCAAGTAGCAGGTACTGACGGTGATGCTCCTGGCGGGGGATGGAGGTGGGGGTGATCTGACCGAGTGGGATGTGTATCCATTAGGCGCTCAGGAACCAGACTCGGCTGACTAAGGAAGTAACCTCTCCACCTTCAGAGCTGCTCCAAGGGGCCATGAACAGACAGGAGGCAGGGGGGACGTGGGGGAGCACAGCAGAGACGGAGGCTGGGGACGCACGGCCCAGAGGCCCATCCCGGGACTCCGCCAGGCAGGGAGGAAACAGCGCCTGGAGTCTCTCCTGAGGGTCTTCAGGGAGGGTGGGCTTGACCTCTCCAGGAGCTCCTCGAGGTCATGGGGGCTGTCCGGGGTGTGACCTTCCAGAACCTTCCCCACTGCCTTCTGCTCCCCAGCACTGTGTGGATGGCCATGGGGCCCTGCCCTGGAAACCCCGCACCGACAGACCTGGAGGGGAACCTGGGGACACCTCCACCCTGAACACGCGCTCTGACGGCAGTTATGAAGGCCGGCGACAAAAGAAGGAGGAAGCGGGGGCTAAAGGTCAGGAGGTGAGCACGAAGCTCTATTTTAAACCCGAGTTCAGGGAGATGAGGTGCAGCTGCGTCCGTCGGGGGACGGCTCTGGGGACCGCGGGGCGTCGAGGGAGCCTCTGTTACACCGTCCTCTCCGCCTGCGTATTTCACATTTTCCGTGATACAGAGGCAAAAAGGAGAGGCTCAAAAGCTCTCTCTTGAAAGCTTAAAGGGAGAATTTAATAAAAGCCTTGAAACGAGAGAAGAAATTCACATAACATTAGAGTCCTGTCCTCACCCCACCCCCCAAACAAGGCTCAGGGTTTAAAAGACTAAAAACAAGCCAGGTGCCTCTGAGGACACTGGAAAGGTGACAGCCAGGCGATCAGAGGCTGCACCCCGGGGAAAGCCAGTGCTCCCTCCCCGAAACAGGGGAGGTTAGAGCCACGAGGCGATCCAGATTCGGGGTCAGCCAGGTAACGAGTGGGAAGAAGAGCCGCTCGGTGGGCTGCAGTGTCCCGAGAGCGTGGACCCCCAGCAGCTGGGCCCCCGCCTCGCCCACTGCAGAGCGGCCTGGGGCCCTCCGGCCCTGCCCTAGGCCTTTCACAGGCTCCGGCCTGATTATGTGGGTCTCCCGGCTGTCCAGGACGTATCCCCTGATTCACAACAGCCCCACAAGATCAGCAACACCCCACCAGAGGCCCCGAGCCGGGAACCTGGCAGAGGCTGGGAGCGGGGGCCCGGGTGCTGCCCTCAGCGCCCACCGGCCTGGGCTGGGGGCGGTCACCCCTCGGAGGCCACTTCTCCAGCAGGCTGCCCTGCCGGGCGGCCCAGACAGCGCTGCGACACGTGCCGGGGCAGGGAACTCTGGCAGCAAGCCCCTCGTCCCTTCCCTCCCCACCACCACCGCCGCCGGGACCCCGCTCCTCGGCCCCGCCTGCGGGGCTGCCGTGCGGCCGGTCAGCGGGCTCGGGGCCCGCGCAGCCTGTACGGATGGTTCACGGCCAGACAGCACGCTTGTGCCCACTGTGGTCGGGCGCCCACCGCAGCCTCTCCCAGGCTCCCGGGTTTACGTCTTCTGGGACCTCCTAGGAGGCAACCCCACCACCAAGAGGTGAGGCCAGGCGCTGACCAGAGCCGACGGCCAGCGGGTCGGGTGGCTCGAGCCCTCGGCCCCCGCGCCGGCGCACGCCCGTGTGCCCCCAAGGTGAGGGCAGCCCCCAACCCTGCTCCCTTTCTTCCTCTTTGATCATCGAAACGACCCGGCTCTCGCCGACGTGTCAGCGGGCAATCACTGCCCTGGCCAGGCTCCAGGCAGCTTGGGGCACCGCCAGCCTGGCCACCGGGCCCTGCCGAGGGTGCCCCAAGTGCCGGGTGCTGGTACACAGCTGTGCGAGGTCCTTGTCTCCCTTTTCCACCCTGAGCGCTCAGCCCCGCGCCCCTACGTGATGATGCAGGCCTCTGAACCCGATCAGCTGCCGCTTCCCCCGCTCGTGTCACCGCAGCCTCCCGAGTGGTCCCTGCGGCCCGGGGAGCCAGCGCCCCAGGTCTGGGCAGAAAGGGCTGCAGGACCAGGGAGAGGCGTGCCCAGGGCACCTCCTACCGCAACCAGGCAGCCAGGAGTTGCCCTCAGGAACCAGAGTCCCAGGGCCCCAGGGAAGGAGCCGGCACGTTTCTTGCCTTCTAAGAGGCTCTTTTGAAAGAGTGTTTTTCGGTTCCCAGGTAAACACAGGTGACACAAGCACAGCTACTCTCCCCCGGTTCACTCCCCAGGGCCTGGGACCCGCTGAGAGTCTCGCAGGAGGGGAGGAACCAGGGGCCCTTGAGCGCGAAGCGAGGACCTGGCCCGGGGGTGAGCATGCCTGGTGCCCCCAGGCCTGGCCGATCGCTTTAGCAGGACACAGGGAATTGTGGACCTGGAGGGGTTCACGTCTCAGGCGCAGGTCAGCAGCCAGGAGGCCAAGGACCACGATGTCCCACCTCCAGATGCCGGGGCCAGCGACCTGTGCCCCGCGGGTGTGGGTGCTGTGAGAGCTCACTGGACGAACGCTGGCCCAGGGGAAGCAGGACACATCCCATCCCTTGGCGGGGAGGTCTCTCCAGCAGTCACACCCAGCTCAGCCAGGCGCCCGAGCGGTCCTTGCCTCTCCGGAGGCCCAAACGATCTCCTCTGTATAATGAGGCAGCCCCCTGACCCCGCATCCAGGGTCGCTGGGAGAACAATGTGGCCACATCCGTGATGTCACCCCTGTCTCCAGAGTGCCATCCCCTCTCCTTCCCACCGTTCGGTCAGTCAGAGCCCAGCTCTTAACCACCATGTCTCCAGGAGTCCCAGCAAGCTCCTGGCCACTGCCCACTGTGGCCACCCACTCCTGGGTGCGGCGGGTGGGATGAGGCCCCCCAAAAGGTATGTCGACATCCCAACCCCTGGGACCTGTGAAGGTGACCTTCTTTGGAAATAGGGTCTCTGCAGATGTGACCGACTGAAGATGAGGCTGCATTGGAGCAGAGTGGGTCCTGGTCCAATGACTGTGTCCTTATAAGAGGAGAACAGGACACAGAGACACAGGAGGAGGCCAGGTGACCACAGAGGCAGAGGCTGGAGGGACGCGGCCACAAGTCCAGGGACGCCCGGGTTCCCCAGAAGCTGGGAGAGGCAGGAAGCTTCCTCCCTCAGAGTCTTCAGAAGGAGCGGCACACCTGCCCACACCTTGATTTCAGAATCTGGCTTCCAGAACCGGGAGAGAACAAGTTTCTGTGGTTTTAAAGCCGCCCCACGTGCGCGACCTTCACGCGGCAATGAAGATCCTGCGTGCCGCAACTAGAGACCCGACGCAGCCAAATAAATAAATAAATATTTTTTGGAAAAAGCTGCCCCACGAGTGGTCCTTTGTTACAGCCGCCCCGGACACTCACACTAGGGGTTCAAAACTGGCCTGAACCAAAGGTGAGTGTGTGGACACTGAAAGGACGCCGCCGAGGGACCCTGTGCCCCTGGGCGCTGCTGAGACTGCAGGAGAGTCACTGCTCCATGCAGCAGATGTGCAGACCTCGAGTGAAGCTGACCTGGGCGTCTCTTCCCTGTTCCCCATCTGGGGCACGTCCACGCCAGCCCCTGCCTTGTCCGTCCCCCACGAGAAGCGAGGCTGAGGGGGAGCGCACCATCCCGGCACGAACCCAACAGAGGAAGCCGGTGTTCCCTGGAGAAGGGCCCACGACTCAGCAGATGCCAGCCCATCCCTGGGGAGGGGTCTCCAGGCGACGCGGCGACACTGCACCGGGCACCCTGGTGGCCCCGTCGCTGAGGTCACCTCCCAGTCTCCGAGCAGCAGGGTCTCCGTCCCACCCTGTCCACCCCTAGGAAAAAGCCAGCTCTCAAAGCCCCTCGAATCGGCCACCGAAGCCCCCTCTGCGTCCTGAGCCAGACCCGAAATAAGCACGTCACGCGTTTCTAAAACGTGGGCAGACACCGGATGCAGCCAGGTGACGCCGGGGCGCATTAGTCATCACTGGTCTCAGTGCGAAAGCGTCTCTTTTTTCATTTCTCTTTCCAGCCTCCTGAGGGTGTCAAGGGAGAGAAGTCTGGGTCTTTACTGCAGCTCCATCATCGCGAATCTCTCTACTTAACAGAAGCAGGGCAGCCTCGGGCACAAAGCTACTGCAGACAAAACGAGGAGAGCGACCGACGGTACAGTCTGGTGTTTCACGCTCACTTTGCATTTTTACATTACCTGCTATTCATTACATGGGAGGAAGCCTTTCTAACTGCAGCAACGGCTTAAAGTTTCTCTTAGATACACATTTATTTAAGTAAAAATAAGTGGGTGGACTTAACCATGTTCTAAAATACCAGCATAGGTGGTTTTGGACCACAGAGGTGGAACTCGGGAAGCTGTTCCGAAAATGCTGGGAGCTGCTCCGAGTGGCCCCTCCTGGTCAGGAGGCCCCCGTGGTCCCTCCACCCAGAGCAGGGACCCGGCCTGGGTTGTCACGGGTCCCGTTCCCAGGGCTCCACCCAGAGCAGCTTCTTTTCTAAGCTCCATTTATTATAAAATAAAATGTAAATACAGAAAACCACACAGACGTTCGGCCTCATGAGCTCCTCCAGACAAGCACTCTGCAACCACCACCCAGGTCAGAAGTCAGCACTGCCCAGTCACCCCAGGAGCCCATCCGGCACGAGTCCCGGCCACGGCCCCGCCGCCGGTCCTCCCAGACCCTCACCTTCACCTTTACGATTTCATCATCCGACTGTGAGGCCCCCTTCTAAGTCTCTTAATCTGCGGTCCCCCTCGTTCCCTTCCTTTGCCTTTCAGTTGATCTGGGGCACCCGGTGTCCGACCTGCGAGGGGCTCCTGGACTCACCAGCTGGCGGAGCGGGCAAGGCATGGACCACCTGTGAGCCCTGCTTTCACACCCGAAGCTGGCACTGCCAGGCACCTCACAGCTGGCCCTGAGTTTGAACAGAGGGGGTGCCTGTACTGTACCCCGAAATTCTGGGTTCCAGTGGGCACTTGGTACCCATCGGTTATTGCGAACAACCCGGAAGAGCCCTACTGGGTTTTGAACGAGATGCAGAACACGGACAGAAGCAAGTCTCTCAGCAGCGGTGAAGGGAGGCGTCACATCACAGAACATCTCGGCTGCGGTTCTGCTCACGACTCCCCGGCACATCTCGGCCCTCCTTCAGCTCCTGCTCACTCTTGGCTTGCACGCATTTCTAACAATCTCCTTCATCAGGTCCATCCCAGATACGGGTGGACCAGAAGCCGAAACAAGTTGTTTTTTAAGGAAAGAAATAACTGATAACCCCTCCGACAAGAAGTTTAAGAAAAGGTGTCTGGGGCCTTTTAGCACAGGGACAAACAGCCCCGCACGAGGCGGCATCCCTCCAGGGCTTCGGTGTCACGGCAGCGTCATCAGGTGAGCTGGCCTAATCCCGGCCTGTCATGTACCATGGTGAGGGCGGGGGGTGACTCTGGCAGGCTTCCTCACCTCTCTGAGCCTCAGCGTTCCCACCTGTGAACTGGGGGTGGTAACACAACTCACCACATACGGTGGTTTTAAAGATTAAAGGAGCTAGACCATGTCAAGGGCCCTCAGCAAAATGTTAAGCATTAGAAAAAATTAATCGTTGTAATGACCCAAGTCACCAGGAAAAGGGTTAAATTATTTCTCGTTTATACCTTAAGCCTGCAAGGCATCACGTGGGTAAAGCAGTATAGAAAGATTTCCCCTGAACACGATAAGGTTTTTTTTTTTTTTTTTTTGCGGTACGTGGGCCTCTCACTATCGTGGCCTCTCCCGCTGCGGAGCACAGGCTCCGGACGCGCAGGCTCAGCGGCCATGGCTCACGGGCCCAGCCGCTCCACGGCACGTGGGATCTTCCCGGACTGGGGCACGAACCCGTGTCCCCTGCATCGGCCGGCGGACTCTCAACCACTGCGCACCGGGGAAGCCCACGATACCCGGCAGCTGAGCCGGGTAAGCTGCCCTGGTCGGGGAGAGGCCCCCATGGCCTGAAGGAGCGGGTGTCCGGGGTCCGTGGGTTCTGCGGGGTTATTCCTGCCCATCAGGCCACCTGGGGCCCGGCCAGAGGTGGGATGCTCCAGGCTTGGCCGGGAAGTGGTGAACGGTCACGGCGGAGAGGACAGGCTTGCCGGAGATAAACAGCATGTTCCTTGTGCTTTTGAGATTTAAAAATAAACTGAAAAGCAGACACAGTTTAAAAATAATGAACAGGCAGGAGGGCAGTCATTTGCCTGTGTGTCTTCCTCCCATTATTTGTTAAACCGCAGTTTAAAAACTGACCGCCAGCCCAGCCTGCAGCTCCGGTGGCCGGGGCGGGGGTGCGGGGGAAGCACGAGCTGGTGGGGCGCTCAGCGGGGCTGGTGGTGGCCGCACGTGGGGGAAGCCCCTCAGGGACCCACCTGGCGTGGAAGAAGCCGTTCTTCCCTTTTCTGCTGCATCTGGAGCTTCAGTAGGAAGCCCGTAAGGTCAGGCCTAGTAGGCACCCCCGGGACCACCTCCTGAAACAGCATCTGCTACCAACAGCTGAGCACCTGCTCCCCCTCCTGAGTTCTGGGTGGAGGTCTCCACAGGCCCTACGCGGCGCCCAGAGGGCACCCACCAGGTCTGGTAACAGGGAGGGGCAGGGGGCCCCTGGGGACCCCCGCCAACACTGCAGAGAACAGGGCAGGAGAGCACAGCCGGCCAGCTCCCGGGACTCTGCACGCAGCTGCTGGTACAGGAAGGTCTGGGAGCGCCAGAGGGTGGCCCACTGCCGCAGCGCCCCTGGCCACCTGGCCCGAAGGAAAGGCCACATTCGGTTTCCCAAGGGCCACTGCAGAGGGTGTCTGCTGCACTGGACAGCGGGCAGTGGTGATGGGGAAGCTGACCCGGGCCTGGGATGCTGTGGCCGGGAGAGGATGGCCTGGCAGGTGGGAAGGCCAGAGGGCAGCAGGACCTGACGGCCACAGGCGTGCCGACCCTACGAACGCCCACGACTCGCCTGATTGGACTTCCTGCCCACAGGTGGAGCTCAGACCCAGGGAAGCGCAACCGGGTCCACGTGTGTGTGAACCTCGTACCGTGTGGTGTGGGCCTCTGGCTCCATCCCAGGTGCACGTGCTGAAAATGCTGGCCAAGGGCACCCGGGCAGCTATAAAACAGTCGAGATCCAAGGGAGTGAAATCTGAAAACATTTCTGCACATTTATGGGTGTTAAAGGTTCTGATGGCCTCAAAATCCTACTCCCTGCAAACATGTGGGCTGCACAGGAAATAAAAATAGAATCGCAGCCCAGGAGTCTGTTAATGAGCCCTCCCACTGTGCTGGGCGCCCGAGGTCATGGCCACCCCACTACCCACGGTCAGGGCTGAATTGTGTCCTCCAAATTCATTTGCTGGAGGCCTAACCCTCCGTCTCTCAGATGTG
This sequence comes from Lagenorhynchus albirostris, assembly GCF_949774975.1. NCBI lineage: Eukaryota > Metazoa > Chordata > Mammalia > Artiodactyla > Delphinidae > Lagenorhynchus > Lagenorhynchus albirostris. The sequence goes on from NC_083103.1 coordinate 2,417,870, forward strand.
ACTGTTTCTGGAGATGGGTCTTTAAAGAGGTGATTAAGGTAAAATGAGGTCACTAGGGTGGGTCCTAATCCCACAGGACTGGGTTCCTTATAAGAAGAGGAGGTCAGGGGACTTCCCTGGTGGTGCAGTGGATAAGACTCTGCGCTCCCAATGCGGGGGGCCCGGGTTCGATCCCTGGTCAGTGGACTAGATCCCACACGCATGCCGCAACTAAGAGTTCACACGCCACAACTAAGGAGCCTGCCTGCCGCAACTAAGGAGCCAGAGAGCCGCAACTAAGACCCGGCGCAACCAAATAAATAAATAAACAAATAAAAAGAGGAGATCAGGACACAGACACACACAGAAGGACAACCTTGTAAGGACACAGGGAGGAGACAGCCATCTATACGCCGAGGAGAGAGGCCTCAGGAGGACTCAGCCCTGCCCACGCCTGGATCTGGGATTCCACCCTCCAGGGCTGGAGACAATGAATGTCTGTTGTTTAACCGCCCCAGCTATGGTGTTTACTATAGCAACCCTGGCCGACCTATACACACACACAAGGAGGCTTCCCCGAGATGGATGGGTCGGCAGCCAGCACCCTTGGGAAAAGGGGCATCTCCCTGGCCATACCTGGGGGATGGAGGAGATGAAGCTTCTCTCCCAGGATGGGTGCCGGGCAGAAGGGCCCAAATCCTGCCTGGGCCACTTTCCAGCTGGTGGCTGTGGACCAGAGTGGCCCCAAGCACCCAAAGGGCTGGTGCACCAGCATCACCAATGGTCTCTGCACCCAGGCCCCAGGAGACCAGACAACCAGGCAGCGGCCCTCCCGCCAGTGATCTGCTTCTGCGTAACAGCCACGTGGAAATACCGTGGTCTGGGACTTGGCCGCCATCTGTGCCCCATTTTTGGCATGGGGGGGTGGGGCTGTGTTTCAAGCTGGGCACCTCTGTGCTCTAACCAGCTCCAGGCAGGGCCCGCAGAGCCTCAGCCAGACCCGCCCTCCCCGGACACTTGCCATCTCAGGTTCAGCCTATTTCTTTTCCAGCTTAATTGAGGTATAATCAGCAAATAAAACGGTAAAATATTGAAAGTGTACCTCACACTGATTTGATACACGGTTCCACTGAGAAAGGCTTCCTCCCACCTAGTTAATTAGCACATCTATCAGCTCACACGTTATTTACTTTTTCTTGGTGAGAACATTTCAATTCTACTCTCCTAGTGAATTTCAATTCTACAATAGAGTCATCAACTACGGGCATCACGTTACATATAGTTCTTGTTTTTAATGAACAGAACGTGCTGGTCGCTGAGCGACCCCTTGGGAGAGCCTGGCAAACATCTTGTTCCGCGGGCCCTCGGGAGTTGATGTTCAGCCGGCAGCCCAGGCAGAGGTGGGGAGAAAGACCTCCGTCCAGTGGGATTCAAGAGGACTGACACAGCAGGCGGGTCCCCAAGGCCAGGAGAGTCTACGGACCGGCTTAGAAAGGTCGTCTCAACCCCAGCCAGAACGGCGAGCCGAGGACCCCGCCCTACCGGGAGGCGCAGCCCCGGCCCACCCACCTGGGCCAGGTCCTGGGAAGAGCCCCCCACCCCACGCCGGTGCTGGGAGCTTTGTGACTTCTCGCTCCCTGGGTGTCCTCCTTCCCCATCTGCTGCAGGGGAAAGGCCGGCTCCCCCCACGTGTGCTGGGGCATCAGTGGCAGCCACTTGGCCACACCCAGTGGGCTGCCAACGTGCTCACCCTGGGACCCCGAGACGCCACCGCAGGCCAATATCCCAGAGAAGCACCCGTCTACGTGCCCCAGGAGACCCAACGCAGGACACGCTCCAGGGATAAGACGGAAACTACCCAAAGTCCTTCGACAGAGGAGTGGAAATAAGTCCTGACTTATATATAGAAAATAAGGATAGTGAACGAGGCATAGGCACTCATAACCGCATGGCTCAAACGACGTTGCAAAAGGCTGCGTATACGGGTTTTTGCAACTTCTCCGTGACTCCGAAGTTATGGGAAATAAGCAGGGGCGTGAAGGGAGAGCGGCAGTCATGCGACATCTGTCAAGGAGCCAGAGGGTCCTGTATTTGTTTGTGGATTCATCCATATACAGCAACAGCACAAAAGCACGCTGGGATGTCAGCTTGGCAACCCCCGGGGGGGAGGGCGGTCAGGGGCCCGTCCTGCGCCGGAACTTTGTGCTCCCAGCCTGAAGCAGGCAGAGCCAGAGACCAGGACCTTGATGAGGCGGGATCGGTTTTACTCTTTTCTGTGGTTTCTAGGTGTAAATCTTTCCCACTCATTAATCATTAATCAAAGCTTTAATCAGTGATAAGAAGATGGTTCCTCCCTGCTGGCAGAGCCTCGGCCAGCATCTCTGGGGGCCGGCTCTGGTCTTCAAGCACATCCTCCCCCTGCCTCCGAGGCCGGCCCATTTCACAGGCGGGAAAACTGAGGCCTGGCGCTTAAGGGACTTGTCCAGGGCTCCCTGGCTAGTGACGTGTCCGAGTGGGGGGGACTCCCACGGAGCCCACGCTCTAACCACCACGCCACTCGGCGTCCACGTGGTCAGACGGGGGGCCCCAGAGCCCCCACGGCAGGTCAGGAGCGCTTTTCCAGGGGCGCTGTTTACAGACTCGGGCATCTGGCTTAACCGCGCTCCCTGCCTCCGCCTGAAAACGAAACACCCAAACCAACGAACAGAAGCAGCAGCTCGCTGACTTGCCAGGAAAACAAGTGACATTTCCCCAGCAAGTGGAAGGAGGCGAGGGCTTGGCCTGGGGCTCCGGCTGGAGACCCAAGCCCCAGCCCGTGAGAAGAAGGCTGAGAGGACAAAGAAGTGGTGTGTCCACAACGGAATGCTACTCAGCCACCAGAAAAGACGAAATCCTGCCTATCTGAGACGACACAGGACGGACCTCGAGGGCACTATGCTACGTGAAACAAGTCAGACAGATAAAGACGAAGGCTGTAGGATCTCATTCGTGTGGAAGCCAACAAACAAAAAACCCAAAATGAACGATAAAGCAAACCAAACCCAAACAAACAAGTAGATACAGAGAACAGAGCAGTGGCTGGTAGGGGGGAGGGGCGCGGGGGTGCAAAGCGGGTAAAGGGGACCAACACTATGGGACCGGATGGAGACCATTTTGGTGGTGAGCATGTGGTAGTGTATCCAGAGCTCGAAACACAATGTACACACTATATATACACACGAAACTACGTGCTGCTTTAAACCAATGTTACCTCAATTTAAAAAAATCTTTAAAATGTTACATATAGTATTTTCTAGCAAAAAAAAAGAAGGGCAGATAAGGGGTGAGGTGGACCCATGCAGGGCCCACAGACAAAGTGCTGGCCAGGGCTGCGCTGGCCAGGCACCTGGTGTTCCCTGCACGACAGCCTGGACGCCGACCCCACTGTGCCCGAGAGTCAGCGCCCGAGACGGAGCCGAGGGAGGGCTTTCCAGGCAAGGGATCAGCACACGCTAAGGCACAGAGGTGCTGAGTCACGTCAGAGCGAGCGCCCGGCGATCTGCGAGAGCAGAGCAGAGGGCGGGGCCCTGCCCCAAGGCTGAGAAACTCTCCCCTCTGATCAGGCGAAGAAAAGCCGGCCCAGCCTGGCCAGCTCTGGGCAGCTGGAAGGTTCTCCTGCAGGACGGGCCTTGCAGTTGCTGGTGGTGGATGCCCACTGCCAGGGAGAGAGCGCTGCACGGCTGCATGCGGGGCATGGAGGGGGCCCCAATGGTCAGGCCCAGCACTGAGACTGCCCCTCGGAGGGGAACGCCTCTACCCCCCTCCCTGGGGGCCTCCAGAGCCAGCCTGCTGACCAGCAAGGATGACCCACAGTGGCCACTGGGATGGACCAGCAGCCAGGCCCTGTCCCCGGGCGGCCTCACGCTCAGGATCACACCGTGGGGCTGCAGTCTTACATTCTGAGTCAAGGTGTCATCTTCTTGCAGACGCAAACTAACCCAGCCTCCCGGGACCAAGGGCTGGGTCTCTTCCTGGCAGCCTTTGGGGTCCTACCCTTTGGGTTCTGCCCTTCCAGGGGTCCTGCCCTTCAGGGGCGGCTGCAGTCCAGAGGCAGCATGGAGGCCTCAGAGCAGGGGCCACCTGTGCTCTGTCGCAGGAGCCCAAAGCGGAAACAGCGTGGGTGGGCTGGAGTGGGCGAGGGCTCCTGCCAAGTGGGCTGCTCTCTCTCTGCTCCAGGAGAAGGGGGTGGAGGATGACAGAAGCGGCAGCAGGTTCTACAAAGGGCTCACGCCGCCGGGTGGCCCACGTGGGCGGACTGCAGGGAGGCAGGGGTGAGGGGCCAGCAGGAGGCAGCCGCTTTGGTGACGGGAAGTCATGTGTGGTGCCCGAGGGAGAGGGGGAGAGTTTTCCAACCATCCGTCTTGTGGCTTTCACCCTGTTTTTTTTTGGCCGCGCTGCGTGGCCTGCAGGATCTTTGTTCCCCGAAAAGGGACTGAACTGTAGCCCCAGCAGTGAGAGCGTGGAGTCCTAACCACTGGACCGCCAGAGAATTCCTGTGGCTTTCACACTTTTAAAAATTGGTGGAAACTCTTTTCCACATAAAACTTGCTGTGAGACGTGGATGGAGCTAGAGACTCTCATACAGAGTGAAGTAAGTTAGAAAGAAAACTATCGTAAATAAACGCATATATGTGGAACCTAGAAAAATGGTACAGATGAATCGGTGTGCAGGGCAGAAACAGACACACAGATGTAGAGAACAAACGTATGGACACCAAGGGGGGAAGTGGTGGGGTGGGATGAATTGGGAGATCGGGATAGACATGTATACATTGATGTGTATAAAATAGATAACTAATAAGAACCTGCTGTATAAAAAATAAATAAAATAAAGTTCAAAAAAAAAAAAACACACACCAAAAACTTGCTGTGTAACTTCAGGCTAAAACAGCTGGAAGGGCAGGTGCTGGGGACCTGAGCCGTCCAGAGAACCTGGGCCTCGGGCAGTGAGCTGGGGCTCTGGACGCCCCTTCCCTCCCAGCTCCTGCCCCATCACCACCTGTCTGGGGGACACAGGAATGTGGAACACAGGATGTCAGGGATCGGGGAGGCTTACGGACGGGGAAACGGAGGCCCAGTGAGGACAGCACGGTGATCTTGCCGTGTTCTGGGCTGCGGTCTCCTTGCCTCTCTAATAGAAGCTGGGTGGACCCTGTGAGCCCCTGGACCTCAACCTCAGCTTTGTTTGGGGAGGGGAGACAAGAGGGCTCAGGTGAGCGTTTTGCACTCACTCTGAAACCAGAGAACAAAGCATCAGGACCGAGGCCCCTTTCTGTGGGTCAGTTTCCGCCCAGGAGATGGGCACATGCTAAAGGTCAGCTGGGGGCTGGAGCTCTCAGTCCTGGGGGTGGGGTTCTCACTCCACCTGAGCTCATCTTTGGGCATTAATGTGAAGCCCCAGCTCTCCCTCCCCACCCCCAGCACCCCCAGGCCCTACCGTGCCCCTGGCCTCCGGCCTACAAGGAGGTCTGGTTCCTAACCCACAAGGAGCTGAGGCAGAGTACCAACACGGGGCCAATGGTCACCCGTCTCATGACTTCTCATGGGACTGCTGTGGGCCTGGATTACAGATAGGGAAACAGAGCTTTGGGGGGTAGAGAAACTGCTGGCCCCAGGACTTGGGGTTAAGAATCCCTGAGCCGCTTCCTTGGCCTGGCCTCCACATCCACCGTGATCCCTGACACCATCAACCCCTGAGACCCTGGCCAGCCTCTGCGCCGTCCTCCAGCCCCAGGCCTGTACCAGGGCACCAGGCTGCTCAGTTCAGCCCAGGCCGGGCCGGCAGAGGAGGCGGCGGGCATCCAGGCTCCCCTCGGGAACAGGGTTATGCAGGAGAGCCTGTCCGATCACTCTGGGTTGGCTGAGTGCTGACCCGGAGAGGGCCCCGGTCAGGGCCACTGCAGAGGTGGACGCAGAGGCGTCCTGAACGGGCGGGGGCTCCGTGCACGGCCACCCCCGACCACGTTCTCAGAGCCCTGCGCCAGGTGCCACACTGGCCTTTAGGTTCCAACTGGGAGGCGTGGGGTTCCCCCCATCCCCTGTCTCCTGGGGCTGGGGTGAGAAGCCCACAAGCCCAGGGTCCATGGGAGGACCTGCAAGGGCCCCCGACCCCTGGGTGTCACCCCAAGGGCGGCTGAGGACTGACCATGAAGCCCGCCCCACCCCCGGTCCAGAGACCCTTCTTGTCTCTGAAAGCAGCAAAGGGATAAAAACACATTCGGTAAACGTGTCGGTAAATAACAAAAAGCCTGTCCCTGGTCTCTCTGACCCAGAACGTTCGGTCCTCAGGTCTGCAGACCTCAGACACAGTGCGCACTCCCCGCCCCCCACCCCGATCCCGCTGGATTTGGGTGACTCCTGAGTGGGGTGGGTGGGGATGAGGTTCATCCTACAGGGCAGGCAGTCGGCCTTCCTGTCCCAGCTGCTCACCCTCCGGCCCCTCCCTCTGGCCTCCTGGGGAAGCGGGAGAGGACACAGCCACCTGGAGCCGCCCTAGCAGCCTCGGCGCCGCCCCGGTGACAGACCCCGGGGAGACCCCCAGCCCTTTAATGGCCTCTGCCGTATTCACCCCAATAGGCGGGCACCGAATCCCCCACCGCCCCATCCTCCCCACTCCTGCGCCGCCGCGCAGGCCTGGCCCTTTAAGCCACCTCCCCTGCGCCGCATTCACCCCAATAGGCGGGCACATCAATACGGCCGCGTGATCCCTCCCCTTGGCGGACTGCCTTTCCTCGAGTGGAAGCCACTGAAAACGGGTTCATGGTGGCTGTGGCCAAGCCAGCCACCGCCCCTGCCCACTGTTGGCCGAGGATCGGGCGGCCTCCCTCCCTCCTGGTTCAGAAGCCTGGCCCGTCCCTGCTGGGCCATCCCCTCCCTCTGCCTTCCTGGGCGTTTGCCTACTCCCGGTCTCCGCCCCTCCTCGGCCTTGGACAAGAGAAAGTGACCCCCAGCTGGTCACAAGGGTCAGCAGCCTGTGGGACGGGGCGGCCCCAGATCCCCTCCTGATGTGCTCATTAAGCCTGTGAGATATCCCTCTCATTGGGATTGGGGCAGCACTGCTCCGTTGTGAGGCCTGAACACCCCCCCTGCAGCCCTTCATCCCAGCCAGGGCCAGGGAGGGCCCGGACAGTCCAGGCCACCTCCATTCGCCCAGTGAACTCTGCACACGATACTTCTAATCCAGAAATGGCAGGACCCTTGGGAAGGCGGGCAAGCTGGGTCCATCCCTCCTAGGACAGAGGGCACGGGCTGGTCAGGTGTCCTGCCTGTCAACGCCGGTGAGGTCCACAGACCCGAGGTAGATGCAGGATGGGGCATCCCCGGGCGAAGACGATTCTACAGCTTCCCATGAGCACCCACTGTGTGCCCAGGCTCGGGGGCAGAGCCCCGAGCAGACATCCAGGCAATGAGTGAAGGGTGACCCAGGTGCCAACAGTGCCCGCCCGCTCGACTGAACAGATACAGGATGGAGATGGTTCCAGAAATGCATGGATCACGGCGCTGAGAAAATGAAACCCAGCACCTTCGAATGGAGGCTTCAGTCAGGAGCAGAGGCCAGTCTGGAGAGAAGAGTGGGTGTGAGGTGGGCTTGGGAGTTCAGCAAAGTACTAGCTCTGAGGTTTTCGACAAAGGCCCTGTGAGTCCCTTGGTGCGGGCCAACCAGGCTCCTGTCCTGAGTGGTGGGGACGGTCTCTCACTGGCTGGATGACCCAGATAACCTTGGCAATTCTCTCACCTCCCCAGGGGCCTGGCCCGGTGGTTCCGAGGCCCTTCCCAATGGTCCTCGAGCCTCCCTCTCTGAATCCCAAGGGTGTGTGATGCTGGTGCAGGGATTCCCTTCTTGGGTACTCCTGGGGCACTTCCAGGCAGCCCCACGTCTCGGTCCTGCAGCATTTCTTAACCTTGACGGCTCATTCCCCAGCTACCTCACCGGACAGAGAACTCTAAGCCAGAGACCTCGTGTCCCAGACGCAGTCCCATCCAAGCCTGGCCTTCAATGGGGCAGGTCCTGACCACACAGCGGGTGCCCACTGCCCTCAGCACAGACGCCAATATATGCCAACTTCACACCCACGGGCACACAGGAGCCCTGGCCTGGAGCAACTGTGATGCTAAGAGGACACATAATCCAAAGTCCAAGTCCTTTGTCCTCGATCACCATTACCATCCCTGGAGAAGTTTATCTGCTCACACGGCTGGGGAGCTGGTGCAGGTTACCGAGCCACCAAGGCCAGCCATAAACCCACAGAGAGCTCATCCGCCGTTGTAAGTTCTGCTTCCTCGACCTGCAGGCAGCTGGCAGCTCAGGGGCGTCAGGCTTCAAGCTCCAGGTCCGCGATCCCATTGTCTGCTTGCGCGCGTGTGGGGCAGGGCCCGGGGCGCCAGGAGGGTGGGCACTGAGTGTGTCTGTCTGGTCTGTCCTGCCAGCTGTGTGTAGAGATGGTGACAAAGCAGATGGGCCAGGCAAAGGCCCTCGAGTCCGGGCCTCGTCCTGGGGAGGAGGTTTGCCCCTCGTCGTGGGGCAAATCCGGCACGGACAGCAATACTCTGTTCCTTGGTGACAGCTGCGAGCGGCACGCCTGGTGACCGTCCTTCTGCGCCTCCCAACCCCTGGCCCCCGACCCGACAGTGCCCACCTGGGCTTCTGCCTCCTGAGAGCCGCCAGGTGGTTCCATCCGATCCGTGGACCCCACGGTGGGCCCTGCACTTGACACCTCCCTTCAAGTCCAGACGACGGGGATCCTTTTGACGCACACCGTGCACCCCTGAACGGTCCCCAGTCCTGGGGTTCAGGTCTCACCCATGTAACCGTGAGCTACTCTGCTTCCCAGCTGTGGCTGCACACCTGTCCCCTGAATGAATGGGAAGGGGGCAAGCACGCTCCCATCACCTTGGGTGCGTTCTCGTCCACCTGTGCATTGTGTGTGTGTATGCACGCACGCGTGCATGCGCGCCCACGCTGACTTAAGCACAGAATCATCAGAAAGTGCAAGTCCCCCAAACACAGCTGCCGAAGACACACCACAACCTTCAAACCACTGGCCTGTCACGCAGTCTTTCTTCCCACCCCCAGGTGCAGCTTGTCAGATGACTATCACAGCTCAGGGAGCTTCCAGGAAGAAAGATTTCAGGAGAGAAACTGATCCCCGAACTTCTGAGCACAGTAACGACCATTCTAGGGGAGGGGCTGCAGCCGGCGTTCTGAAAAGAGCCGGGAGCAAACCTCTGGAGACTTAGCTGATCCCCGGCCCAACTCAGGCCAGCCTGACCCCCGGGCCCAGGAAGGAGGGGCTTCCATCCGGCGTCCAGGAAGCACCGCCCACGGGTCCACATCTGCACAGCAGCCTCCCCAGGACGAGGCCCGGACTCGAGGGCCTTTGCCTGGCCCATCTGCTTTGTCACCATCTCTAAACACAGCTGGCAGGACAGACCAGACAGACACACTCAGTGCCCACCCTCCTGGCGCCCCGGGCCCTGCCCCACACGCGTGCAAGCAGACAATGGGATCGCGGACCTGGAGCTTGAAGCCTGACGCCCCTGGGCTGCCAGCTGCCTGCAGAGCCTGTCAAGTTCAAGGAGCAGCAAGGCCTCGCACGGCCAAGAAAGTGCGTAAAAGCCACCCGACAAACCACTCGAGGGGAGGGTTCCTGCTGTCCGGGGCCCGGATCCACCTGGCGCCCACATCTGCAAGGGCGTCCACATCCAGCCCAAAGGCTGTGCCCACGGCCCAGGCTGTGACAGCCCGGTCCTGCCTCTGGACCTGGCCTGGGGGAACATCACAGGGGTCGGCCTGTGAAAGGTACCTTGAAGGCTCGGGCAGACGGGCAGACACACATATAAAAGATCTCTGGTGTAGACGGACCCCCAAATGGCAAAAGCGCAGAAATCCAACCAGCTGCTTGGGCTGGGCCTGGCTCAGACCAAGGATGAGCGGGGGGCAGAGAAGCCCACCTCCCCGTGGTGGGCCCTGTCCACACCCCCAGGAGCCATTCAGAATCCCAATTCCAGGGTCTTCCGACGGCACACGGCCCAGCTTGGGGGCTCCAAGTGGCAGTGGCTGGCCCCCCCAGCTGCTGACAGCCCCCTACCCCCACGTCCCACCCTCCCTTGGCCCGCGGGAATCGTCAAGTGCACGGCACCCTCGTGTAGACTCATGTCCCCTGAACAATTCCCAAGGCTCCTGTCTTAGGGGCTCAGTGGCCTAGAGATGGAGGGCCCGGGGGGTGGGTGACAGCAGAGGTCCTCCCCCTCAGCTCACGCAGCCCCTCACTCTGTGGACACAGACCAAGCCCCACGCTGGAAGGCCAGACGCTAATCCCAGACCCCATCCAGAGGCGGCAGGTCCCCTTCCCGCAGACCCTGCCCCTTCAAGATCCCCTGGGTCTGGGCTGAGCTGGGGACACAGACCCGGCTACTCCGCGCAGATGGACCCAGCCACCCTCCCTCCCCTCCCCGCTCCTTCAAGCCCCGAAACTGGGGAGCCCGGTTGCCCGCCGCTTCCCACACTCCGGCCCCACCCGCGCTCCAACCCGCCCGCCCGAGTCTGGGATCGTAGCCGCATCACCCCGGGCTCCCCGAGCGACGGCCCGGGTCGGGGCTCCCCAGCTCCGGCCACTGTCGGGGTCGGCCGGGCTACGCCCCAGTCCCCGGGGTCTGCGGGCTCCGGCGCGGGGCTCCCCCAGCCCCCTCAGCAGCCCCCCCCCCGCCCCCGGCGGCCCGCTGGACGCTCCCGGCCCTCTGGGCCGCGGCCTCCTCCCCGCCCCCTCCTCGGTCCCTCCTCGTCCCCTCCTCGTCCCCCGCCGCGCTCCTACCGTGAGAAGCTGGGCCGGGCCGGGCCGGGCCTTGCCGGGCGCGCGGGGGCTCAGCTGGCGGCGCGGCCCGGCTGCAGGAAATGCCAGAAGACTGATCCAACCGCGGGAGCAGAGGGAGGGAGCGGAGGAGGGAGGAGAGGAGGCGGGGAGAGGGACGGAGGGCGCGGCGGCCGCAAAACCCGGGCGGGATCGGCGAGCGGAGCGGGCGCGCCGGGACCCCAGTCCCTGCCTGGCGCGGCCTTGCCTCGCCGCCCTCTGCCTGGCGCGCCCGGCGCTCGGACGTCCCTCCGGAAACGGGGTGAGCGAGCGCTGGTGAGTGGGGTCAGCCTCCATGGGTTAGGGGTGCGGGAGGGCACATGATCACAGATTCTTGCAGGCCTCCAGCCCACCCTAGCCAGAGTGGGGGGCACCCCCTCTCTTTCCGAGCCCGAGAAACTGTCACCATTTCTCCCCCAGGCGGAAGCCACCAGAACACAAGAGGAAACCCAGACACCCGAGCCCTTTGTCCTTGTCCCACGTGTGGACCCCTGCCTCATACCCATGTTTCTCAGTGCATCTCTTTCCGAGGATGATTTTTTTTGGCCAGGAGCCCACCTTCTTGTGGATTTCCTCCTGTGTGAGTTCCCCTCACCCCTTCTGCCCCCAGGGAGCTTTTTAGACCCCTGAAGCCTTCCCGTATAGATGAGACACTCTAATGCCAGCCCCCCTCCCAGTCCCAGGTGCCCTGGGGCTCGGTCTGCAGAGCCTGCGGGGCCTTCCTCCAGCACTGTTCCCCAGGGGCAGACCAGCTGAAGCTGGGCCCACCCACTGCCAGTCATCCCAGACCAGGTAGGATGCAGGGACTTTTCCAAACGGAATCTGTCAGTTGCTCCCTTCCGAGGGACAGGACAGACCCTCCACAGAACCCCAGCACCTTATGTTGGGTGGAGAGTACCTTAAGGGCAGCCCTGGAGACTGGTGGTCAGCGGGCTGCAGCTTGACCCCCAGGCGGGGCACGGAGCCACGCAGGGAGGCCCCTTCCAGCCCCTCGAGCTGGAGCAGGCTCTCAGGGGAGCGGCTGCAGGAAGTCCTGCCTTAGCTCTGCCCCAGCCGGCCGAGTGGTGGCCCCGGACCAAACTGCCAGCAGCCTCAGCATCGTGCCCGCCCCGTTGGGCCAGGTGGTGGTTCCTCCAGGGCATCAAAGCACCCCGGGTTAAGGGGGGGTGCTGCCTCGGCAGCCCTGGGCTCACCCCCGGGACCGGTCCCGCCCCACAGTCACCTTGCAAGGCCTTTGGATGCAGAACCGCTCAGACAAGATGCTCAGGGCCAGGGTGGGAGCCCTCTGCCTCTTCAGGGGAGGGTCTGTGCAGCGCGGGGCCAACGAGACCCGCCCGGATGCTCTTTGAAGCCTCTGCGTGGAGCTAGATGCGGCTGCTGGCAGCCTGGCCCATGGCTGGTTGTCAGGGCCAATCCACAGGGAATTTGGGGAAGAAAACAAAGCCTCTGTCCGCTGGGGTGGAGGTTTCAGGGCCCAAGTAGGGAAAGTCTCAGTCATTGTTGATGCTGGCTGTTTGAAGCGAGCTTGAGTTTATGCAATGACACGGCTGAGGTCAAATGGACACATGGCCAAGTGCAGGGACGGGACAGAAAAGACACAGAGATGGGCAGAGCCGGGGGCTGTCGGTGATGGCTCTGGGGACGCACCGGGTGGGCTTCACCGTCTAGGAGCTGTCGGGGCTTGGGCAAGTTCGTGAAGCTCTGTGCTCCTGTTTCCCCACCTGTCAAGGGGGGCGGGGCACAAGAGCACCTCACCCTGCAGGCTGCCGTGAGTCCCTGGGGTGAGAGGACTCCCCTAGTGAACCCAGGGGAAGAAGTGGCTGGTACCGTCTCTGAAGTATAGCCACTGGCTTCTCACTCGGTTCTGAATTTATGCTAATTCATATGATCTGTCTGTGAGAGGTAAGTTTTTTTTAAAGTGCCTTTACAAATACAGAGAACTTTACTCTTTCTCAGGCGGGATGTAATTAAAGTTAAGGCTGTTTCCATCCAAGTCTGGAGGACGGTGGTTCTCAGCGGGGCGAGTTTTGCCTCCCCTCTGGAGGTGACATCATGTGCTGTCCAGAGACATCCTTGGTTGTCACAGCTGGGGGTCCTACTGGCAGCTGGTGGGTGGAGGCCAGGGAGGCCACTAAACACCCATCCGCACCCAGGACGGTGGCCCCCAGGGGGAAGGATCAGGCCCCAAATGTCAGCAGTGCCGAGGCCGAGAGACCCCGCTCTAGAGCGAGTGCACTTGTCACCGCTAGGGTCGCGCCTTCTGGGCGGTCGGTCCGTGGGGATCGCGGGAGACCCACAGCCTCCTGTTGATGGATCCCCCACCCTGTCCCCGATTCCATGGCAAGGGGCTCTAGACATATGGACTCGAATCTTCCCCACAGTCCCAGAGGGCAGGTCCTGACAGGCTCCATTTTACAGGCGGGAAACAGAGGCACAGAGCGGAAAGTGATCGTCCCCCGGCAGCCTGCTCCAGAGCTGTGCTCCGAGCCTCTGTGCTCAGCCACCCCGTTAATGAAGACCCACAGGCTCAGAGGGGAACCCCTGGGGGGCCCTCCCCCTTCTGCTGCACCGGCTGCCCCACTGGGAAGGGTGGGTAGCCAGAACACGCTGGAACACACACGCCCGTCTCAGAGAGGCCGCCTCCCGGGTGGGCTGCGGGGGCTCGGACCCCTGCAGGGCCAGCGCTGGCTGGGCCGGTCCACTGGGGTGGGGGGCCCGAGCCAGGCAGGTGCCAGGTGCTTTCACACCTGCCGAGCCAACGGAAGCAGCAGTGACTATTTCTCCCGTTTCTCAGATGAGGAAACTGAGCCCCAAGTAGTAAGGGGTGCAGCCGAACCCCTGACTCCTAGTTGGGCCCAGGGTGGCAGCAGGGCGGCCCAGGGGTTCAGCCAGGGCAGGGGAGCCTGGGCCCGCTGTCCCCTGCTGGCCCGAGGGCAAATCCACCCCAATGGTGTGACTAGACTCTCAGGGACAACTCCAGAACATCTCGGCGCCCGGGTCCCAGTTTCCTTACCTGTGCAGCAGGCCTGAGATAACTCCCCCACGAGGGGTATGTGGAGGCGTCCAGAGCACAACAGCTAATCGTAAAAACAATCACGGCATTTATCCATCGCTCGTCCTGTGCCGGGCACCACGTCCCCACTTCCCACGCCTGCGGGATTCCATCCCCTCCTCTGCCTGGTGGCGGGGTCACCATTCCCCGCCCCGTGGAGGTTAAGTGACCGGCTCCAGGCCAGGCCGCTAGGGAGTGGCCAAGGCAGGACTAGACGCCTGGAGTTGTAACCTCCCCACACTTGGGGCTGGGCACATGGGGAAGAGCCGTCCTCCAGCCCTGTCCCTGTGGCTTCAGTTCCCACAGGGCAGCATCGCATCCCCAGACCTGTCCCTCCGCCTCTGGCTGGGGAGACGCTGTCTGGTGATGTCTTCCCGGGCTGAGTCACCAAGCCAGGTGTGGGGACCAAGCAGTGGCTGTCTTCTGTCCTTTCTCAGGGGAACCTGTGAAATTCAGCTGGAGAGTCTCTCTTTGGAATTCTGAGTCACGTGGGCACCCGGCTGCCTGGAGGGCTCCATCTCTCTGTCTCTGTCTCTTTCTCTCCCTGTCTCTTTGCTTCTCTGTCTCTCTGTGTCACACACACACACATGCACACACACACACACCTGTCCTCCAGAAGGTCACATCCAAACCCCTGATTCAGGCAAACCCCTGATAGTAAATAAAGATAAAGGCATGGAATTTCCCTCTCTCTTGGTCCCAATACTTGTTCTCCTACCTAGAGGGACAGGAAGGTGTTATTACAGGGCAAGTCCTCCAGGGACTTTACAGGAAGCACTGAAGTGGCCGTGGGGAGCGCATGGTGCCGGATGCCGTTGGACATGCCACTGTGCCCGCACCCAGACCTCCCCGTGCTCACGGAGGTGAGATCCGGGCCATCAGCCTCTGCTTCTAGCCCTCCTGCATGGGCCATGGTGGGCACTGCCGTGAGTGGGGGTGACGTGCCTGGGGTGCCCTGAGGTCCAATGAGGTGGACATTCCCTGGAGAGCAGGTGCAGCTCGCTCCCGTGGTGTGGACAGAGAATGTCACTTGCTATATCAGCAAACAAAGGGTGTCGCAGCCCCCAAGCTATCAGCCACTGCAGCCGCCCGACTGTGCACCCTGCGGGGACTCAGGATGGAGAAAAGCAGGATGCTGGCCCCAGACAGCTGAGGTGCACGTCAGGGGAACAGTTCCAATGAGCCCAGGCTCTTGCATCTTCCCATACATAGAAAAGCGCTAAGTTCACTAACTTGAGGTGTCTGGTTTTTCTTTCATTAACAGCCATCTTTCGATGTTCCTGCCGCCTGGCTTTTGTTGCAAAAACCCCTGTATATCCTAGTTCCTCCCTTGCCTCTTCAGAGCAGTTCCTCGGAGCGATCTGAGGGGCTGTCTCCTGGGCTTAAGTCCTCAGCAAGTTCGCCAAATAAAACACAATTCTCTACTTCTAGGTTGTGCATTTCTTTTCGGTTGACGCCGGCCCCTCTTCACCCAACCCCCTTCTCTGGCTCACTGACACACTTCCTCTACTTCTGTGTGTCCCTGTCTCGAATGTTCCTTTCCTTTCTCTTAAAAGGATACAGTCATTGGACTTAGGGCCCACCAGGATCATCCAGGATTTCGTATGGAAGTCCTTAACTTAATGACACCTGCAAAGACCGTATGTCCAAATAAGGTCACACACACAGGTACCGGGTTTGGACACTGATGTATCTTTGGGGGACACGACTTGCCCACTGCAACAGGGACCCTCGGACGTCCTGCATCTGCTGTCCCTCTGAAGACCTGCGGTCTGCTTTGCTGAGCCAGACCAAAGTCTGTTGAACGTCTTCCCTGTTCTAAGTGCTTTTGTTCTGAGTCTTCATTTGAGGACACGGCCTCGGGGTCCTGAAAGCTGTGGACTAGAGCTGAGCCAGGCTCTGCCCCTTCCTGTCTCTGAGCCCCAAGCCAGAAGCCTGTCCCCTGCCCTCAGTTACAGAGGATGGAAGGGCGGTGAGGGCTTTCCCCCGGCGCCGATGCCCTGAGCGTTGGCTGGGGGCTGCCTTTCCGGCCAGGCTGGAGCACCCTGAAGCGCAGGGTTTTGGCAAACCCACACTGGGGCCGAGGGCTGGCTTTCTCCAGCCTAGCTTTGGGAGGTCCACGAGGACTCTAGCACATTCTCCCAGTATCTGGGGGAGGGCCCGGGGCTGCTGCCTGATGCCACGGAAACCGAGGAAAAGGAAAAGATTCCATGGCAGGGTCTGCTTTCGGGAACCTGCATGCGGGGCGGCCACGCTGCCCTTTCTTCTCAAGATGTGGAAACTCGTCCCGGAGGGATGCTCTGCAGATGCGCAGGGCTGGGTCTGGCGGTGGTCTCAGACCCTGCCCCCACTCACCGGCCACCACCAACCTGTCCCTCTTTTGTGGGCTGGGTTTGGTTAGCAGGCAGAACTCAGGGAAACCCAGCAATGTTATGCAAAGGTGACCGAGAGCTCGAGGTGGGAAGCTCATCACCCAGGCCACGTGGCAAGACTGCGCTGGAGCGTGCATGGGCCCCGGGGTGCTTCTGTCGCCCTGCAGGGACACCGGGACACCTGAAGCTGAGAACGCCTCCACTTCATTTGGAGGGTCTTAGAGCAGCACTTCTCAAAGTGGGAGCTTAAAACCCTGCTAGGGGCCAAGACGTGAAATCTCCTGTTATCAAAATACTAGGATGCTTTTTTCCTTTTCCACCTTTATTTTTTCACAACTTAACAGTGGAGCTTCCTGGAGACTACATATGTGTGATATTGCAATAGATGGAATACAGAAGCAGATGTGAGAATCCAACTGGCTTCTATGAAGCCAGACGTTAAAAAGACTCCAAAAATGTAAAACAATGCTACTCTTTTCACTAAATAGTTTTACTTTGGAATAGAGAGTTGGTTTTCATAAATAATGTGTTATTTGTGTTAACGACATAATGGGCTTATCGTTGTTCTTTTTAAAGGAATAAGTAAATAAATATTTTTTAAAACTTGGAGTAAATATTGATAGACTAAGCAACAGAAACAAATAACCTTTGTGGTCCCCAATAATTTTTGTGTTTAATGGAAAGGATCCTGAGATGAAAAGTTTTGAAAACCACTGATGTAGAGCATGCCAGAAGGTGGAGTAAAACGATTCCGGAAAAAGCTGGGACGGGAGTGGAGTCAGAACAGGGTGTGAATCTAGGCTTTGCCATCCTCACCTATTCGTCTACTACTGTCACATCTTTATCACCACGGCCACCATCACCACCACCTCCACTGTCACCACCACCATCACCATCATTATCACCACCGAACCACAAATGCCACCAGTGTCACCACCACCATCACCATCATTATCATCACGGTCACGTCTACCCTTAGTTGAGCATCTGCTATGTGTGAGACACGGTAGTAAGTGATTTATAGCCATTATCTCCACTTGCCAGAGAACTCTATGAAGTCGGTATCATTATCCATATTTACAAGTGAGGAAACTGAGGCTTATACAAGTTAAACAAAATCACCTGACGGAGCGGGCTCCGAACTCCAATCTATTTGTCTCCGTGGACATCCCGGGAAGTTGCTCAAGCTTGCTTAGTCCCCAGTTGTTAGTTGCTAGTTGCGAATACTTGTAACGATACTAGTTACGATTACTGACCACCCACTAAGCCCCAGGCACGGGGAGAGGTGCCTGTCTGCACTCTCTTAATCCTCTCAGTCATGTAGAGCAAGCGTTGAAATAACGCCCATCTTGGTGCAGGTGAGTTGCATGTGAAAACATTGCCCCAGTGCCTGCGAGAGGGCCACCAGATGAATGCTTGCCCCCATCAGCATGGCCCCCCTCCTCCGTGTGGGCCCGAGGCTGCTGGGACTGAGACTTGGCGGCGGGGGGCGGGGGAATGAGCCAGACCTGTGCAGGAGATGGCAGAGGTGGGCGTGGCCTCTACCACTGCTCAGCTCTGTCTCTTGGACTCGGGACGCTCCCAGTGGGCCCCTCCATCCTTCCTCTCCCTCACTGAATATTGATAGCACATCTCTTAAGTGTTAAATAGTGTTCCAGGCACAGGGGAGTCCACTGTGAATGGGAAAGCAAGGCACCTGCCTGCATGTAGCTCACAAACAAAGATGGAAAACAAGTGCGTGAAGGCAGCCCCTAGCAAGGCAGCCCCTGCTCTTACCCATGCTATGAAGGACAGGTAGTCGTGTAAGGGGCTGGTAGGAGGCATGCGATGCTGGGGGCTCTCTGGAGAGGATGGCTAGGGAGGACTTTCTGAGAACAGGACCTTTGAGCGGGAGACCTGTGTGGAGTGAAGGACTGAACCCTGGCAACTCGGGGCTGAGCATCTTCCAGACAGAGGAATAGCAGGTGCCCAGACAAGGGCTTGGTGTGTTCACATAATGGCCAGACGCCAGTGTGCCGGGGGTAGAGTGATGGAGGAGGGGTACCAGGTGCGGCCATGCAGACTGGCGGGGGCCCCCATGCATGGCTTTCTGTGCCATGTGTGGAGTTTTATTTTAGTCTGATTGTGATGGAAGCGACATTGCAGGGGGCGTTCTGAGAAGGGAATGTGACGATCTGATTTAAAAAAAATATGTCTCTGGATATAGAGGTTCAAGAATGGAGGCCGGGTGTCTTTTAGAAAGATTTTGTGTCGTCCAGTCTTACTTTAGGATGGTAGAAGGGGAGGTTGGGAGAGGTGAGTAGATTCAGGTATATTTTGAAAGTAAGTAAAACAGTTATCCACCCAAGCCTATGGCCTTAGGGATGGGGTGGGAAGGTGTCTTAGCCAACTCAGGGTGCTGTAACAATACACCACAGATGAGGTGGCTTCCGAACAAATGTACTTACTACAGTCTGGAGGCTGGAAGAATGAGATCAGGGTACCAGCATGGTCAGGGTCAAGTGAGGGCTCTCTTCCTGGGTTGCAGACTGCCGCCTTCTCTTTGTATCCTCACACAGCCGAGAGAGAGAGCTCTCTGAGGTCATTTTTATAAGGACACTAATCTCACTCATATGGGCTCCACCCTCACGACCTCTTTTCCTCCTAAAACCATCACATGGGGGGTAAGATTTCAACATGTGAACTTGGGAGGACATAAACATTCAGTTCACAGCAGAGGTTTCCGGTCAAAGGCAGTTAAGTCAGCAGGGGCTGGGATAGGAGTTGGGGTTCTCGCTGGCTCCGCCCACAGCTAGATGTCTTCGATCTTTCAGTGCCTCAGTCCCCCCCACCCCCACCTTGTCCTTAGATGATAATGTACCTCCCAGCTCTCAAGGGAGTACTGAGACTCCAAAGAGATAGCCGATGGGAAGCACATTTTTTTCTTTTTGAACCACATCATCTTCTGCAATGAGGTCAGACAATCCGTGTGACCCTGGGGCTCAAGCATGAGCTCTTTGAGGTCAGAGTTGACCTCCTCTCCAGTGGGTCTCCCCACACCTCGCTCAAGGTAGGTGCTTCACAGGTGAGTGAAACTATGAACTCTCATGCATATAGATGCAACAATCCTCAACACACTATTAGCAGATCCAATCCAGCAACGTATAAAAAGGAAAACCTAGCACCGCCAACTGGAGCTCATCACAGGAACGCAAGGCTGCTTCAGCATTTGAAAATCAATCAGTGTACTTGGCCACAGCAGCAGACCAAATGATCATCTCAGTGGAGGCAGGAAAAGCATCTGACAAAATTCAACATACATTCATGATAAAAAGTCTAAGAAAATTCGTATTAGAAACTTCCTCAACTTGATAAAGGGCATCTGTGAAAAACCCACAGCTACCATCAGACTTAATGGTGACAGACTTGATGCTTTCCCCCTCCGATTGGGAACAAAGTAAAGATCTCCACTCTATCCACTCCTATTCAAGAGCAGACTGAAGTCCTAGCCAGTGCAATAAGACAATAAAAGGAAACACAAGGTATACAGCGTGGGAAGGAAGACATAAAATTGTTTGTGTTCACAAATGACACATTTGTCTGTGTAGGAAATTCTAAAGGACAGATAAAAAACCTGTAAGTGAGTCGTACAAGATGTCAGGATACAAGGTCAATACACAAAGATGAACTGTATTTCTATGTATTAGCAATGAGTACTTGGAAGTAAAATAAAATAAATAAAAACTCAGTACTATAATACCATTAAAATAACACTAAAATACATGAAATACTTAAATTTAATGTAATAAGATATGCAAAAAATCTGCTGAAGACACAAAATGCTGATGAGAGGAATAAAATAAGACCTAAATAAATGGACAGACATACTATGTAACCAAAAGTGGGGTCCGGCTGCTCGCCGCTCAAAAGCCAATAGAGGCAAGGCTGGCGGAAAGGAAAGTTTCCTTTGTTTTGGAGGCTGGCAACCGGGGGCCAGGGGAGGCGAGGGTGGACTCCTGTCCAAAGGCCAACTCCCCCCGCAGACAATCAGTGGGCAAGAGCTTTTGTAGGCGGAGGGAGGGGGCTACATGCAGAAACAAACTTATTCTTTGGCTGAAGTTTTTCCATAGACAAAAGACAGGCTGAGGACATGGGGTGCGGGGCGGGTGAGGACCATAGGGTCCTGCTCCGTTTCATGTTCACGAGTTTGAACACTCAGTATTGTTAAGATGTTTGTTTGCCCCAAACGGATCAATAGATTCAATGCAATCTCAATCAAAATCCCAGCAGGATTTTTTGGTGTAGAAATTGACAAGCTGATTCTAAAATTTATATGGAAAGGCAAAGTAACTAGAAGAGCCAAAACAACTTCGAAAAAGAATAAAATCGGAGGATTCATACTACTTGATTTCAAGCTCACTCTAAAGTTACAGAAATCAAGATTGTACAGTATTGGCAAAAGAATAGACACAGAGATCAACGGAACAGGATAGAGAGTCCAGAAACAGACCCACACATATACGGTCAATTGATGTTTGACAAAGATGCAAAGGCAATTCAACAGAGGAAAGATAATTTGTTTAACAAATGGTGTTGGAGCAATTGGATGTCCATATGCAAACATACACACACCTTGCCTCATACCTTGCACCCTAAACAAAAATGAACTCAAAATGGATCATAGACCTATATGTAAAATGTGAAAGTCTAAAACTTCTAGAAAAAACATAGGAGAAAATCTTTGTGACTTTGGGTTAGCCTAAGCCATACCAGAATACAACGATACATTGGACTTCCTCGAAGTGAAAATCTTCTCCTCTTTCAAAGACAGTGTTAAAAGAATCCAAAGACAAGCCACAGACAGCGAGAACGCGTTTGCAAAACACATACCTGACAAAGGGCTGGTATCCAGATTATATAAAGAACTCTCAAAATGTAATACTAAGAAAACACACATCCCAATAAAGCATGAGCAAAAGATCTGAACAATCACTTTGCCAATAATATAAGCAGGTGGCAAAACACTCAACATCACCGATCATTAGGGAACTGCAGATGAAAACCACGATGAGATACCACTTCCCTCGCGTGAGAATGGCTACAACAACTACCACTGCAGCCGCCACCAGCACCACAGACAATAGATCCCCGCTGCTGGCCAGCACGTGCAGCAGCAGGACCCTCACGCATTGCTGGAGAGAATGCAAAACGGTAGGGCCAGTTTGGCTGCGAGTTTTGTCATTTCTTGTAAAGGAAAACATACACTGACCGTGGGACCAGGCCGTTCCACCCGTGGGTGTTTCCCCAGGTGAAATGAGAACTTACATCCACCCAAACCCTGCATGTAAATGTTATACTGGCTTCATTCATGATCGCCCAGGACTAATACAACCCAAATGTTTTTTAACGCGAATGGGTAAAAAAAAATGTGGTACGTCCATTCAGTGGAAAAGTACTCAACAGTCAAAGGAACAGACTACGGATACACCAACAACGTGGATGAATCTCTAAACCTTCTGCTTGGTGAACGAAGCCAGATATAGAGGTCTACACGCTGTAGGATCCATGTGACATTCTGGAAAGGGCAAAAATCTAGGGATAGAAAACCCATCAGTTCTGCCAGGGGCTGTGCGTGGGGGTGGACTGACCACAAAGAGACGCCAGGAAATGTTGGGGGGTGTTGGAACTGTTCTCTATCTTGACTGTGGTGGTGGATACACAACTGTACTCATTTATCAAAACCCACACTGAAAAGGCTGAGCTTTACAGAATATAATCACACCTCAAAAAAACACATCAATGGGGCATTGAAAAAGGTATATATATGTGGTAAGCACCAACTTGAAAGTAAAGAAAGGCAACCTATACATTAAAGGGATGTGTGTGTGAATGGGCTTGGTGCGCACAGAGGCGGGCAGTGGCTCAGTGCGGGCAGGGTTAGACCTGGCCCTGTCAAAAGACGCTTCTGTTCCTGGTGTGCCTGGGGCCTCGTTGCCAGGGTGGGGCTGGGAATCCAAGCCCTCGAAGGTATGGCTCCCAGGACTTGGGGGTGGGGCCCAGAGACGTCGGTTAGCAGCCGAGGCTGGTGCGACCTGCTGTCGGGCCAGCTCAGGACAAGGGTGCCTGCCGATGCCAGCAGGCCTGGGGGGCTGCCAGTGGCCGCTAGAGGGCAGGGCGGGAGCTGGATGAGCACGGGTGCTGGGTGTCTTCAGGGTCCCTGGAACTTGGAGAGAGGGTGCCTGGCAGGGAAATGACCATGGCCTCGTGCTGGGCTGGGAGGGGAGCTGCCCCTGTCACCACAGGCCCGAGGGGCCCCCTGTCTGGCCCTGTCCAGAGGACTCTGGCCCCGTGTGTGCGTGGCGCTGTCCCCCCGGAGGCTCCTGGCTCGGGCTCTGGCTCCGTTCCCAGGGGCAGGTGTAAGCAGCTGAGGCCGGGTGGCCAGGCCCTGCCCAGGCCCTGCCCAGGCACTGTTCCCCGGAGCTGTGGGGCCAGGGGTGAGGGGAGGGGAGGGTCCTGGGACAGGCCAGCTCTGTCAACACCTGCTGCTGCTGGCCAGGAGGAGGGGTGTGTGGTGGCCTGGCGGGGGCACAGGAAGAAAGGGGGGTTCCTCGCCAATTCATTTGCTGAAGAAAAAGGGGGGCCTTCGAGGACGGTGTTTACTCGGGCGGGGGGCGGGCAGGGCCCGGGTCTCCTGACCTGGCTGCACGAGGGGCTGCGCTGGGCCTGCAGCTGCTGTCTTGGCCTTGATGGACTCGGGGTGGGAGGGGGCTGGGGAGGAGGCCCTGCCCGGACACCACCAGCCCCCATCACACCCTCTCCTTTCCACTCCCTGTAACGTGTTCCCTGCAGTCCACACCCATCCAGCACTGCGGCTCTGCTTTCCCACAATGGCCTTGGTTTCTATCTGTGGCCATATTTTGTGGGAACAATCCCAGCTCATTCAGATTCGGGACTTTTATGTTTCTGCTTTAGGCCTCTTGCCACTTAAAGACATCTAGGGTGGCACCGTTCAACTGAATTTTCTGAAATGAGGGAAATGTTGATACGCTATGCGACCCAGGTGGTAGCCACTGGCCACATGGGCTGCCGGGTGCTTAGAGTGGCTTGTGCCTCTGAGTATCTGAAGTTTACCTCATGAAGGTGTCAGTTTACACAGCCCTGTGTGGTCAGTGGCTGCTCTGATGGACAGTGCAGGTCTGGACCTGTCTGCCTTCAGACTGCCGCGGTGACCTGTCTGCCTTCAGACTCTGTGCCCGGTTAGCAGGTGGAAGGGGTCCGGAATTACCCACTGAGATGTGAATGCTACCTAAAGCAGTCTACAGATTCAACGCAATGCTATCAAAATGCTTTTTTCCAGAAATAGAGAAATCCATCCAAAAATTCATATGAAATCTCAAGTGACCCAGAATAGCCGAAGCAATGTTGAAAAGGAACAAAACGGAGGCCTCACACTTCTTGATTTCAAAACTCGCTACTGAGCTACAGTCATCAAAATACTGCGGTACTGACAGACACACAGACCAACATGCTAGAATAGAGAGCCCAGAAATAAACCCTCACGTTTATGGTCCAAAAACTTTCACCAAGAGCGCCAAGACTGTTCAAGGGGGAAAGGACAGTCTTTTCCATAGAAAACAAACTTATTACCAAAAGGGAAAGGGGGTGGGGAAGGGATAAATTAGGGGTTTGGGATTAGCAGATACAAACTACTATATATAAAACAGATGAGCAACAAGTTCCTACTGTAGAGCACAGGGAACTATATTCAATTTCCTATAATAAACCATAGTGGAAAAGAAGACGAGAAAGAATATATATACGTATGTGTGTATAACTGAATCACTTTGCTGTACACCTAAAGCTAATACAACGTCGTAAGTCAACTAGACTTCGATAAAAATTTTTAAAAGAAATAAATGAAAGGCAAAAGGGCAGCCTTTTCAACAAAGGGTGCTGGCAAACTGGATCTCCACATGTGAAAGAGCGAAGTTGGACCCTTACCTCACACCATATACAAAATTAACACAAAATGGATTAAAGACTTAAATGTAAACGGTAAAGCTGTAATAGTCTTGGAAGAAAACGGGGAAAACATCATGACGCTGGATTTGGCAATGATTTCTTGGATATGACACCAAAGGCACAGGCATGAAAGGAAAAAAATAAACTGGACTTCATCAAATTAAAAACTTTTGTGCATCAAAGGACACTGCCAACAGAGTGAAAAGGCAATCCATGGAACGGGAGAAAATATTTGCAAATTAGAGAAGGAATTAATATTCAGAATAGATTAAAGAAACAAAAAAAATCCTCTTACAACTCTGCAGGAAAAACCTGATTCAAAAATGGGCAAAGGGGACTTCCCTGGTGGCTCAGTGGTTAAGAATCCGCCTGCCAATGCAGGGGACACAGGTTCGATCCCTGGTCTGGGAAGATCCCACATGCCGCGGAGCAACTAAGCCCGTGCACCACATCTACTGAGCCTGCGCTCTAGAGCCTGCGAGCCACAACTACTGAGCCCTCGTGCCACAACTACTGAAGCCCACGCACCTAGAGCTCATGCTCTGCAACAAGAGAAGCCGCTGCAATGAGAAGCCCGCGCACCTCAACGAAGAGTAGCCTCCGCTCGCTGCAGCTAGAGAAAGCCTGTGCACAGCAACGAAGACCCAATGCAGCCAAATAGTAAATAAATAAAATAAATAAATTTATTTTTAAAAAGCGGGCCAAGGATTTGAATAGATATTGCTCCAAAAAAGATATACAAATGGCGAATGAGTACGTGAAAAGATGCTCAACACCACTAGTAATCAGGGAAATGCAAATCGAGACCATACATGACGCCGTGGAATGCGTGATGGGTTTAACATTGTGGCCACATCTTCACGCACTCACGTGTTCATTCGTTCCTTTGTTCATGAGCTCTTTGTTCTATACGCACTTAGGAGCGAGACACAGCTGCGTCCTCAAGGTGCTCTTAGGCTGGGGGAGATGGGGAAGAAAAGCTGTCACGAATGCCCACCCTGATGACTGATTTTCTGTGTCAGCTTGGCTGGGCTAAGGGCTGCTCAGATAGCTCGATGCAGCGGTCCCCAACCATTTTGTCACCAGGGACCGGTTTTGTGGAAGACAGTTTTTCCACGGCGGGGGGTGGGAGGGGCGGGGGAGGGACGGTTCAGGCGGTGATGCGAGCGGTGGGGAGACGCAAGTGAAGCTTTGCTCGCTCACCTCCTGCTGTGTGGCCCAGTTCCTAGCAGGCCACGGACTGCTACCGCGGGGCTGGGGACCCCGGCTGGATGAATGTATGTACATATGTGATGTGAGACATGACTTCTAGGTGTGTCTGGGAGGTGTTTCTGGAAGAGACTAGCATTTGATTCTGTACGCAGAGGGAAGATCACCCTGACCGATGTAGGCGGGCGTCATTCAATCCATCGGGGCGAATGAAACAAAAAGGCGGAGGACGGGTGGAGTCGCCCTCTTCGAGAGCTGGGATGTCCATCTTCTGCCCTCGGACACTGGGCCTCCTGGTTTGCGGGCTTTCAGGCTCGGGCTGAATTACATCACTGCAATGGATGGTGCAAGACTTGGCTTCCCTAACCGCGCGAGCAGATTCCTACACTCCGTGTCCTCTTACGCGGACCTACATACATCCCACTGCTTCTGTTTCTCTGGAGAACCCGCAACACAGTGAGCGTGCGGGTGAGCCTGGAGGGGGCCCATCAGGGCCTTCCTGCGGGGTGAGGGGGAAAAGCTCCCTGGGAGGAGGTCACCCGGAGCCGTGCGCCTCCGGGTGTGGATCTCAGGTCTGGGTAGGGGTGGCGGGTCCAGCAGGGTGGTCCCCGGCAAGGTCCTTTGAGGGCACACGGAGGAGACTGGGAACCTGGCTGGGCCCCGTCGCCGCCTCCCTGCAGCTGTGTCTGATGATGACACCCTGTGCGTCTGCTGTGGCCTCCTTTGCTGTCGTCCTGCCTGGTCAATCGCTTTTAGCTCCGGGGGGAAGCGGTTCTGCCCTGTCACTGGGCAAGGACTGCTGGCCCAGGCAGTGCCACGCATCTTGGTGGCGGTGCAGTGGGCTTCAGAATTCAGCTAAAGCGCCAGCTACCGCTGACCCAGGCGAACGTGACGGCCTGAAATCCCCAGTGAGATCAGCTGGTGGAGGCACCGCGACCCCAGCCTCTGTGCCCAGCTGCCCGGGGTCTCTGTCTTGAACCCCCTTCCCCACAGAGGAGTGGGTGACAGCTGCCTTGGGCTGCTGGGTCGTCCCTGGCAACCGCTGCTGCCGAGAGGTGATGAGTGGTCAAGTCTGCGGGAGTGACACTGCCTGGGAGGCAGCAAGGACAGGCCACTTACAGGCAGCATCCTGTGCGGTGAAATGCAATTTTTGGAGTAGACGGCACTTTTATAACGTAATGGGCAAATCATACAGAAAAATTAGCTCGTCTGCTACGTTAGTGTTTGAAGACTGTGGATGTCCCCCAGAATAAAGAGGGCTGGGCCGGGCCAGGTGGGCCAGTTTAGGGTCTGCTCCCTTCCTTTAACCATAAGAACTCCAGTGTTATTCACTGTAAGTAGCGGAAATTTTCCGTACCTTGGGGAGGTGTGTTGAGGCCCTAGGCTCTATTACAAGCATCTGTGATCAGCGGTGGGGGCAGTATTGGCAGGAGGGGACAGTATTGGCAGGAGGGGACAGGTTTTGTTCTATTTGCATAACCACCTTGGTAAATATTTACACATGGGCAGAGGCCTGGTGGGGCAGCTGTGTCCATCCACCAGTCTGGCTTCCTCAGAAGGGCTGATGCCCATTGGTAACCAGACGCGCTCCCACGTGGGGCTGCAGAGATGCGGCCTCGGTGATAAGGATCTGGGGGCCCACCAACACAGAGCCACAGAATGCAGATTCCAGGGTCCCTGGGGAGACCCACTGGTTTCTGGAGGGGACCAGGGTGTCAGTAGCCTATGCTTAGTCAACCTAAGATCCAGGGCTCCAGAGGGCAGCTGACCAGAAAGGGAAGGTTCTGGAAGGAAGCACCGTGCGGGGCTCTGGGAGAGGAAGGGAATGGGCAGAGCTGTTTGGGAACCTGCCGCTCCTAGAATGAAGCCAAGAGGTGTGAGTGTGGAGCTTAAACGCCAGGGCTGGTTTGCCCGTGAGCCAAGAACACACAGGGAAAATGAATTATACAACTGGAAGGGCGTGCCCCTCAGCCCTGCTGCCACCTGGTGCCCCCCTCCACGGGGCCACACAATTCCCAGCCTGCACCGCTTCTACTAGTAAGCCCACTCCTCCTTCAGCCCACTCTGCTCCAGCCTTGCCTCCTCCTGGAAGCCCTCCTGGACATCCCGCAGCTCAGTCACCTCCCCCAAGCCTGGAGCTGAGCGGATGTGGCTGTGAGCCCCAGGGAGGCAGCTGCCTGTCTGTCTGGGTCTGTCTGTCAGGGTCCGAACGGCTCCGCGTCCAGCAGGCATGGGGAAGAGCAGAGGGGACCCCAGTGTCCTTGGGAGTTTTTACCCTCCTGCTCTGGTTGGGGAGGTTTTGTTCCATTTGTCCACGCCTGTTGTGTAAATATGTATCTGCCCTCCATGGGTGGGCAGGCACCAGCACCCACGTGCACGGGGATCACGTGGGGCGGGGAGGGGGACCTCTGCACATCTTAGCTGTGCAGCATCCCCCCAGCACCTGCCTCCCCCCGGGGTCTCGAGAGGAGGTGGGATGTGGCAGGGTGGTGGCCTGTGTGGGGAAGACCGGCTGTTCCCTAGAGCCCCCCAACCCCCATGGTTGCTTCTGCCCCCTCCTCCTTATTTTCGGCCTGTTTTCCAAGTCGGGTCATCGTCCTCCTGTGCTCTGGGAGCCCCTGCCTCCTTCCATAAAGCCCCTCCCCTCAACAGGCTCAGCCCCTTCTACAGGCGGGGCCCAGACCCCACCCCACCCCACCCCACCCCCGCCCCTCCTGGGGCTGCAGAGGGAGAGGGCCTCCCTCCCGTCCCTGGGGATTCCTGTTTCATTGGCCGTGGGGCAGGCAGGGTCCAGGCCTCAGGAGTTTTACAAGCGCCCCAGGTGAGGCCACTGCACAGTGGGGTGGAGAACTTGCGAGGATGAATTGGGTCCCTTGGGGCAGCTCCTAACCCCCAGACGTGGCAGGCAGGACCCCAGTGACTCAGCTCATGTGGTGGGCTCCTCTGCTGAGCCGGGGCCGCAGCCCAGGGGAGCGAGCGCTGGACACTCAGGTTCTGGGCTGAGAAGTCTCCCCGACCCCTAGAGGGTCGGGTCTCAGAATGGAAGGAGCAGGGGAGGGGGGTGGCCCGGTGGCTCTCCTTTCACAGAAGCAGGAAGTCCCGTGGGTGAAGGCACGCGGCCCCTGTCCCTAACACATGCACCAACGCCTGCCTCTCTACCAGATAAATAGGTCACGTGGAGCAAAACACTTGAGTAGTGATCTCTGCCACCCCTGGGGCCACTGGGATTTCGGCTCCAGACCCGAGGCGGGGAGGGATTCCTGGAGGAGTCAAGAGACCCATCGGGGGTCTGTTGTCCCAGAAAGTCACTGCCCTGGAATCTCCGGGGGCCACACGGCCCCGGTGCCGTGTGGACAAGGGGGCACGGCCGGGGCCCCCGACCAGGCAGCTGGGAGGGAGGCCCCCAGGCCTGCAGCCAGCTCCACCCTTTCCCACCCGCCCATGCGGTCTCTCCAGCACTTTCTGACTAGGGTAGGTCTGTGCGGACCCTCGGTGAGATCCTTTCTGACAAACAGGAGGCTGAAGGAAAGGTGGGCAGAGGTCTTCTTGGAACTGTTAGCCCTGCCCGCCCCCCACCGGAGGTTAGGCCTCTGCATTTCTGGTGAGCGAGAGGGGCGGCAGGAAGGGGGCCCTCCCGTAGGTCACCTGCACCCCAGCCCCAGGTGCAGGGCCTTGGGGGATGGAGACGGCCTCCTTGGAGGGCATGTGTGTCTGTGAGGACCAGGGTGGCCCAGGCCCCTTGGAGACAGGGGTGTAGGGAATGCTTAGGGCAGCACCAGGGGTCCAGCTCGGCGGCCATGCCAGGTACTCGTCTCATGGTGGGCAGGGTTGCGGGTGGACATTCCTCTTTCTGCTGGGCCAGCCGGCTGGGCTTTTGCTGCTTCCTGGGGCTGTCTTGCAGGGGGTACCCTTTACCTAGAGAGCCCCCTCTGAAATCCAGGATGGGGTTCCCTGTTTATGCTGAAGGGCCTCTGGATAGCCACTGCTCTGATTCCTATTCTGCTGCAAACTGGTCCTAACAGCACATCCTCCTAATTCATCCTGGGGTGTGAGTGATTGCTAGTGGCGTATCTCAAATCTTTCATTAAGAAGCTTTGCATTCTTACTGGGGAACAAAAGCTGAATCATTTTGATCCAAAAGCCATGTATGATCACCAGCTCCACGTCCACGGGCGGTCACATCGTGGACATGGTAGCCTCTGGCTCCAGCGGGGACAGCTCGGGTCTCAGCTCGCCCCACACCTGTCCTCGCATCCTTCCGTCTGTCCACCTCTCCCTGTGCTGGCGCCAAAAACGTGGAGATGCGACAAAACCCTCGCTCCACGGTGACCCCTGCGGGAAGAAAGGAAGATGCTCCGGGGAGAGATGGGGAACCGGGGAAAACTCCTGGCACATCCCCTGGGCCAAGAACAAGGAAGGCTGGTCCTGCCTGGGTGTCCAGGGCTACGGTGGCCCGAGCCTGGACCACTCAGAGACTTCTCAAAGGGCTCGAGTCTTTCGGTTTTGTTACAACTGGCCGGAAGTCTCCCTGTGGGTGTATGGGTCTGGGTCTGGTAGAGGGGAGCCCCACTGAAAGACCAGGAGGCAACTAACACCTGCCGGCTCAGCTCACCCGCAGGAAGCAGCCAGCCTGGGACACCAGGTGGAGATCAGGTGATCCCTCTACAAACCACCAAACCGCAGAGATCGCCAGCAGACCGCCGGGAGCTGGGGGAGGGGCCTGGACCAGAGGACCCACCCCTGCAGATGCCTTGGTCTTGGACTTCCAGCCCCCAGACAGCAAGAGGATAGATATCTATTGTTTAAGCTCCCATCTGTGGTGCTTGGCTACGGTAGCCCCTGGAAACTGATACATACCCATCGTGCAGGTGGGGAGATCGAGGCATCCCAGGGCTCTGACAGGGGTCTCAGGTGGCAAGCAGGTGTCCCAAGGGCACTGAGGCTGGTGGCACAGGAGTGACTCTGGCCTTTGACCCCGTGGCCTGTGATTGGCCCCTTTTCCGTCTTGGAGGAAAGCGGAATCGTCTCAGGTGCAGGAGAAAAGGGGTGGGGGCTTATTGGGATCTGCTGGCCTTGGGCCGCCCGCCTCCTCCAGGGAGGCCTCCTGGCAGCCTCCTGTTTGGCCTGCCTTCCAACCCCCCCAGCCCTCTGTGGTGGTTTTGCTGGTTTTCTGTCTTGACGGGGGGGGGGGGGGCGCTCCAGGCTGGCGTGGTGCCCTTGCGGTTCTGCAGTCCTCCTCCCACTGCCTTGTAATGTGGCTGCAAGGGCCGGTCAACCACACGTTCGGCGCGGCGCGTGTGGGAAGCCCTGGGCCGGGGGCCTGGGACACTCGTGACTTCCACGTTGATGCGCTGACCTCCACCTGGTGGGTGTTCCCCGCACGCACCCCTGCTCGAGAAGGGGAGGGGGCTGGCTTCCAAGGAGTGGGGAATGGTCCACACCTTGTGCCCCGTGCCCTCGGGACATCGCAGGGAACCCCGTCAGGGCAGAGAGGCATGAGCGAGAGTCCCTGCAGGAAGAGGAGGAGGGGCCAGGTCTCGCCGGCTGGGCGGGGTGAGCTGTAATTTAAGGCAGCTGACAGGCCGCATCTGTGCCAGGAGGCCGCCGACCTCCTTTCCCCTTCGCACACCCACGGGGACGGCTCAGAGCAGGCCTGCGGCTGCAGAGGGCTGCCGGGCGCCGGCGCCAGCGTTGGGGACAGCCCCCAGGCCCGGGCAGGAGGCGCTGAGCCCTGTGACGGCGGCCTCTGCTGTCCCAGGGTGTGCGGGCCGTCAGACCCGCGGGGAACGGCCAGGCTGCTGGCTTTCCTTTGCCTTGGAGGGGCCCCTGGGAGCCCCGCCCGCTCTGCAGGTGGGCTGCGGGGCGGTGGCCTGGCAGTCGGTCAGTCCACCAGGCTGTGGCATTGCAGGGCAGTGGCATTACCAGGCTGCCCGGTGGACCTTGGGAATCCTGCTTGCTCCCAAACTTCAGGGGCAGCAGCAGCTGCAGCTGTGCTCTTTGTGACCACTGTAGACCCCCGGGGATTCGGCCCAGGACGGGGGCCTCTCCCCTGCTCAGCCCCCGGGGGTGTCTGGCCGGCCCCTCACTGTGCAGCCTCTGTTGGGTCTGAGATGGGGGAGGGGGAAGGCCCTGGATGCCCCCGTCCTGTGGCAGGGCCTGGCGCCCTCTCCTGCTCCGATGCTGGCCCCCGGGGTTCTGTCACACACGTGTCATCAGCCTTAGTTCAGGTGCCCTCTTACCTGGGAAGAAGCCCTCCCGTCCCTGATGGCATGATTCCTGGAGCCAGACCCCCTGGGGGCGACCTCAGCTCCGCCACTTACTGGCTGTTTGACCTTGAACGTTACTGAACCCCTGGGATGGGCAGAATTGCAGGTCGACCCAACGCTCCCTCCCATAATAACCTGCCCTTGAGTGTGGGTGGCACCTGTGATTACAAGCGAGCGAGATTGTACCGTGATGACGTCACGTGACCCGGCAACGGGGATCTTTGTGGACGTCACTGAGGCCCCCGGTCCGTCGACTTCGGTCAGTCAAATGATGAGCGTGGTAGGTCTGCCTATTGGGTGCAGAGGTCAGGGACTGGGGAGGCTGGGGCAGGAGGCAGGCTTCCATGGCCGGATCGGAGATGGAGGAGGCCACGTGGTAGGAAACTTGGGTGGCCCTGCTGCTGGCCAGCTAGGAAACAGGGACCTTAGTCCCACAGCTGCAAGGAACCAGGTTCGGTCAACGGCCTGAACGAGCGTGGGCGCAAGCTCTTCCCCAGGGCTGCAGAAGGCACCGGCTGGCAGGTGCCCTGATTTCTGTCTGTGAGGCCCTGAACAGAGGCCCCAGCTGAGCGTGGGCCACTGGCTCCAGGACATAACAGCGGTGGCAGGAGCCACTTTAAGCTGCTAGGTGGCAGTAGCTGCATAACCTCCCATGCCTCAGTTTCCCCAGCTATGACAGGGTCGTCACGGTCTTTACAGGGGGGTGTAGGGATTAAGAGGGTGAGGACACGAAGTCCCTAGGACAGCTGCACTCAGGAGGTGGAGGTCGGGGGGTCTACTCTGATGATCACAGCACCTCGCGCGCAGCTCACGACGGCTGCAGCCGTTGAACCTGCTCACTTCATGCCTCCGTTAATGACTGGCTTTGAGTCTTTCCTCCTCCAGGCCTACGGCTGGGGGTGTCCAGCTCTTCCTGTATCTCCTGGGCCCCCAAGGAGGTTTAACACAGAGTGAAGCCTGTAAATGTTTGGTGAAAATACTCATGGCTGGACAAGTGAGCTTTGGTCAGAGCAGGGGTTTGGGTCCCTCGTGGGGTCTGGTGCGCCCCGTGCATTAATGCCCGGCCCCAGCCTGAGGAAGACAGTGCAGATCTGCGATGGTTCTCTTACTGAGGTGGGGCCTCCTTCCCTGGCACGCGAGCTGCCCTCCCACTGAGCTGGTCCTCAGGGCCCCTCCAGGCCCGTGGGCTCCCGGGCTGGACAGGGGTCTGGAGGACGACAAGTCTGTGACAAGGACAAATTACGGGCCAGCCGAGGGCTGCCAGCCAGGGAACGCTGGCTCCTGACTCAGCCAGACAGCTGAGATGCGAACGTTGCCAGCTGGAAACGAAGGCCCAGAAGGGCTCCAGGACACACCTGGGTCACCCCGGCCCTGGGCACTGGCTGGCAGGGTCTGGCGCATCCTTGTCCCTGGCCCGGCCTCCCCCAGGGCGGTGTGAGGAGGGGCGAGCCCTGCCTGACCCTTGGTGTGTCGCAGGGCTGGAGAGCAGGAGGCGGGGAGGGTCTGGTCTGGGGGAGGGGAGGGAACCCCCGGGGCTGGTGAGGTCAAGCGATTCGGGACATTGCACTCAGACTGTCCGGGCCCAGGGACCCGTGTGGGACCTGGGGGCCCCATGGGCGCTCCTTGGGAAGGAAGGCAAGAGCTTAGCCAGGGGGGCTTGGTTTGGGGCTGCCCAGCCCCCTTCACTGTCCCATCCCCCAGTAGCCCTGCTCCTTCCCCCCACCAGCCCATCTGCACCCCCAAAGTATCTGGTACGTGGTCACCACCCTCTCCCAGCTCCTGTCAGCTCCCAGGCCCCCCACCCCTGCTTATCACCTCGGGTTTCCCTTTAGGAAAAGAGGGTCTTTCACCAAAAATCACCAGCCAGTGACTTCAGCCAAAGCTCTGGAAGGGCATCCCTTGTGGTTCTGTGATCCCTCCTTGCAGCGAGAGGCCCAGCATGTGGGGGGCCCCCGGGGGAGGCCTGGAGGGACCCACCACCCGCAGCCCCTGCCTCGGGGCCCCCGGAGTGTGTGCTCAGCATCACCCCTCCCTCCCTTGGCTTCGGGAGGAGAGCTTGAGTAATGAGTGTTTCAATATTTCCCTCGGCCCAATTAGTATTCCTCTCCTTACTTCCTCTGCCGCCCACTAGGAGTCAGCCAGAGGCAGTGGGAATGTCCAGGACCTGGTTGCCCAGGCCCCCGAGGGGCAGCGGGCGACATCCAGCCTCCGGGACCAGCAGACAGCATCCCTTGGGAGGGCGCTGTCCAGCCCAGGGCTCCTTGGGGGGCAGGGGGGCAGAGCAGAGCTGCGGTCCCCTGGCTGCAAGGGGTGGGGGGCTGGTCCGTAGGAGGTCTGGGTGCCTCCCCTGCTGGCCTGGGGGGGTGGTGTCCTACCTGCCCGGGTGGGAGCCTCAGATCCAGGGCGGGCTGCTGCAAACCCTGGTGGTTTGCACCCTGTGGCAGAGCCCAGCGGGACAGATGCCAGCGCAGCTCTGTGCTTACTGAGCTCTGCCGGGGGCCCCCTTATGCCCCGAGCCGGGGGGCTTTTTGCTGCCTGGCCTGTGGGCACAGCCTTTCAAGAAGCACCTACTTATCTGAGACTTCAAGTACATCTGTTGGCTCTCAAAGATGAGTAGAAAAATGTAACATCAAAATTAATGAGTGTTCCATTAATTTCTGGTGGCGACCAACACACCTACAGCATCACGTTATGCTGCGCCAGCCGCCCCACGCCTGGGAGCTCATCTAATTCTCATAAACGCGGCGGCGAGGCGGGCTTTATTAATATCACAGACGGGGAAGGCGAGGCAGAGGAAAGACACAGGCCTAGGGACATGCAGCTGGGGAGAACCAGGGACTCGAACCAGGCACCGTGAACATCACCTTCGGCCCACCGTGCCTCCGCACAGGCCTCCCTGGTCAGCTAGCCCGGTCTAAGGCTGCCTTCATCCAGCTCTGGGGCTCTCCCCAAGGCCCTGAGCCGCCGCTACTGCCCCCGCTGCACTGACAGAGCCTTCCTCAAACACGTTCTGAAACAACAGGCCCAGGGCTGCAGCCTCGTTATGCAAATGCTGGAAGACAGAATGCAGCGGTGGCCACGCCCCTCCTGGCCTCCGATCCCCATGGGGGCGAAGGCGCCGACCGTCCCAGGCACCTGGTGCGCACAGGCAGGGACTGGCGAAGCTGAGCCCTGCGGACCTCACCTTCTGCTCCCAGGACCCCTATCTGCACCCAAAGTTCTGGTCAAGTCCTCCATCACTACCCAGAGGACCTCTCAGCTTTGTCCTCCATTCTGCCAACGCAACGTTAGGTCAGAAATTCAGACATACCCCTTTTCAAGTCTGGTTTATAAAGAAGAAATTGCTGTGGGCAAAGAGGCCAGATGTCCAAGGCCCTGACGGGACAGAGGCTTCTTCACACGCGGCCCTCCCAACGCTCCTGCCCTGCCGGACTTCCCCTCCAGGAGGTGCTGGCCGGAGCTGCCCGGGGAGGGACGCGGGAGCCCAGACGTGGGTGCAATGCAGCACTGCCCGCTGTGCCCTGGGACCCACCAGCGCTCCCACTGGGGGGCACAGCTGGGGGCCGGGAGGGGGGCCAGAGCCGGCCCCCACCCGGCCTGTGTGTCAGTTCCCGGGGAACTTGGAGGAAGTCAGCAGAGAACCGCTGCACTCGGCCACCTGCCGCTCTCCGGCCCCTCCCCTCGCGGCTCCAGACGCCTCCTTCAGCATCCAAGGCAGCCCTTCCTCTGGGGCCCAGTCCCTCCCCAGGCGGGCAGCACTCACCCTGCAGCAGGGCATGAGGGCGTGGGCTCGCTGCCTCCTCCAGGCTGGTCCTCCGGAGTCTCCACTGCGCTCTGCTGCCCCCGCGGGGGGGGGTGGGGACGGGGTGGGGTGCTATGCTCGCCCAGCAGACGGCTCAGCCGATGCCACGGACGCTGGCCGCCCCCAGCCCAGGCTCTTCTTGGTGGGCACCCTGGAGCACCGGAGCTGGCAGAGTCGTGAGGGGAGTGTCTGAGTGGTGGCCGAGATTGGGCCACGGACAGGTGTGGCAGGCTGTGCAGCGAGGGCCAGGGGGTCACTGTGGGGACCGGCGACTCCCAGGAGGTGTGCAGGGGACCGGTGTCCCAGCTGCCCCCAGCGCGCTCCTCTGGAGACTGCAGCTGTCCCCTCCAGTCCCGAGCCGCCACCAGCAGGACTAGCTGCGACAGCTGCATCCGGGCGCCAGGGAGGTCCGGTTCCAGCCTCTGCTGTGGTCTGAGGTGCAGGCTGGGGTGTTACCTAACATCCCGAGGCAGCCACGCCTCCTCCTTGGCAGGTTTGTTTAGGGATTACAGTGGGAAACAGACGGTTCATCATTAAACACCAGAAAATCCTCCCGACACTGCCCTGACCTCGTGTGCTCTGTTCCTCCGGGGAGAGGTGGGGCAGCGCCTGAGGCACAGAGAGGGTGAACGACAGCCTGGGGTCACACAGCAAGTTAGGGGCACC
This sequence comes from Lagenorhynchus albirostris, assembly GCF_949774975.1. Lineage (NCBI taxonomy): Eukaryota > Metazoa > Chordata > Mammalia > Artiodactyla > Delphinidae > Lagenorhynchus > Lagenorhynchus albirostris. Next base: position 2,454,103 of record NC_083103.1, read on the forward strand.
AGGAATTCAGCCCCGTCTTCCTGTATTCTAGTGTCATCCTCCGTCCCCTTGGGTGCCCAGCTCCCTCCCAGCACCCAGCCCAGCCCAGCCCAGCCATGCTCATCCCTGCTTTGCACCCCCCGGCCCCTCCCCAACCCAGCACAGGTTTGCTCACCCCTCCCCTGCCTGGCTCTGCCCAACAGAACAGAATGCCTGCAGCACTGCAGGAGCAACAGCTGACAAGCCTTTTTTTGGAAGCTGGGTTGGGAGAGTTGCAGGTCCCCAACATACAGGTGACTCCTGGGCGGGGGCGTGGCTGGGGGGGAGGGCAGTGGGATGCAGGTGACTCCTGGGGGGGCTGGGAGGAGGGCAGTGGGATGCAGGTGACTCCTGGGGGGGGCTGGGAGGAGGGCAGTGGGATGCAGGCGACTCCTGGGGGGCTGGGGGGGAGGGCAGTGGGATGCAGGTGACTGCTGGGGGGCTGGGGAGGAGGGCAGTGGGATGCAGGTGACTCCTGGGGGGCTGGGGGTGAGGGCAGTGGGATGCAGGTGACTCCTGGAGGGGCTGGGGGGAGGGCAGTGGGATGCAGGTGACTCCTGGGGGGCTGGGGGGGAGGGCAGTGGGACGCAGGTGACTCCTGAGGGGCTGGGGGGGGAGGGCAGTGGGATGCAGGTGACTGCTGGGGGGCTGGGGAGGAGGGCAGTGGGATGCAGGTGACTGCTGGGGGGCTGGGGAGGAGGGCAGTGGGATGAAGGTGACTCCTGGGGGTCTGGGGGTGAGGGCAGTGGGATGCAGGTGACTCCTGGGGGCTGGGGGGGAGAGCAGTGGGATGCAGGTGACTGCTGGGGAGGAGGGCAGTGGGATGCAGGTGACTCCTGGGGGGCTGGGGGGAGGGCAGTGGGACAGACACTGGGATGTGTTGGTAATGCCATCCCTGGCCCTCGGCTGGTCCCTGCCACCGAGATGCCAGCCTCTTAACATGCTCAGCTCTGCGGCTGGCCCCGAGTGCCCCATGGGCTGCAGGATTCAGGTCGTGGGCTCAGAGGGGCGGCCTGGGCAGCTAGAGCGGCCCCTCCTGCCTCTGCCCTGCGCGGTCTTATAAACATGACCCTCGGACCCCTCCTGTGCCCCAGCGTATCACGCGGAGGTGGAGGCTGGATACCCTGCAGGTCCATGGCCTGGGTTTTGTTGGCACACCCGCCACCTGCCAGGCAAGTCCCTCAACCTCTCTTGCTGCAAAGTGGCCTCTCAGGACCCAGGACAGCTTCCGGTCAAGGCAGGGCTCTGCGAGCTGCCCCGCCCGCAGCCTCCAGGCCCTGGTGCATGCTGGGACCCCAGGGGAAGATTCTCTGGTGGATGCTGGTGCAGCGGGGGGCAGGGGGACTGCTCCAGGCTGGTCTGCAGGATCCCTGGCATCACAGGAGCAGGGGTGGGCAGCCCATGCCCTACCCAGCCTCGTGACAACTCGACTCCCAGACAGACACGAGGCAGCACTGTCCCTCCTCAGAGATGCTCGTCCTGTCCATTTTCAGGTGTCACAGTCACAAAGTGGGGTATGGGACCATCACTGACATCACCCTCCCAAGGGAGAGGGTGCAGCCCCAGCAGGTTTGAGGGGCTGGGATGGGACCACTGCTCCCGGGCTGGACCAGAGCAGAGCAGCCACGTCCGTGTCCAAGCTCACACGAACCATCAGAATTTTGCAGATTATCCAAGGCTTTCCTTGGGACCCAGATCTTTTTGCGACCCGGTGAAAATTTGATCTGTTCTTCAAGTATCAGTTCCTCCCTCCCTCCCTCCCTCCTCTCACATGCCCTCCCCAATCTCTTCTATTCAGTGTTTACCAAGCACCTAGCAGGCCCGGGCCCAATACAGGCAGTGCCGAGTGAGAAACACAGCTCCCGACGCCCATGCTCACCCGAGCTTGCAAACAGGTGCATATACCTGCAGAGGAGGCTGGTTTCAGGCTACAATTTAGAGACTGATGAGGTCACATCAGGGGAACCTGGGGACCTGTCCGATGGAGGAAGCTGAGTGTGCATGGGGCTGCGGAGGGAGCGAGGAGCGTGGAGGTGGGTGTAGGGCAGGCTGTGAGCTGAGATGTGGAGCATGGAGGAGGTGAGGGCTGGCTCTCTTCCTCCTGCCTTCCTCTGTCCTTGGTAGGGAGCTGGGGGTGCCTTGAGGAGGAGGAGGAGGAGGAGGAGTGATGGCGATGATGGTGATGATGATAATGGTGGTGGTGGTGATGGTGGTGATGATGGCAATGATGGTGATGATGGTGGTAATGATGATGATGATAATGGTGGTGGTGGTGATGGTGGTGATGATGGTGCTGGTGATGGTGATGATGGTGATGGTGATGGTGATGATGATGATGATGGTGGTGATGGTGATGGTGGTGATGATGGTGATGTTGATGCTAATGGTGGTGATGATGGTGATGGTGGTGGTGATGATGGTGATGGTGGTGGTGATGATGGTGATGGTGGTGGTGATGGTGGTGATGTTAGTGGTGATGGTGGTGATGGTGGTGGTGATGATGGTGATGGTGATGATGATAATGGTGGTGGTGGTGATGGCAGTGATGTTGCTAATGGTGGTGATGATGGTGATGGTGATGATGACGACATAATAAAACAATAGAAACAAGTGCTGTGCCAGGCACCTGACATGAGGTGGCATCTCTGACCCTGGGCTCTCCTGGAGGCCTAGTGGGTCTCCTACTTCCTCTCAGCCCGACAGTGGGGGCCATATGTAACCTTGAAAAGCTGCTCTCTCCACTCCACATTTTCTGGCCAGCCATGGTCCCTGCCCTGCCCTGGGAGCCGATCTCCACTCTGCTGTTTCCCTCTCTAATTTGGCAAATCAGTTTATCCCCCTTTACCCCCAAATTGTGATGCTAAGGGTGGAATTTCAGGCCCTGTGGGGAAGGTGGAGGCAGTATTTTGGAGCAGGGAGTTAACCCCTCAGATCCTCTCCAGAAAGACTGCCCTGTGAGGGGTTGGCCTTCACTCTGCGCGCAGGTATTGAGAGATCTCCTACTGAGAAGCTAATGAGGAGGACGACTGCCCTGCGGCCTTGCTGGCTGCACGGGGACCCCTCCGTCTGTCTGCTCCCGGCTCCCTGGTCTCTCTGTCCAGACGGGGCCTGGCTCCCCACGGGAAGCCACCAAATATCCTTCATCAGTGTCTCTGCAGCCACCTCCCCTCCGCCTGCAGCCCATCCTTCCAGGACATTAGCCTGGCGCAGGCCACCTGCCGCCCCCTTGCTGGAGGGTGCGCACGCCTGTCTGCAGGAGGGTAGGCTGGGGGCCTGGGACACCATCTCTCACGGGCCTGTGCCCGCCCCGTCCGCAGGCCCTGCGGGGCTGAGATACGAGGGTCCTCATCGCGGCTCCCAGGGCCTGGGCACCAGAGTCGCAGATGTGCCCACACACCTGTCAGAGGAGGCCCGGCTCTGCCTGGGCCTCCCTCTCTCCATCAGCAGAATGACGGGGTCCCATCTGGGCGGGGGGAGGGGGGAATCTTACCCTTGCAGGGGGTTCAATGACACACACGTTTTGTTGCACATTATACACAAAAGAATGTTCGTCGCGTCCACAAGGAAACGAGCTCCCTCCCACTTTTCTCAAAAAGGGGGGCTCCCTGGGTCTATCTTTCCCCACATTTCACTAAAAACGGGAACAAAGAGACCCATTCACTTCCCTCTTCAACCTAGGAAACAACAGTGTGATGTAGCGGTGTGGCCTGGTCTCAGGGTGACAGTGGAGAAGGGGACTCCAGGAGGCTGGCCCCTCCCCACCCCTCCCTTGTGGGCCGGGGGCAATGTGGGTGAGGTTGGCCAGTCTCTGACATTTAGGAGAGGCTAGAAATCTGGATTTTGATGAGAAATTTCCCAGTTGTTAAGTGCTGGAAACTAATTCAGACTTAACCCTTGTGAATGCCAGCAAAGGTACCTGACCTCAGGCTCTTGGGTCCCCAGTGGCTGACCTCCGGCCCAGGGATGACCGCTGAGGGCCTGCCCTGTGTGGTGTCTGATGAGCTCTCAGGCCAAGCAGGGCCCTGATGCCCGCTAGAGGCGCAGGGCCGTCTGAGGCTGTGAAATATCCTTGTCAGCAGCTCCACACGGTGAGTCTGGTCTCTCCTCAAAGCCCCCGCCTTGGCACCTGGGGCTGCTGGAGGGTGATCGTGTGGACAGACGGGCCCCCGGAAGCTCTGGCTAGCAAAGGTCGGCCTGCAAGTGGGATGTCAGGGCACTGCACGAGGGCAGAGAGGGAAGGCAGACAGGCTGAGGGCCTCCCTGGACTTCAGAGCAGTTTTCCTGGAGGTCCAGGAAGCATCCACTCACTCTGCAAACTCTCAGCCCCTGCGGCCTGCAGGCCAAGGGGGCACAGAGCTGAGGGCTGCAGACTCCATGCCTGAACGGACAACAGCCCTGCTGGGAGGTGATGACAGCCCCGGGAGACTCCTCCCCTGGGAGAACTGTATGCTCACCCACAAGCGTCCCATCGGAGGAAGAAACCAACGCTGCAGCCCTGTTTAGTCTATTGCTAAGTCCAGCTGATTCACCCGTAAGTCATGGGCCCGGGTCCTGCCCTTTTTCATTCTTCTGACCATAACCAGCTCCTCTGAACTGGATTCATACTTTGAAGCTCTGACCCCCAATGGGATGGTATTGGGAGGTAGGCCTTTGGGAGGTGATTAGGTCATGGGGGTGGGGCCCCGGGATGGGATTAGTGTCCTTATAAGAAGGGGCAGGGAGAGACATCTCTCTCTGCTGTGTGAGGACAGAGAGAAGGCACCATCTGCAAACCAGGAAGAGGGCTCTCACCCTCGCCCTACCATGTCAGCACCTTGATCTTGGACTTCCAGCCTCCAGACTGTGAAAAATGCATTTCTGTTATATAAGCCGCCCAGTGTGGGGTGTTCTTGTTATGGCCGTCTGAACCTACAAAGACATTAACATCGCTGGAGGCATGATTTATGCCAAACCTCATGTAACGTGCTCTCTGTGCAGTGAGTCACATCATTTAATCCTCATGCAGCCCCAGGAGATGGGTATGGGCCCCCAACCCTTGGGGACATACATGTCTTGGAATTCAGAATTATTCTTTTCATTAAATTCAGAATTTATTCTTTTCATTAAATATTCTTTTCATTAAAAAAAGTGCGTACAATGAGAGAGCTGGAAGAGTAGCTGAAATCAGACGAACCCTACTGCTTTCAATAATCAGAAACTGCCAATGCAGAGGATACAGGTTTGATTCTTGAGCTGGGAAGATCCCACGTGCCATGGAGCAACTAAGCCCATGTGATACAACTACTGAGCCCACACACCACAACTACTGAGCCTGCGCGCCTAGAGCCCATGCTCCGCAACAAGAGAAGACCTCGCTTGCCATGATTAGGGAAAAGCCCACGTGCAGCAATGAAGACCCAACGCAGCCAAAAATAAAAATAAATTAAATAAATAAATTTAAAACCAAAAAGCGACTGTAGGAAGACACAGGAGAGTAGATAAATGCAGGCAGAAATTGGAGGGACGCAATCTGGATTAGTTTCTCTTCACTGCTCTGACAAATGAGCATGACCTTGGTGGCTTAAAGGAACAGAACTTCTTGCAATTTTGAGGCAATTAATGAATTAGTTAATTAATAACTTTATTATGAATTATAGAGCCTATAGTTCTGGAGGGTGGAAGTCTAAAATGCTGGGCTGTACTAGTCTGTGGGCTCCAGGGGGAATCTGTTCCTACCTTTTCCAGCTTCTAGGGGCACCTGTGTTCCTTGGCCTGTGGTCCGCTCCTCCATACTCACAGCCACTGGTGTAGCATCTTCTGTTTCTCTGACTTTGCTTCCCTGTGTCTTCCTTCTGCTCGCTATACCTTCTCTGGTCTTCCTGTGTCCCTTTTATAAGGACCCTTCTGATTACATTGGGCCTACCTGGACAATCCAGGGCAATCTCCTCACCTCAAGATGTTTCATTTAATAACACCTGCAAAGTCCCTTTTGTCATACAAGGGAACACTCACAGGTCGCATGGATTAGGGCATGGATATCTTTTACGGGGCATTTTCAGCATACCACAAGCACAGGTGTTTATAGATGTTGTGTTTTTTTGATGGGCTGATCCTTTCGTCATCCAAAAAAAATGTCCTGGTTTATCTCTAGTAACAATTTTTTACTTAAAGTCTGTGTTGTCTGGTATTAGTGTAGCCACCCCTGCTCTCTTCTGGTTATTGTTTGCATTTTATATCGTTTTACATTTAGACTATTTGTGCCTTTGAATCTAAAGTGTGTCTCTTATAGGCAGCTTATAGTCGTATCATTCAAAAAAAAAATCTGTCTGGCAACCTACGCTTTCATATGGAGTGTTATTATTACAAAGGGTGTAGACATCTTTGGGGGCATTATTCAGCCTACCACATGATTCTGGGGGGAAGGAGACAAATTGGTGAGCTCCACATCTATCCAGCTTTTCTCCGGTGGTGCTTTGAAGATTGGGGGCGGGCAGAAAGCGGTCAGTCTTACTGAGATGGAAGACAGAGTTTGGAATTTGGGGCTGCCAGAGGGACTGGAAATTGAAGGAGAAAATCCGAGAACAGAGAGATACACAGAGAGGAGAGCCCCCCCAAATCTGTGTGCAAATACCCCTCAATTCCTTGGGAGCTCCCATTGGATTTAAAAAAAATACTACCCAATAATATGCTGTTTACAAGAGACACACTTTAAAGATGCAAATGGACTGAAAGAAAAGAATGAAAAAATATGACATGTAACCAATAATCGCAAGATAGTCAGTGCAGCTAACTATTACCTTCGAATAAAGTAGACCTCAAGGCATGAACTATCACCAGAGACAAAGAGGAATATTTCATGATTGTATCAGTAATCTATCGCTTCATAACTAATTACTCTAAAATTTAGCAACTTAAAACAATAAACTTTTATTACCTCGTAGCTTCTGTAAGTCAAGAATTGGGGAGTGACCTATCTGGGGTAGTTCTGCTCAGGGTCTTGAAATCAAGATTTTGATCACAGCTGTGGTCATCTGATGTCTTGACGGGGGCTGGAGGGTCTACCTCCAAGATGGCTCATTCACATTTAAGCTAAATTCAAATGGTGACGTGGAAAAATTCCCTGAAAAATGAGACTTTCTAAAACTGATGCAAGAAGAAAAAGAGAATCTAGGTAGCCCTGTAATTTTTAAAGAAACTGAAATTGTACTTTACACTCCTCCCACAAAAGATGGTTTCTCTGGTGAAAGAGTACTGGTCTTTTCCAAATTCTTACAGAGTAACAGGGGATAACTGATACTCCAAACTGACAAGGGCATTATGAGAAAATAAGCTAGAGAACAGCATCTCCCATGAATGTAACTGCAAATGCCATTATCAAAAGATTAGCAAATCAAACCCATCAATATATAAAGAGGATAATTAATCTACTATGGCCAAGCAAGGTTTATCCAAGGACTGCAAAGTCAGCACTGGAAAATGAATCAGTGTAATTCAACAAAGTAACAGACCAAAGGAGAAAAACCATATGTCATCTTAATAAGTGAAGAAAAAGATTTGATAATGTTCAATACCCATGCATGAGTAAAAAAAAAAAAAACCAACTCTAAGAAAACTAGGAATAGATGGAAATTATGTCAATATGATAACGGGCATATACAAAAAGCCTGCATATAACATCATATTTAATGGTGAAATATTGAACACTTTTCCCTGTAAGACTGGGAATAAGGCAGGGATGCCCATTTTTACCATTTATTTATTTATTTTTTATGTGGACCATTTTTAAAGTCTTTACTGAATTTGTTACAATATTGCTTCTGTTTTATGTTTTGGTTTTTTGGCCCCAAGGTATGTGGGATCTTAGCTCCCGACCAGGGATAGAACCTGCATCCCCTGCACTGGAAGGTGAAGTCTTAACCACTGGACCATCAGGGATGTCCCCATTTTTACCATTTCTATTCAACATTGTATGAGAGGTCTTAGCCTGTGCAATAAAGGAAGAAAAGGAAATAAAAGGAAGTAGTAAAATGATCTCTATTTACAAATGACATGTTTGTGTACATAGTACACAAACTAAGTAGACTTCAAAAAGACTATTAGAACGAATTTAGTAAGTTGGCAGGAGAGTTATTCAATCCTATAAAAAGGCAAGATCAAACAACTGGAAAATGAAGTTAAAAGATAATTTTGCATAGCATCAAGACACCTCAAATACCCAGGGGTAAACTTTCCGAAATATGAACAAGATACCTATGCTGAAAACTACAAAAAATACATGACAGAAGTCAGAGACTGAAATAAATGGGGGTTAAACATGCTTATCAACGGAAAAACTCCATACTGTTAAGATGTCAGTTCCCCATGAATTTTTTATAGAATAACTGAATAGATTCAATGCAATCCGAGTCAGATTTTCAGTAGATTTTTGAAAAAATTGTCAAGCTGATGCTAAAATTTATATAGAAATGCAAATCTTGAAGAAGAAATAAAAAATTGTAGGACTTAGACCACCTGACATCATGATATACTTTAATGCTGGTAATTAAGACAGTGTGATGCTGGTATAAGGACAGACAAATAGACCAACACAGAACAGAGTCCAGAAATAGACCCACCACATACAATCAACTGATTTAAAGTAAAGGTATCCATGTTATTCATGGGAAAAGGGAAGTTCAACAAATGTTACTAGAATGACTGGTTAGCCACATGGAAAAACAAAATAAAAGAAAACAAAAACCAGCTGAAACTTGACCTCTGTTTCACACCATCTACATTTTAAAAAAATAATTATTTATTTATTTGGCTTCATTGAGTCTTTGTTGCTGCACGTGGGCTTTCTCTAGTTGCGGTGAGCGCGGGCCACTCTTCGTTGTGGCGTGCGGGCTTCTCATTGCAGTGGCTTCTCTTGTGGAGCACCGGCTCTAGGCGTGCAGGCTTCAGTAGTTGCAGCACATGGGCTCAGTAGTTGTGGCACATGGGCTTCCATCGCAGTGGCTTCTCTTGTTGCGGAGCACGGGCTCTAGGTGTGTGGGCTTCAGTAGTTGTGGCATGTGGGCTCAGTAGTTGTGGTGCACGGGCTTAGCTCCTCCGAGGCATGTGGGATCTTCCCGGACCAGGGCTTGAACCCGTGTCCCCTGTACTGGCAGGCGGATTCGTACCCACCGTGGCACCAGGGAAGTCCACACCGTCTACATTTTATTTGTGATGAATCACAGGAAATACAGACCCGGGAGGAAGGTCACATGTGTGTCTCGTGCCCCATGCCCCCCTGGGGTGTCCTCTGTCCCGTGTTGGTGCACACCTGTTCCCATCCCGGGGTCTAGCTGCCGCAGCCTCCTCTGGGGACCCCCGTCTTTCTTTTCTTCTCAGCAAGTGCCCGTGTTTGGGGCCTTTCAGACCGCCCCCAGCTGATGGCCGTCCTTTCCTTACACTACTTTGTAAGGCTCAGCGCAGACACCCCCTCCTCCAGGAAGCCTCCTCTGCTTTCTGAGTGAGGGACATGAGACCTTCCCTCTTCTGTGCTTCCCTAACACTAAGGTGATGTGATGATTTGTCACCCACACTGGGACACGTGTGGGTAAAAAGGGGCAGGTAATGATTGTCAAGGGTGAGTCGAGACAGAAGTTGCCTCCCTAAACCTCTTCACATGCTGTCCTTGGATTGTGTCAATGTGTCTGTCCCTTCTCCAGACGCTGAGCTCCTTGAGGACCGGGGCCACACCATGGCACGACCCTCCCTCGAGCTCCCGCCTAGTGCCGGGCCCCGAGTTGGCTCCGTTGGGGTTTGCTGGCTGAAAGGGGAGAGTGTGGCCGAGAGTAGGTGACAGGCTGTGGTGGCGGGACTCGGCCGTGAGAGCAGATCCCCTCCCTTCTTCACCCCCCTCTCAGGTGTCGGGTCAGTAGTCAGGGCTCTGCTGGCCTGGAATGTCCCAGGACCCAGGACAGACCTGGTCCGAGTCCATTCGGTGGTGCTCCACTTCGGCCATGCCCTTGATTCACTTGACCCCATCTTTCGCGCCATCACCCATTCACCCAACCACAGGTCCATCCATTCCACAAATACTTGTCAGGACCCTCCACCCGGGCCTCCGGTTCTCGGCCCAGGGAGACAGCTCCCCCCAGGAGCCCACCTTCCCGTGAGACACACGGACACTAACAGGGGTGCAAACATGAGTGCAGGAAATGCAGTGCGTGGTGGGTGGGAAGCCACTCTGGGCAAGGGGGTCCCCTTGGGTGCTCAGCCAGGGCAGGCGAGCACCAGAGGAGCTGAGGGCAGGGCACCCACTGCCAGGGAGCTCCCGGTGTCACAGAACAGACCGGCCCAAGGACGGGTCCTGATGGCCGAGCAGGATGCGCCAGGAGCAGTGACGCCAGCAGGCAGCGTAGGCGGTGAGGTGAGGCTGGGCTGGGGCCATCCGGAGGACTGCCCTGAGACGGAGGCAGAGACGCGGGACGCAACGCGGTTGGCCTTGAAGGCGGGGACGGGCCCCAGCACTGACCGCCCTCTGCCAGCCTGGCTGCCTGCCTCCTACCTCTGCGTCCCGGGAGGGAGATGCTGTTCCCTCTCCTTTTGCAGACACGGCTCCCCGCTATTCGGTGACTCGCTGGAGGTCACCAAGCTGGAGAGGTGCCGGTGGGATGGGAGCCCAGCCCTGCGACAGCCCCGTCCCTCCAGGTGGCCATCACTCCTCCAGGACTGGGAACACGCTGGCTCTTTGGGCCCAGGCTGCCGCCCGCTCGCCCCAGCGGCGGGTTCCAGGACCAGAGGTCCCGCACTCCCTATCTGTCTAGACTGGGCTGTTTATCACGCGCCCCAGGGGCAGCTGACCGTCTGTCCCCAGTGGCAGCACACAGATGATGGCCCCTCAGGGGGCCTCACAGCTATTTCCTGGGGCTGGGAGGGCGGGGCTTATGCTGGGGCCCCTCTGAAGCTGCCCTCACCCTCATCCCATTTCCAGGCGTTCCAGGGAGGAGGCCACACCCCTCCTTGGGGTCCAGCAGGAAGTGGTCCCACGAATGGATGGCCCCTCGGCACCCTACCCCCCAAAGCCAAGGCTGGGGTCCTCACCCACCTTCCTGAACCTGCCGAACGGGATGGTCTTTAGGCTGCCAGAGCCCTGGCCTCCCTGGGCTGGAGTCATCCAGTCCTAAGGGCAGTCTGGAGAGACCAGGCAGGGCGACCAGGACTGGCCAGAACCTTGCCCATCCCAGGGAAGGATGGACAACCTGCAAAGGTGTCTCCGGGTTGGGGGGCTATAGGTAAGTCTTTCTTCTTTCCATTTCTTAATGTTCTCTGAAGTTCCCATAATGAGCAACACACACATTTTCTAGTGAAAAAAGGACTTTTTAAAACATTTCTCCTGGAGTTATAAAATGCTTTTTGTAACAGGTTTCACATAGGATATATAGAATGTTTTCTTTTTGGTAAAAATTGAAATTTCTGTGGGTCTCTATTAGAAAAATAAACACAGCTGGAGGGTTCTATGCCCAAAATGTCTCCCTCTAGGTCCAAAGAGTTTTGGTGATTTACCTTTTCAATATTTTCTGTAGGACTTGAAAGTCTTGACAATGACTATGAACTGTCATTTAAAAAAAAATCATCAGAGGGCTTCCCTGGTGGCATAGTGGTTAAGAATCTGCCTGCCAATGCAGGGGACACGGGTTTGAGCCCTGGTCCTGGAAGACCCCACATGCTGCGGAACAACTAAGCCCGTGTGCCACAACTACTGAGCCCACGTGCCACATCTATTGAAGCCCGCGCGCCTAGAGCCCATGCTCTGCAGCAAGAGAAGCCACTGCAGTGAGAAGCCCGCGCACCCCGGTGAAGGGTAGTCCCCGCTCGCCACAGCTAGAGAAAACCCGTGTGCGGCAACGAAGACCTAACAGCGAAAAGTAAAAATAAATAAATTTATTTAAAAAAATCAGAGACACATACAATGATTTGTTCTTTGAAAGCTAAAAGGAATGGCTGCAGTTCCCTCCCTCCCTTCCTCCCTCCCTTCCTTCCTCCCCTCCCAAGGGAAGCCCAGGGGAGTGGGAGGAGGGTGGTGCAAACACTGGCTGGGCAGGGTCTGCAAGGAGTGGGCAGGGATGGGTGGGGGTGATGAGTGAGCAAAGGATTCCTGGGAGGAGGGGAAGTTGGAGATGGGGGTTGGGGGCAAGAGCACCCTCTAGGCAGCAGGTGTCCAGGACCCCCGTCCGGGCGACAGGGCTGGAGGGGGCAGGGGAGGGCCCCGCTGGCGCCAGGCTCTGCAGTGACCCTGCTTTGGCGGGCCCACTTATGGGTGCGTTTGGTGAGGAAGCAGCGCCATCTGGTGGCCGGTGGGGAGACTGCTGGGCAGGGGTCACCTGGGCGCTGGGAGCCTGTGGGTGGGGCAGCTGGAGAACTCTATAGTGGAAGGATCACAGCACGGCCTCAGCGAGGACAGGCCCCGCCCAGCTGCCCACGTGGGCCTTGGGGGGCGGCCTCCCCTCCACCCCAGCCCTCAGCTGGTGGCAGGGGGGGAAGGAGGCGGGAGCTGGGGTGCCCATCCTCGCCCCAGTCCTGCGGACTCCCCGCTTAGCTGCTGTGTCTCTGGCCTTCTCCTCAGGCCTTCCTTGTACTCCACAGGCTGGGCATGTGGGAGTCGAGACCACGGCTCTCCTGATGCCCCCGGCCCTTGGGTCCCCAGGGCCAGTGAGCTGGGGGGGCCGGGATGACACATGGTCCTGGAGGGTCTAGTGAAGGGTTGGGGGGACCCTGGCCGGCCCTGCATGCGGCCCATGGGCAGGGACAGCCCCCCGGCCCCCAGCTGGGCCCCCTCCCCCAGGGCCCTCTGGAGGACCACCCGGAGTGGCTCCCGCTTGCCCGGCTGCCGGCCCGTCGCGAAGTAGATGAGCGGCCTGGCGCTGCAGGGGACACAGGCCAGGAGGGTGGCCAGCGGGAGGAACACAGGCAGCAGGAGGTTCAGGATGGGGTGCAGGGTCCAGTAGAGGATGTAGGGGAGGCCGCAGAAGAAGAGCAGGAATACGGAACCCAGGAAGATGCCATAGAACCGAGGGCACGGGCGCTGGGAGCAGCACGTCACCCAGACGAAGAGCGCAAGCCCGGCCACGCAGGCCACGCAGGCCACGGACAGCAGCCATGTGACGCTAGCCACGTGGTACCGTGGGCAGGTGGACAGGCGCACGCCCTCGCGCATCAGGCCACAGACGATGCCCGACGTGTGTCTGGGGCGGCAGCCCTGGTAGCAGGCGGGGAAGATGTCGGAGAGGCAGCGCTCGGCGCTGAAGGCAGCCAGCAGCCAGAGCCCCGCGGAGAAGGCAACAAAGGTGACGGCGAAGTAGAGGCTGTCCTTGGAGCCCAGGGCCGCCTGGACGGCCGAGAAGCCCAGCTGGCAGCCCAGGAAGAGGAAGTCTGCGGTGGCCGCATGGAGGATGTAGACAGAGAAGGGGCCCTTCTTGATGTGGAAGCCCAGGTGCCAGAGGGCCAGCCCGTTCCCCACCAGCCCCCGAGGCCCACAGCCAGAGTGAGGTAGAAGACCACGCCGGTGAAGGTCCCCCAGAGCCCGAACATGCGGGCCGGCTCCACGGCTGGTGGGAAGGACCCTGGAGGGAGGCCACAGACGTTGCCGTTGTTATCACCGCCCGGGAAGGCGGGTGGCGTCCCGGCGCAGCTGGACAGATGCAACTCCAGGCCGGGGCGCCTTCCCGGCCAGTGCCCAACCCTTCAGGCCTTATCACCTCTTTGTAAAAGGAGGATTAGGTAGGATGCACCCAACACAGGGAGATGAGGATGGCCGACCAGGTGGGCGGGCCTGCCCCCGGCTGGATGTTTAGATTAAATGCACAAAGATCGATTGACACGGCTACACCGCGGTAGCCGTGTCGCAGAGGTCAGTGATGGCTGGACAGGTCTCTGCAGGCAAAGGGGGCTCTCATGAGGACATGACTCAGGGACTCCACGGGGGCCCTCCCACCCTGGAGGGCCAGGACCACACTCCTGCTGGGTCCCCGCCCCAGAGGGTCTGCTGAGCACACTCTGTCGTGCACTTGCCGTGGACAAGGGTGGGTGCAGATGTCCTGGTGGGGGCAGTAGGCGGTTGGGCGGATGAGGGAAGGCTGGGAGACGTGCCCAGCCTCCCCTGCTCTCCCGCCTGGGCAGGGATGCGACCCGGGGCTCCCGCTGCCAGCGGGTCGTGCCGAGTGCGGCTCTGAAGCCTCAGCAGGTGTGTGGACTTGGTGGCGGGGCCCCGGTCCTCCGGGGGAGAAACTGACACAGGTGTTTGCTGCCTGCGAGAAGCCAAGCCCTGCTCTGGTCCGAGGGGAGAGACGCCGTCACAGGGACGCAGAGGCAGTGGAGGGTCTCAGAGCAGCCTCTCCCTCCCCTGGGCCCCTCTCCCCGGGGTCCATGTGGCTTTTGTTCTTAGCCTCAGAGATGCAGTGGGGGGGCCATCAGGGCCCTGTCTCTGGGGTGAGGAGTCAGGGGAGACAGAGATAGAGACACAGAGACACGGTGGAGGCGGGGAGCCCACCTGCACACCTTGAGTTTTTCCCATAGTCACCCCTTCGCTGGGCTGTGCCCCTGCTGGGACCGCCCTCGCCCCCTCCCCACTCACCCAGGTCCTGCCTCCTTTAAGACCCTGGAGCCTCCCACAGCCCCCTGGGGCCTCCCTGCCTTGTGCCCGCACGCCCCTGCTGACACCCTTCTCTGCGGTTGTCCTTGTGCCCCGGTGGGAGGTGCGGGGGCAGGTCTCTCGCCTTTACCCCCTCCAGGCTTTCCCCTCGCCAGGCACGCGGTGACGGTGTCTCGGGCCCCAGAGAGCTGAGTTGGACTCTGGCGTCCCGGGGGCCCTGCATTGACCGCCCCCCCCCGTGCCCCAGCCTCAGTCTCCCCGAGGTACGTGGAGGGGCCGAGTTAGGTGGAGGTGGAGGGAGGGCTGGAGGAAGGCCGTCCTCACAGCCCTCAGGACAGGCACACCTGCCCGTACATTCAAACGAGGACCCAGAGCGCCGGCTTTTAAATACTGACCCCGCCAGCCTGCTTCCCCACCCTTGCCCCCAACTCCCAGTCCGACGGGAGCCTGAAAGTCCTCAGGGGTGTCTGGTGCAGGGGCCCCAAGCCTTCTCGCCTGCACACTGCCGCCCAGGGCTCCCCCCGGGCCCTGAAACCTCTCGTGTCCCTGGGGCCCGGCTGGCTGGACCTGGGCGCTTGGCCAGGTCGCTGGAAGTGGGAGGGCCCCTCCTGGTCACGGGATGATCTCAGGTGGAGATAATATCCTCCATGTGGTCCAGCCCTTCTCTTCCTCAGCACCTGAGGGATGTGGGTGGGGCAGCAGCCTGGGGGCCAGTGTCCAGCGGGCCGTCGCCATTCCTGGACAGCTCGTGCCCGGCCTGGCGCTGGATCCCACACGGTGGGTCACTGGACGGTGCCGCTGGGGGATGTCTGGGGCCGCAGATGTTGGTCCCTTTCCCAAGGACCCACCCCAACCGTCCACCTGCCGGCCTCAAACCCTGGGGCCCCAGCTGCTGACAGATTCTTAGGGGTTAAAATACTTTTCTAAACTCTATTCCGCAGAGCTACGTGCTCTGAGCTGGTCCTGCCGAGGACTCGCCTCTTCTGTGGGCTGCTCTGTGGCCCTGGGGACTCAGAGTGCAAGTCAGAAGTTATGTGTAGAGATGCTGCTTGTTCTAACATTTTTCAAGTGGATTTAGCTTCGAATTCATTTGCGTAACAAGTGCCGCCCGTGGAATAAGTGTTCCGCGCAGCCTATGGTTCCCGGCCGAGGTCCCCCGGCTTCTCTGCGCTTCTGCACGTGGCTTTAAGGAGTGAAGAGTTGCCTGGCCTCCAGGCCCAGGGACAAGGTTTCCACCTGCAGGGCCCTGTTGCCGCCCTGCCCGCTCTGCCTGCTGGGTCTTGGGACGCTCTCCCGCTGCCCCTCCCCCTTTCCTCAAAGGCCCCCTTCCCTGTGAGCTGTCCCTGGCCTGGATACTTGACACCACACCCCAGCTTGCCCTGCCCTCCTGCCCCCTTTCGTTTTCTCCCCGCCATGTCCCATGCCAGTCCCCGGGTTCTCTGCCCACCGCTGCCAGTGGGGCCTCGCGCACGCCAGGCTCTCAGCACAGCTTCGAGAGGAGCGTCTGCTCTCGGTGTGTTGGCAACGACAGCGGCAAACACCAGGGTGGTGCGTGTCCTGGACTGAATGGAGCCCCCAAAGACACGTCCTCGTCCAATCCCTGGAACCTTACTGAGAAGAAGTGACGGTTTTGAGATGAGGCCATCTTGGATTACCCAGGTGGACCCTAAACACAATTACAAGTGTCCTTATAGGAGACAGGAGAGGAGAGACACACAGAGGGAGTGCCACGTGACCACGGAGGCAGAGACTGGAGGGACGTGGCCACAAGCCCAGGGATGCCTGGAGCCCCTAGAAGCTGGAAGAGGAAGGAAGGACCCTCCCCTGGAGCCCTGGGACACCTTGATTCCAGACTCTGGCCTCCAGACTGCGAGAAAGGAAATATCTGTTGTCTGAAGCCTGTGCCACCACCCGAAACACCGAGTGCATTTGTTCGGACGAATCCTTCCTGAGCTTGTTCACAGCTGGTGGCCTGTGTCCAAGCCCGACCGTGCTAGCGGGAGCCTTGACTACACCAAGCGGCCGCTACGCAGCCGTTTCTGCCCTACGAAGTGGGCAGCTTCACACAGTGCCGCCTCAACCCAGCCCTTGGCCCTGGGCAGGCCGGCGTGCCTCTGTCTCTCAGTGCCCATGTCTGCAGGCTGGAACCTGGTTTTGTCACATCTCGGGCGCGTCACGGGGACTCGGTGAGGAGTACACATTGGGACGAAAAGGGAGCGGGGCGGGGATCGGGGGTGGGGGGATACGGGAGGTCCTGTCATGAACTGTTCCTGTTCCTGTGGTTCCCGTGGCCACCATGCCATCCGAGGCTCAGGACACAGTCGTCCGACTCGGGGACCCAGAGAGGGGACCCAGTGTTGCCCAGCCCCCCCCCAGGGGCAGATGGGGAGTGGGGACCAGAGGAGGGTCTCCCCACTCCCCAGCAGCGGGGAGTCCCAGGCCGAGGGCCTGTCTGCGGAAGGCGTGTCTTAACGGTGGCATTATCATTAGCAGGAATGGCCAGGCCAGCACCTCAGGAGACAGCTGTCATTCAGTGGATAGAGTGTTACTCACTTCTCCAGCGGAGGGGGTGCGCCACCGGGGACCACCGCTCAGGGAAGCGCTGTCGGGTCGGGGCGCAGCGGCAGGGGGCTGTGTGGTCAGGAGCCTTTGTGGTGGTTTCCGCGGGAAGGAACGGTGAGTCAGGGTGAGCAGGCTTAGGGTTGGCTGTTTCGAATCATCTCGGGGGCGCTGTGGCACAGGCGCTGTCCCTGGCTCATCGGGGCAGGAGCTAGTGGCCCTGAGTGCTAGAGCCCCATAGGGGAGGTGGGCTTTGAGGGGTTTGCATCTGCAAAGCAGGCTGCGGGCAGTGGTTTGCTATCTAGGAATTGGCTAACCGTGGGAGGGGCAGCCCCTGGGGGCTCAGGAGGCCCCAGAAGTTAGAGCACAGGAGCACAGAAAATAAAAGAGGGGCTTGTATAGGTAGGTGCTGTGAACTGCTGGGGGCGAGTGGGCTCGGGTCTGAGGCTGCACTTTCTGCTTCCTTTCTCCCTTCTCGTTCCTACTCTGGGGCCTTGCATGGCGAGGGGCTCCCAAGGGGCTGCCCCGGGGAGAGGGGGCAGAAGATCCCGGACTGGGAGCTCGCCGTGCCCGGGAAACCGGACCCCCTCGGTCGGCGCTCAGCTCTGTTGCCTCCCGTGTGGATCTGGTCGGGAAGTTTGCACGACATCACGCATGTTACGTGTTTGACCCCGTTGTTACATGTACAACGCGTAGTGCAGACGTAGCATGCGTTGCCTTTCTTGCCTTTTGTTCCACTCCAATGACTGTAAAAAGGGTTTTAAAGAATTGGGCCTTTCCTCTCAAAACACTCCTTCATAAAATCACCAAGCCCATGATCACACGAGCGGAAGCCCCCAGAGCTGAACGGCCCCTCCAGCTGGTCCCTCCCTCCCCCCGGCCAGACTGGGGCGCAGGGGTTCCGGAAGAATGGTGCAATTCATGAAAACAGGATAAAACTCGAGTGGATTTCCTATTTTAGGTTGAATATTTTTGTGGTGTTTTTCCAACTTCGGATGTAATTAAGTCGCTGAGGAGGGAGCGTGGCCTCAACACAACGAAAACAAACGATATTTTAAAACTTTCATCCAAGTCGGGGGTGGGGCCTGGTGAGGGGGCCTCTCCCTTGGCCCCGGGCTGACAGGTTGCCTCGGGCCGAGCAGCCTCCCCTCAGGTCCCCGGGGAGGGGGCAGCGTCCCACACCCTTTCCGGGAACGTCTGGCTGCTCAAGACAAGCAGGGACGTGCCTGTGGCCGGGAGCGCTGTCCTGGCCAGATAAGCCCCGGGGGTCCTGGGGTCCTGGAGGTGGGGCTAGGGTGGGCACTGGCTCTGGCTCTGGGGGTCCGGCCTCCTTGGACCCGGAGCTGCCTCCCCTCCCAGCCTGACTCAGGACAGGCTGAGGTCTGGCTTTGCTTGAGGGCAGAGGGGTGCAGGCGGGGCAGGGAGGTGAGAAATGAAGGTGTCCTTGCCTGGGGGGAGCCTGGAGGCTCACCGGCCCGCTCGGCCTGGGGCTCCAGTTGGGAGGATGGCCGCCCCGGCCCCAGTGTCCTCTGGAGTTAAAGTCCAGTGTCAACCTCTCCCCAGGACCCAAAGGTCAGGGCCCCAAGGCAGGGGCAGTGTGAACTCAGCCAGAATGATGGGACTCGAACCGCACACTGAGGAGGGATGCAGGTGAGCGAGGGTGGACCCAGGCTGGGCGGGGGAGAACGAGCGGCGTCCACCCCTGGCTGAAGATGCGTGGGAGCTTGTCCCGTCTGCACTGTGGCCAGCCTAAGCCTGGGCTGTCCCGGAGGGGAGCCGCGCCCTGCAGACGCTTCAGTGCAAAGGGTGGCCCGGCTCAAGCAGCAGGTGGGGAAGGGCCAAGGCTGAGGCCCTGGAGGCCGAGGTGGGAGAGTCAAGGCCTTTGAGGAGGGGGAGCTCTTCTCCATCACCCCCTGCTCTGCCTCCAGTCCTGGGTCAGACCAGCAGTGTCTGCTTCTCCAGTGGCACCGGTGGTGGCCCTGCATTGTGCCCAAGTCCACACACTGGGACAGGCCCCTGGAGTCCCCAGGGCTCAGGGCTGAGACCCCCGTGCCCAAGGCCCTGCTCGCCCAGCCTGCCGCCAGCACGTGGGGGGCTGTAAGGAAGCCCCACTGCCCCCTCAGACTTCTTCAGGTGGCGGGGCCGTGTGCCTGGAAGGTGGGACTTGGGGTTCCAGGCTCCCCTGAGCAGCCCCGGGTTCCAGCTGGACCCCTGGGAGCCTGGCAGACTCGGCAAGGCAGCTTTCTCCCTCCCAGCGACCCGGGAGCGTTAGTGAGGACAGGTGAGGAGGCACCGGGGCCTCCATTACAGCGCCGGGCTCTCCAGGGACCTGGCAGGTGGGTGTCCAAGTGAGGCCGCCAGGCCCTGAGCCCACAGACCTCCTCAAGGTCTCTCGGACCACCGGACGGGGCCAGGCAGGCAGGTCCAGCCTGGAGAGCAGCGCCGGCCAGCTGACCGCACACCCGCTGTGTGACCTGCTTCCACACCCAAGGCCGGGGGTCCATAGAGACCCCAGAGGATGCTGCATTTCTGGGGCTCCTCGGGGAAGGCGCACCTGGTCCATGGAGCCCAAGAAGGAGGAATCTAGAGCCCCCTGAACCTCTGCACATGGGGTGTGGTCTCCGGGAGGGAGGGAGCTCCTGAGGGCTGCTGAGCTGTGTCTGTCCCAGACACGGCAAAGGGGTCTGGGGGCTGAGGGAGGGTCGGGGCAGCCCGAGTGGGGCTGGGGGACCTGAGCCGGCTGTGGTCCCGCTGGTGGAGGGACTGTGGTCTGGGGAGGGGGGGCGTCACTACTTGCCCGTCTTTCTGCTCCGTCTCGCTTAACCCCTCTGAGCCTCGGTGTGCTCACGTTCAAGATGGAGTGTTCCAGGGCTTCCCTGGTGGCGCAGTGGCTGAGAGTCCGCCTGCCGATGCAGGGGACGCGGGTTCGTGCCCCGGTCTGGGATCTGAAATTCCACACCCCTCATGCCTCAGTCAAAAAAAAAAAAAAAAAAAAAAAGGTGTGAATATTATCACGGTCTATACATCATTCTGCAGAACTTGATGTTTTCAGTTTTTCGTCTTTGGTATTTGCCATTCCAAATGTCCACTCATTTTAACAGTGGTGTAGAATTCCGTAGTATGGACGCATCTGTAATTTATCCATCTTTGTTATATATTCTGCTTTACTGTGTTTCACTGTAAGAAACAATCCTGCAATGAAATATGAAGAACAAAGGAGGTGCCCGGGCCTGGGGAGATGACACAGGAGGCTTCGTGGGTATCTGTAAGGTCGCTGGTAAAAAAAAAAAAAGATGTAGGGGACTTCCCTGGTGGTCCAGGGGTTAGGACTCTGCACTCTCGCTGCCAAGGGCATGCGTTCGATCCCTGGTCGGGGAACTAAGATCCCACAGGCTGTGGCCAAAAATTAAAAAAAAAAAAAAAGATGTGAAATAGGTATTTTTAAAATGCTAAAATGTGAAATAGGTGTTTTTAAAATGCTAAAATGTGACTCAGCCTGGTGGTGGGTATGTGGATGTCCGTTAAAAAAAAAAAGCTTTTCTGTACATGTGAACCATTTCATGTCACCAAAGCCTCTGCTTTAGCTCACTCTTGAAGGGGTCCCCTAGACCAGCTGGTGGAGGAGAAAGAGATTTGGGTTTTGTTCACAGATAGGTTGATATACTGGTCCAGGCCCCACATGAGCTGCCGCCACCCCGTGGCCCCACTAAGGAGTACACCTAAAGGACAGTGGGGAGGACGGAACTGCAAGCACGGAGGGAGAAGTGATCTGAAGTAAGGAGGTATGTGAGCTCTTGAGCAAACAGTGTGGCTGGTTGCCAGGGCCTTGGAGGGAGCAAGGTTGGGAGACGGTGGGTGGGCCGCTGCAGCAGCCATGGCTCAATAAAGGCTCAGATTAAACTCAGAAAACAGTACAATGGTGTCTACCAGGGGCTGGAGGAATTGGGTGTACATTGTGTAATGGTACAAATTTGCAACTAGAGACTTCCAG
This sequence comes from Lagenorhynchus albirostris, assembly GCF_949774975.1. NCBI lineage: Eukaryota > Metazoa > Chordata > Mammalia > Artiodactyla > Delphinidae > Lagenorhynchus > Lagenorhynchus albirostris. Next base: position 2,475,267 of record NC_083103.1, read on the forward strand.
ATCCGGAAGCTTTTCCTTCACTATTCCTTTCACCTGCATGACACCTTTATGGTCCTGCGGTTCTTCTGTTTCACTGGCCTGGGCATCATGACTGCCATCAGCTTCCAGCGCTGTCTGTCCTCCTTCTTCCCTATTGGGTATCGGTGACGTCAGGCAACGTCACCTGTCAGGCAACGTGAGGCAACGTGAGTGCCCTGCTCGGGGCTCTGATCTTTCCGGTTAATATACTGAGAGGTCGTGCCTGTGGTCAGTTATTCATCCCAAGGACAAAGCTCTGTCCTGCACGTATGACCGCCACCACCATGTGGGGTTTCCTGCTGTTCTCCATCCTGGGCGTGTCCAGTGAGCTGTTGCTCCCCAGGTCCAGGTGAGCTCCCAGCAGCACTGGCCCTGGTCCTTCTGTTCTCGGCCCCGGGCTTCTTTCTCTTCGGCCTGCGCCTCTGCGTCATCAGGTTCCTCGTAGCTGACGTGCAAAACCACACCCTCAGCGACGCCTGCGTCCTCCTATCCTGCATCAACAGCACGGCTAACCCTGCTCTTTGCTTTTTCACTGGGGGCCTTCAGAGACAGCGGCTGAGGGAGCCCCTCAAGCTGGTCCTCCACAGAGCCCTGGGCGAGGAAACAGAGGATTGGTGAGGGTGGGAAGGTGCCCCTGATTGGCGAGGTGGAGAGGGTGGACCTCTGAAGGATGGGGGGCTCCCAGTGGATCCGTGTCCCTGGGGCACAGTCCCTATCATCTCCTATGCCTCGCTGCCAGCAGCACAGAGCTCCCCAAGTCAGCACCCCCAAACAGTTCCCTTCCCAGCCTCCTCTTCGTGAAAACGAGGACAAATAGCCACAAGCAGAATTTTTTGTTCGTTTGTTTGTTTGTTTGCGGTACGCAGGCCTCTCACTGCTGTGGCCTCTCCCGTTGCGGAGCACAGGCTCCGGACGCGCAGGCTCAGCGGCCATGGCTCACGGGCCCAGCCGCTCCACGGCACGTGGGATCCTCCCGGACCGGGGCACGAACCCGCGTCCCCTGCATCGGCAGGCGGACTCTCAACCACTGCGCCACCAGGGAAGCCCCAGAAGCAGAATTTTTGTGTGTGTGTGTATATGAAACCAAATGCACACATCTGAGCCTTTTGAAACCTGTTAAATTATCCTTCAGAAAGTTTGTGAACTCACACTCACCAACCTCAGAAAGTCGATGTTAACCTCTGACTTACTGTTAATATTCTGCTTATTTTCAGTTTTGGATAACAAGCGCCGCTAAACTCCTTTCGGATGTAGACTGGCCCTTGGAAATGACGCACCCTTGTCCTTCGCCCATTTTTCCGGCATGTTCTAGGGTCTGAATACAGTGTTTTATTTTTTTCTTCCTTGACTTTTAATGGATTGACCTCGTGGAATGTACTCTCTCTCTCAAAACTTTCTCCTTCTGTCTTTAGAATTCCAGTGAAATGAAGGTTTGTTGGCCAGTGCTGTCTGGGGCGGGCAGGTGGGCACCGTCCAGCTGGTGCGGGTTCGGCTGCATCAGTGGCTCACGCCGCAGTGACGCTCAGGTCTCCGTGTGGCCCCCAGGCTGCTTTGACTGTTGCGTGAAACGTTTCAGCCAAAGCGTGTACGACCGTCCAACCGAGAGGAAGGTGCTGATGTGTCTTTGCTCTCAGGAGCGACCCCAGGAGATTCCGAGTTAGCTCTGGGTTTGACATGAGGCTTCACTGCCCTCTCCAGGAGCTGGGGTGGGCGGGCTTGTCTATGTTTGGGTCTCAGAAAAGAGCCAGGACCCCCCACGACGAGCTGGAGCTGCAGACAGGAACCCATTGCCCCTCACCAGCCAAGCTCTGGTGACTACCTTTTAACTGAGGGGACACTACCCTATAGCAGGGGGGACACTTCCTATAGCTGGGGGACACTACCTTATAAGTGGGGGACGCTACCCTATACCTGGATGACCAGCGGCCAGGGTCCTGGGGTCCCTGAGTGCAGGAGGCTCTCGCAGGACAATGCTCAGGACCCTGCCACTGACCCCACGACTGGCCGTCCTGAGTGTCCACGCTCCCTCCATCTCCCTCCCCTGGAGAAGAAGCCCTCCACCCCACTCCCAGCACAGGTGTTGCAGGAGCCGCGGCCTCAGGAGGGTGTGTGTGGCTGGGGAGGGGGGCGGCGGACAGGAGGATGTCTCCTCCCCAGGGTGTCAGCAAGGTGCACGTCCCCCCGGGGGACACCCGTGGGGTGCCGACACCTGCACCGAGGGGCCTGGCCATCACCCTGGGTGACAGCCATCCCAGAAGGTGACAGCTCTGTCACCCCTAGGCTGCAGAACCCACGGCCACGTCCTCTTGAGCTCATCCGTGTCACCACCACCGAGGGCCAAATGCTGGGATGAGACCCACAGGTTCAGGGAGGGCTGCCCGCACGGGATGCACCCATCCACTCGCCAGCCGTCCTCAAAACTGTCCTCATCAGCATACCTGGGCCACATCGGCTCGAAGAACAGCTTCTACGGCTGTTCTGTTTTCTTTCCAGATTCTCCCAAAGGTGAAGGACTGAATTCTCCTTGAAGCGTAAACTTTTCCCTTGTTTTAGGAGAAACACCTTCACGGGGGTCTTAGTACGTACGTGCAGGCTGCTGTAACAAAATATTGATGCCACAGACCTGGTGACACATAAGCAAGAGGGCACTGCTCACAGCTCTGGAGGCCGGAAGTCAAGACCAGGTGCGGGCAGGGTCGGGGGAGGGGCCTCTTCCACGTCGGGTCAGAGACTTCTTGCTGGGTCCTCACGTGGCACAGGGGCCAGGGGCTGCCTGGGGCCTCTATTATAAGGACAGCAATCCCATTCATGGGGCTCCACCCTCAGGCCCCCATGACCTCCCAGAGGCCACACCCCCTGACACCATCACATGAGGGGGTTAGAATTTCCCATATGAATTTTGGGGGGATGCAAACATTCAGACCATAGCACTGGGATTTGGGTCCACAAGGCCAAGACTCTCTTCTGGAAGGACCCCGGACGGCAAGCAGGATGTGGCTTTGCATCGTGGTTAAAAGGTTGTCTTTATGTCGAGTGACTTTACGTCACAGAAAAGTGGCCCTCGGTGGGGTGAGGGAGAGGGGGTTATTCTGTCCCCGAGCCTGCGGGAGAGTTTCTGGATTCCGGGGGTGGGAGATACAAAGATGGCGGCAGCCTTCGGGGAAAGAGGGCGTGTGCCCTTGTTCCCTTCGCTCGGCCCAAGCCTGGCGTCTTATTAATACGTCCCTGGGTGCTGCTGTCACTGTGGGAAGTCGAGGAAAGGTCTGTGCACGTGCTTTGCAGGCCCAGGGCCTGCAGTAGCATTGCCAGGAAACATGGACTTAGACCCAAGGAACCATCGTCCAGAGCCTGGGCCCGGGCTAGGGCCCGAGGGTGTGTGCAGTGGCCGTTCCTGTTTGGAGAACTCACTATCTATTTTTCCTGATTCTGATAACACCCCGTGGCCCTCTTTGGAGGGCCCAGCTAACTGGTTCAGAAATGGGCATATGACCCAACTGAGCTAATCCAGGGCCTGTACTGAAGAAACGGGGAAGGCACGTGTGCTACTCTCCTGCTGGATCTGAACTTGGGAGTTGGCAAGACTGCAGTCACAAGAGGAAGCCAGCGCACAGAGACGGGGTCAGGGGAAGAGAGAAACAAGTTCCAACGACATGGCACAAACCCTGGGTCCAGCCAGGCCTGAAGCCGTCACTCCCCCGGACCGCTCAGCACGTCCATCAATAAATTCCTTTCCTTGTTCACCAGGTTCTTTTCTTGGGTAAGGCTTTTGGTAACACACACACAGGAAGTCCAAGCTGATGCAGTTTGTAAATATTCCTGGGATTCTTAGGAATTCCTGGGGTTCCAGCAGAATGGGGGCTGAGCTGTCTTGCTCGGGCCCAAGGCTGGACCTTCTGCAAGGCCCGCAACCAGAGCCCAGCTCTCTCCTCCCGCCCACACTGGCATCGTCCCACTTAACCTGGGTGCTGACCCAGGATGGTGAGACCGAAATGGGAGGAGAAGGCTGGCAAGGATGGCAGGCAGCCGGCCCCCCAGGGGGGTCTTTCCTTAGGGCAGCACGTGGGGGGGGGCAGGGATGGTGACCGCGCAGACTGCCCCAAGAGCATGCGAAGCCTTCCCTGGTGGCACAGGATGGAGGCGAATCTGCATCCCTGCAGGTTTAGGTCCTCGGAATGACAATGACGGTGACCAGGAAAGAGAAATCTGGGAAATGGGCCAGTTTATAGTGAGAAGAATCATACACAAGGACAGAGGCAGAAAAGGAGAAAGGGCTGCTTTGCAAAACTACAGAGATTGCAAGGGTGGGTGACGGGCGGGGACGGTCGTTCTAGAACCACCCTCCACCCCCCAGGGCCTCCTCCATCCCCACCTGCAAAATCCTCCTTCAGCTCAGGTGACACTCAGAGGAGATGCTGCACAAGGGCCAGAGGGGCTGGGGAAAGCGCTCGCTTCAAGAAGAGGGTTTATATATAGTAGTCTGGGTGTGTCCATCCCAGTACCTGCTGTACAGCACAGGGAACGCTACTCAGACTCTGTAATGCCCTCCATGGGAAAAGAATCTAAAAGAGAGCGGATATATGTATACGTATGGCTGATTCACTTTGCCGTACAGCAGAAACTAACGGAACATTGTAAATCAACTATACGCCAATAAAAATTAATTTAAAAAAAAAACAGAAGAGGGTTTAAAATCGCATCCTCTTGTATTTCAGCCTTTTTTAAAGAAACTAGACCGAAAAGATCCCTCTCCCTGAAATATGTCAGACGGGGCTTGTCGACACGCCAGCCACTCCTGCACAGTCACCGGCAAGGCAGACGTAGCACGAGCATCCTCGCGGGAGGGGAGCGCTCTGCGCAGGACCCGGGCTCAGTCCACGCCGTCCAGGTCCTGGTGCTGTCTGCTCTCCACGCCGTCCAGGTCCTGATGCTGTCTGCTCTCCAGCTGGAGAACCTAGAAGAGAAGATGCAGCGTCCCCACGAGGACCTGAACGGCGAGGCCGTCACAACGCACCGATTCACCCGGAAGAGGGTCGCGGTCACGGGACTGAAAAAGCAGGTCCTCCGACAGCATCTTCAGTGATGAGACGGGGGTGGATCCAGAGTGCGGAAGGATGTGCCTTGGCCCGGGCACGGGGGTCGCTGCTGGGCTAGAAGGTTCCAGGTGAGTTCCGTCTTTACCCACATGTGTTTTTCTCCATTTGAGGGTCTTGGCACACCCTCTGAACCCCAGGCCTGATGTGAGGGAACCCACTCCTGAGTGCGTACTGGTGGAAGCGAGGCCCCGCGGCTGACTAATACCTGGCGGGGGGAGAAGGCTGGGCTGTGCACTACGGGGTGTTTTGGCGGCATCCCTGGACTCCGCCCACTAGATGCGGCAGCACAGACCCCTCCCCAGGTATGATAAACAAAAATGTCTCCAGACATTGCCTGACGACCCCTGGATGAGGGCCACGGCCACGGACGTGCAGCGTTGCTTGCGTCCCATCTGTTTGCACATCATCTCCTCATGGTTGCTCCCCACTCCCCACCGGCTAGCTCCGGCCGCTGCGCTAGCTCGTCACTAAAGGGATCCTGCCTATAAGCTTAAATTATACAAAATGGCCCACCTCTGGCCCAACCCTGCCTCCCAGGTCACGAACATGAAGCTAAAATACCTTTGTTTAGCTCACGGGAAACATCCTGACCAGGCCCACCTCTGAATGGCTGCAGGGAGGAAGAAAAAAACACATCCCCTCTGGGGCCAGGAAATGTTTGACTCTAGTCCCTCCCCTGTTAGGATAAAAGAAGCCTGAATTCTCAGGCAAGATGGCTCTATTATTAGGTAATTAGGGGAGAAAAGGAAGATGTGAAGCCAGTTGGATACCCTGGTAGTCTAGAAACGACAGTGGTTGGTACCACACTGACACAGTGTTGTAGCCCTGAGTTTAGCGTCCTCAGCACAGCCCAAGATAGCTCATGCTCTGACTGACGTGAAACGTACTGGATCCTCTGCAGAAAGACGGCCGCTAAAAAACGCCACCGTATACATTAAAAAGCTTCTCGGTCCTCAACGGAAATGAGCTGATATTCCCTCCACAGACCTTTAACAGGGAGAAAAAGCCTCTCTGCCTGACTTACCTGAGCTTCTATGCAGCGGAACTGCCAAGGCCAGCGGGCGTTGTACAGAAACGGCCGCAGGTCGAACCTGTTGTCGTCTGGGCTGTAGCTCTCGGCGTGATACGCGGGGGTCAGCGTGGTCATTTTGTGTCTGTTCGTGGAATACTTCGAGAAAAACCGCTTCACTTTGTCGGCCACCTGGGAGGCGAGGGATGCACAGGGCCTGATGCTGGCAAAGCCGGAAAGACCCCAGGCTGGTGCTCCCGGCAGCACTGCCCTGGGCTGTGCGAGCTAACAGCACCCACCCCCTGCAACACGGCTGCGTCTGGACCCCTCGAAGGCAGGAGTGGACCGGTGCCACTGCTCGGGCTGGGGCAGCGGGATGAACTTTGAAGACGCGGTCTCCTGACTCCAGCACCCCGGAAGCTGCATCAGGAGACCCGGTCAGGGGTCCCGGGAAGATGTATCTCACGAGGCTTCCAGGCGGTTCTGCGGGGACCGCTCTGTCTGTGGGCTTTGGCCCTGAGGAGCCTGACAACTCGCAGAAGAGCAACGATATTCCGACCTCAGAGTTCGCCCCCTGCCCCCCAAAAAGGAGGAGCTTGCTCGTTACGATGGGGTCCAGCCCCACCCAGACAAACTGAGCCAGCGCAGAAGGAAGGCCTGGGCTGCTGGGAGCCTGAAACTGGACCGTAGCTCCTCAGAGAGAGAGACTGTTCTCATCTTAAGGTCACACCGTGGCCACCTGCTCCTGAGTCACATGGTGACCTTACCTGCCGACTCCCTGAGGACACTGCACATGGCTTACCTGTCTGGGGGTGCAGACGTCCTTCCACACGTAGAGGAGTTTGCAGAACATGCTGTAGGGCCCCATCTTGGAGATCTTCCGGAGCCTCCCGTAGACCGACAGCTCCGCGTAGGTCACTCCCATGTCTTCCTGGGGACAGAAGAGATGCGTCTCATGAGTGACAGCAAGTCAGCGCTGGGGGACAGGTTAAAACTTCTGCTGGAGATGGAACCGAGCCCCACCCCCACCACTCGCCTCATCACCTCCCTCCCGGCTCCAACCTCGAGAGACCAGAACTGAACACTGAAGGCCAGCCGTGGATGACGCTGAGCCCTGGGCTCCCAGGCCGGGACCCAGCGATGGAGCATGGCTTGTTGGGGCAGAAAGGAGGCCATGAAGGAACCCAGCAGCAGGGAGGCGGGGGAAGAAGCACAGTGACAAAGCCACCGCCGTTACCTCGTCAGTCTGGGACACCTGTCCGTGGGTCAAGGGCTCCAGCTCGGCAGTGGCCGGCGCTGCCAGGATGCTGCGGCCAAGACACACAGAGGTCAGTCACAACACCTGCGTATTAACTCAACAGATACCATGAAAGCACCAGGCAGTGCTCAGCCCGAAGACGGAGGGATACACAGACCTCCCGGCCTTACGACAGCGGGAGAAGGGTGGTGAGGGGAAGGGGGAAGCAGCGGCTGCCTGATCTGGCCAGAGCCAGGGCAGCACCGACGGGAAGGAAGGGGGTGCCTGGTCTCGGGACCCCAAGCGCGCCTGCAGGGCAGGACTGTTTCCGTCAGGAGGTGGGAGCTATGGAAGGTGGCTGATGGGGCGAGGGCGACCCGGGGCTGTGCCGAGACGCATACCCGGTGGCCCAGGGGCCACGGCTGAGGCCTCGTGAGCGCACACGCACCTCTGCAGGGCGGGAAGCTGGAAGCGCTCCATGCAGAGCTGGACGAAGGCTCTCAGGTCCGTCTTGCTGATCCCGCCTATGGGGTTGATGTCTGCGCTGGAGCAGTCGTACTTGGTCAGGTAGCCGAGGAGGCTGCAGCAGGAGAAAAACGCGCGGTTTCCATGCAGCAGACCCGAGGGGCTGCAGATTCCACGAACCTGGGGGCCTGGCCATCCAGTCCCTGGGCATCCGAAGACTCGCTTCTTCCAGGGCCCTGGGGCCAGACCCTGGCAGATTCAAGGGTCTTGGAGAAGCCTGATGTGCTGGGGCAGATTGGGGAAGGGGCAGAGGCTACGGACAGCCAAGGAGGAGGATCCAGCAAGCCGGACGAGACGTCTGGGCCGGGAAGCAGCTTGGGGACTGACCAGCAGCCACCTGCAAGCGGCCCGTCTGGGACGGGAGGGCTGGGGCCAGCAGAGTGCGGAGCTGAGGGATGGAGGTCCTCGGGAGGGAGGGGCAGGACCTCAGGCATGGACGCTGAGTCCACAGAAGCAGGGCCACCTCCCCACTGCCAGACACCTCCTGCGGTGGGCAGAGTGGCCCCCAAATGCCCACATCCTAATACCCGGAACCCGTATACACACACATACAGGGTGAAAGCAACTCCGCAGATGAGGTGAGGTTGAGGACCCTGAGATGGGTGATTACCCTGGATTATGGGGTGGGCCCTAAATGCAAGCACAAGGGTCCTTAAATGTGGAAGAGAGAACTGGCGGGCGGGGGCGTCAGTCAGCGGGAGCTGTGGCCACAGGAGAGGCGCACAGATTCTGCACCACGGGCTCCGCAGACAGAGGAAGGGGCCACACGCCAAAGGATGCAGGCGCCCCCAGCAGCTGGAAAAGGCGAGTAACAGCTTCTCTCCCGGAGCCTCCAGAAGGAACCGGCCCTGTGCCTCTCCCGGAGCCTCCAGAAGGAACAGGCCCCGTGCCACCTTGACTCTGGGCCAGTGAGGCCCGTGCTGAACCCCTAACCTACTGGACTGTAAGATAATTCATTGGCGCCTTGGAGCCACCGACCTTGTGCCCACTTGTCACCTCAACCCCACGACACTCACCCCTTCGATGCGTCCGTCCCTCTCCACCCCGCCACCACCGCTACCATATTCTCGCTGGACCACTGGATGACCGCAGCTCTCCACCCGCATCCCAAGCTCCCCCCCCACAAGGCCATTGCTGACCTGTGCTGTGGGTACTGTTTGGCCTTTGTCCCACCTGCACTCCCACGGCTGACCTCTCCCCACTTTTCAAGAGAAAGACCAAACACTCAGCCCTCCAGGCTCCCACGAGGGTGCAAAGCCGGGGTGTAAGACCCCCTGGGTCCCAGACAGGGGGGATTAAAACCTGCACCGCCCTAAGCGGGGCTCCTTCAAGCAACCCCGAGGTGGGTGTAACATCACTCCCTGTCCCGTTAAACGGATGGCTGACGGAAGGAACAGGGTCCGGTCCGTGGGCAAGGGCCAGGGTTTACAGGCCAGAAGAGACCAGCGTTTGCACCTGACCCCTGTGCCTCTTCCCCCGCTTGGGTGCTCTCAAAGGGGCATCAGGAGCTAAGGGAGACGCAGACCTGGCCGGAGCGGCCGCAGGTCGACCAGGGGACTCGTGCAGAGCGAGGGCATACACACCTCTCATCCACGTTGGCAGATCCGAGCACGAGAAGCCTGCCTGGGGCGCCCCGGGACCAGAGGCTCAGCTGAGCGAAGAGGTAGGCAATGACCATCCTCACCCGCGCCTGGACCACAGGAGGGAACGTCATCCGCGTGCGGCGGGGGCGGGGCACGCGCATGCTAACACCGCCTCCCTGCAGCTCGGGGCAGGGGCTCTCCCAGCAACCTCAGGAGCACAGGAAAGTTTAAGTGACGCAGGAGCTTCCAGCGTCCAGAGGGGCCGGGAGCCCGTGGTCCCCTCACCCACACCGTGGGATCCTGCGCTCAGCCACAGAGATGGAAGGACCAAAGCCCGAGGCCGCGGTGAGACAGGGCTGCAAAGCCAGCGGGGGAGGCCGTGGTCCCTCCTGTCACTCCCTGCACTGCTCGGCAAGGTCACCCGCACCCGCAGAAAGGGGACAGAGAGACAGGACAGACCCAGGCAGCTGTAGCCCAGGCCCCCTCTTTCCCTCCACAGACCACACAGGGGCCAGCTCCCCCGCAGCCGCCTGGAAGGTGGGGCTGCGTCTGAGCCGCCCCCCAAAGATGCAGAAACTGCACGCACTTGCACACACGCCACGCTCACAAACCCTCACGCCGATGCGCACGCTCTCACGCACACGCACGCACACACGCAGACCCCCATCCTTGTCGCGAGGCTGCACACTCAGGGTCTCTAAGGCAGGCTGCTGACCCCAGTGCCGGCTGTCCCCCGGGTTCCCTGCGCCCCCGTTGTGGCCCCATCTGGGAGGCACACCTGTACGTTCTGCAGGGCCAGGTTCTCCCGGCTGCTTCCTCCGTGAGCTGCAAACGCAGGGCTTTTACCCGTCACCAGGCTGAAGATGCCCACGACGGCCTTCACGGCCGGGTCGATGTTGAGACCGATGTGGTGGCTGGGGAGAGAAAGGGAAGGTGTGCAGACGGTAAAACAAAAACACAGAACACAGAACTTACCATTTTCAAGTGCCCCATTCAGCAGCATCGAGGACACTGACGACGCCACCTCCAGTTCCAGAACTTTCCATCAGCCCAGAAGGAAACCCTGTGCCCACGAGCGGTCTCTCCCCACCCCCTCCTCTTCCAGCCCCGAGGACGACTGACCCACTGTCTGTCTCTGTGGGTCTGCACGGTCTGGACATTTCAGAGAAATGGAACCACACAAGATCTGTGCTTTCGTGACTGCCTTCTCTCACTCGGGATGGCGCCCTCCAGGCTGATCCACGTCGTAGCCTGTGTCAGCACTTCGCTCCTTTCTAAGGCTGAATACCACCCCCTCGTAACCACCTCTTGGTTACCTACTCAGCTGTCGATGGACACTTGAGCTGTTCTGCCCGTTGTGAATACGCTGCCACGGACCCAAACGTGTAAATATTTGTTCACGTCCCTGCTTTCACTTCCTTTGGGCATCTCCCTGGGAGCAGAAGTGCTGCGCAGGGACAGCTTTTAGCTGAGCTCCGCGTACAGAATGGGCAGCCTCTTATTTTTCCCTTGGAGGCTGAATAAATGGGACGTTCTGAATGGAGCCGAGTCTCCCTGTGTGGCAAGATGCCTTCTCTCCACCTTCCTCAGGCACAGAGGCCTCCAGGTGGAAGAGGGCAGAGGGCGGCTCACGCTCCCGGGAGGGGCGAGGGCCTGCCTGTGCTCCCGGCTGGAGGGGGGTGAGGAGGGAACCCGCTCGCCTCTGGGGTGCTCACTGACCCACAAACGTGGCCTTGGGGGGAGCTGCCCGCCGTCACCGCCACCTGGCCGTGTCCGACGCCACTGACCAGCTACCTTCCGATCTGCTGGGCGAGATCTCTGGCTCTGTTGCACGTCTCCCGGGAGGAGTTCTCACTGGCCATGTAGCAGGTGGTCAGGATGCGGCCGCAGAGCTCCCGGGGGTCCTGGGGGGTGTAGCTGGTCTGGTTCACGATGGTCCGGACGTCGTCCAGCACTTCCTGACCTGAAAACCAGCAGACAGAAGCGCACGTGCCGCGTGCCAGGTGTCTGCACCACTGAATCCCTTCTCCACCGCCCGGGAACCTCGCCAGGTCGGCCCCGCGATGCCCGTTTCTCGGCCGCGGACACTGAGGGAATGGCCGATGTCACCGCACAGAGCGACAGGGTGTGAACGTGGGTTTGTTCTTTCCTCGGGGCCACACTGCTGACACACGGCAGCGACGGGCACCTGTGTCTTGATGGACACAGCCACGTGGGCCCTGGAAGGGACTTTAACGGCCTTGCTGTCCCCAGGCCCTGGGACTCGGGCGCGACGCTGTGACATCTGAATACACCTCCACCACGGTGCCCAGGACCTGGGTTTCCCCTCTGCTCCTCCCACAGGCTGAGCCCCTGGGACCTGCTCGGGCCCCAGACGTCACCTACTTCCGCGCTTCACAGCCTCGCAGACCTGGTGGCACATGGAGTAGACGACACAGGCGGTGGCCCCGCTGTCCACCCCGCCGCTCAGGGGCAGGAAGAACCCCGCCTGGAACGGGCCGACCAGACGGGGGTGTGAGCAGGGCCTCTGGGAAGCAATGCGCCCCCAGATGCGCCCCCTGCAAAAATGAGCGCCCACAAAATACTCTCCCTGGGGGAGGGGAAAAGATGCCCTGCACGTTCCAGGATGGACTTTCTAGAAGGCAAAGGGACCTCCACTGTGGAGGGTCTAAGGCTGGGTCTCCACGGTGAATTACAACAGACACGCACGATCACGAAACCGGCAGGAGGCGGGGAGTCTCGTAACTCAGTGTCATCAGACAGGACCCCAAAGACGGAGCCAGAGCTCAGCGGGACCTCTGGGCTCTGTCTAGCGTAGCTGAGGCTCCCGACGGAAGCAGAGCCATGAAATGCTTGCATTAAAAACAAAGTCACCAGCCTGCCGCAGGATCAAACGCAAACCAACCGGGAGAAGAAGCAGAGGGAGGTGGTGAGACACTGATGCCTTACCTGTTGGCTACGTCTTAAAAAATCCCAGAGCCAGCATGCAGGTCCGAGGCTGGGGAACGATGGGAAGCATTAGGATGGGGAACTGCTGACCTGGTCCACAGCTCACCTGGGGGCAGGTGCCAAGGTGGGCGCTGTGCCCGTGAGAGCCGCCAGCACGACGCCCAGGTCTCTGTTTTAAGCTCTTCGCGTGAATGATTTCATTTGAAATCTCAAAACAGCCCCAGGGGGCAGGTGCTATCATTGGCCCGGTTGTGAAATGGCACAGGAAGGCAAGAACAGCGTCTCTGTGCCCAAGGGCCCAGGGCGAGGAGTGGCAGGGCTGGGTGTGGGCCAGGGGTTCCGGCTGCAGCGTCAAGGGCAGGCTCTGGAGACCAGGACACGCTGGCCCCGCAGCGCCACCTGGCGGTGCAGCAGGGGATGGGGGGTTCCCCGGGGGACAACAGGACCACCCCCCCCCAGCTTCCCAAGGGCCCCACCTGATCTCCTCGGCGGGACTGTGGTATTTCCACTCAATGGGCTCAGAGAGCGGCTCCAGCAGGTCCTCGTGGCAGGACAGGGCGAAGTCCGCCTTCACGCGGGGGTAGGGGCTCACCCTGCTGGCCTGGGAAGGACAACCCCTCAGCGCTGGTACCCGCACAGGCCCCTGGGATGACTGCACAGTGGGGAACACAGCTCAGAACCCCACTGGGGACCCTTCACGGCCGCCAGGACGGCCAGAACAGAGACGGATGTAGCAAACGCTGGCAGGGATGCGGGGAACCCAGAGCCCTTGCACAGCGCTGGGGGGACGTGAGATGGGCAGTGGCTGAGGACAGCCTGGCAGGGCCTCCTACAGTCAAACAGGGAACCACCACAGGACGCTGCAGTCCAGTCCCAGGTATGTAACAAAGGACACGCAAACACGTCCACATGGACACCCGGGCATACGTCCACAGCAGCACAATTCATCACAGACAGTGGAAATGGTCCAGACGTGCACCGACAGACGAATGGACAAACAGCACGTGGTCTAGCCATTCAGTGGAATATTATTCTGCCGTAAAAAGGAATAAAGCACTAACACACGCTACAGCATGGACGAACCACAAAACATTATTCTCAGCGAAGAAAGTCAGACGCGAAAGGCCACATATGATATGATTCCATTTCTATGAAACGTCCAGAATTGGGAAATCCATAGCGACAATGCAGACTGATGGTTGCCGGGGGCCCTGGGGGAGGTGGACGGAGAGTAACAGCTCCTGGGTCCGGGTTTCCTTTGGGTGATGAGAATGTTTTGACGCTGATTGTGGTGATGCTGCTTGACTCCACGAATACACTAAAATCCACTGAACCGTGTGCCGAAATCAGTGAATTGTGGGGTAAGGGAATGACATCTCAATAAAGCTGTTATTAAAAAAAATTCTGGGTCTTTGACACGCATCCCACGTGTGTGTCTATAAGCACTTACCGCCAGGTTTCGAGATGAAATCTCTGCCCTGTAGCTTCTGACGTCCTCCAAATCCAACGTGGCGGTGAGGACTTCCTGGAGAAGGGAGTTTCAAAGAGAAATCGTGATTTCCTGTTCTGTTTTGTTTTTCACTCACACGTCTAATTTGTTTTCGTAGGTGTGCCAAATGGCACCCGATGAGTTATGCCTTCTAAGGCAGGGACTGGGGGTCCAGGGAGAGGGGACAGCCAGTGGTGCTGCCGACCCAAAGCCCTTTCCTCTTGTCGTTGCCACGGGAACCTCCACTGAATTGCCGGTGATTCGTTAATCACGGCACGGGACACAATCCTGTCAATAAATGTCTGCTGGGGCTTCTGAGACAGCTTCTTAAAAAGACACACGAGGAGCAAGGGCCCCTCTTCTGCCTTTGAACGAGGCTGCATGAAGATGCATGGCTGGAGCTCCTGCAGCCATCCTGTGACCAAGAGGCAACTGAAAATGAAGCCCACACAGAGGAAGGCCCAGATGGAGAGTGACGGAGGGGTGGAGCCAGAGCCCCGGCAGTCATCGCGTTGGGATCCTGGCCTGGACGTGCTGCCTGTGCTCTAGGAGATGATGCTTCATTCCTTCGAACCCAGATGAGATGGGGGTTCTGCCACTTGCAACAAATTACAGAAAAGGGAAAAGTTTTAACTCATAGACGTTACTCCTTCCCTTATGAAGAAAAAAACACTAATCAAATTATATTATGAGGACATTGTCTCATACACACAGGTGCAGGACAGCAAGAACTGCTTCTGGGCACCACTGGGGGACACAGGGTGGCTGGGCCCCCGCTCCTGCCGCTGGGCTGTGGACAGCTACCTGTGTCAGCAGTGGGCCTAACCCAAGCTGGAAACACCCGTGAAGAGACAGAGAGTAAAGAGCTGCCGCGTCCTTTAGTTCTCCTGTCATTTCCCAAGTGATGGGTCACTGAAGCCGCCGGGCTGCCTTGACAAAGCCACAGAAAGTGAGAAGACGCCGGAGGAGTGAACCCTTCCTGGGAAGAAGGCTCCAGTCCACTTTCCCCAGAACTAGGTTAGCCTTGCACAAAGGCTCGATCGAGGCTGTGAGAAGCATGTGCCCTCGAGAAGGTCAGCTGACCACGGAGGAGGTGGCAGGACAGAAGGGCACTGCCCTGGCCGCAGGGCAGTGATGCCACCTCTGTCCCCAACACTCAGGCAAAATCAGAGAGTTCTGGCTTGAAAGCCCCCTCCAGGGGGCGGGAGACAACGGTCCCCAGGTTTCTGTCTGGCGAAGAATCACCTGTGTGCTTGCTGAAATGGGGGCTCCTTGGGGGGCCTGGACGGGGTCCAGAACGTGTAGTGACCTGCACGCCTGCTCATCCTGCAGCAGGTGACCCCCCCAACCCCCCTGCCAGTGCATCCTGCCACCAGGTGCCTGAGGCTCTGACGTTTGGCTGAGTGTTTTGGCCAAACCGACGTGCACTGAAGCATGTTTGGAGCAGATGAACACCTAGCCGTCTGCATGGCCTTCATCTTCCCCTCCAACGCCCTTCCGTCTTTAACATGGTCAATACTGAACAATAGGACGCCTTTGGGGACGCAGCCACTTGGAAAGCAAGGTCTGAGGGACCACGATCAGGACGACTTTTGCAGGGAGAAGGAGTGTTCCCGCTGCCGGGGCCCAGACTGCCAAACCTCGGGCTTCCCTCTGGGCAAGAAAACACCATGGGATTCTTTTCAAAGTTCCTTTCCTCGGTCCATTTTGAAACCGAAGTTTGGTTTCATAACCACTTCCTTGCCAACAACCCCAAGGAGACGGCGGAAGGCATGAAACATCACCTCATCTGCGTGGATGCCAAGGAGATGAAGCGACAGAAGTTACAACAGAGGGTCCTGGAGACTTTCTTATTCCGTGACACCGCTTGCCTTTTGCTCCGGCAGAGCAATCCCCGGAGACTTTTTTTTTTTTTTTTGCTACCACCTGCCTCTGTGAGTGAGCGTTTCCAACATTTGTTTCCCAAAAAAACCCAAGTTGGATCCAAAGACAAGATGTGCGATGCCATATGAGACCTGTACTGACCGTCTGAGCCCAGTAAGAGTGACCCTTCCCGGCAGCACTGAAAGTTACGCTGTGTTGCATTTGCAGAAGTGGAATCTATTCCCATTTTTGGGGCAGTAACAGCCATTTTCCTTCTTGGGTGCTTAAAAAAAAGAAAACCAACAGGGAGAGCCACACGATTCTCTACAAGCACCTTTTCCTCTCGTCTTATTCTCTCTGTAAAGGAAACTAATGTCCAATCACATGGGAAAGCTCTGTACTCACGTTAATGTGTTTTCAGAAGCAGAGGGTGTGCAGTTTTCATACTTGTGGCTCCAGTGAGGTTACGACAACGTTGGGGGGACGTGCCCCCCCGCGCCCCCAGCTGGTCATCAGTCCAGTGAGACCAGGGCGCCCCCCAGAATGAGGAGGGTGGGGGTCTCCAATGCTGCTTCCAGAACCCGCGGGGCAGGGCCCACAGGGAACGTGTGCTGCCTTGATCTCTGGGGAAAACCCCCTAATGGCCCACCTGCAAGCCCCCTCCTGGATCTGCCCCCACGGACGGGCTCCGCTCTCATCACGGGGACCAGGCGCGGTGCCTCCTCATTCCTGAGGACTGGCTCCAGTTCCCCGCCAGCCCCGGCTGTGGGATTCTTCAAACAAGCCCATCACATCCTCCCGGGAACCAGGGGTCACCCCTCTTGTCACTACAAAGCCCGCTCCTGCAGCTCCTGGCCTCTCCCTCAGCTCCAAGTGCAGCCTCGGGGGGACCCTGCAGGGCACGTGGGGCTGATAAACTGCTGGGGATCCCATCCGTCCAGCGTGCTGTGTGGGCGGTCCCCATAACCTCAGGGTGAGAATCCCTCCCGAACCAAGGAGGTGAAGAGGAAGCAATCAAAACCAGCAGGACCCACCACGGGGGCCACATCAGACCCCCCGTCATGGGGGAGAACAGAGAACACA
This sequence comes from Lagenorhynchus albirostris, assembly GCF_949774975.1. Classification (NCBI taxonomy): domain Eukaryota; kingdom Metazoa; phylum Chordata; class Mammalia; order Artiodactyla; family Delphinidae; genus Lagenorhynchus; species Lagenorhynchus albirostris. Next base: position 2,492,116 of record NC_083103.1, read on the forward strand.
GCCCCTGAACCAGAGACCCTCCCGCCATCCCACGCGGGCTGGTTCGTACCACGTCGTCCAGAGAGAACTGGGACCCCTGGGCAAAGATGCTGCCGTTCATGGCTATCAGGGCACAGCCGTCGTAGTACAGCCGGTCCCCATCACAGCCCTTCTGATTGGCCAGCAAGTAAATCCCGCCATTCTGGAAAATGCAGGGGACGGCAACGGTCAACTGTGGTCCGTCACCTTCACCCTCCTCCGGCCCAAACACACGAAGCTTCAGACGCCCCTGCGACTGTGTCATAGTTAGCCCCCCACCCCAGCAAGAAAATGTGCGCCTCCAGGGAATGTCTGCAGCTATGGTGCTCTCGGCCTTCCAAGGTACCAGGCATCACACGAATCATTCATTCTCGCCTCCCAACTACCCTTCAAGGCAGGCGCTTCACCTCCACCAGACAGGAGGAGAGATGCAGCTTCAGAGAAGACAACCCCCCAGTTCACGAAGCCGAGACTCTGTCCCAGGAAAGCGCAAACACGGCCCCTGGTGTCACGCTGCCAGCAAGAGGGGCAAACTCGTGGGCGTTCCCCGTGCCTTGCTGTGGTGCCAACAGGCATCCTGGTTCCCGGTCACCATGTCACTTGTCCTGAGACCAGTATGATGGTCAAGAGCCCAGGAACCGGATGGCTGGGGTGTGAGCCCAGGGGCCACTTGACCGCCATGTACCGAGTGTCCTGCTCCAAAGAGCAGAGGTGTCAACAGCACCTGGCCCGTAGGGCAGTTCTGAGGGTTAAATGAGGTCAGGCAAGTGGGGCCCGGGAAGGGGCGTCACGCACACCGATCGGCTGCGGCTGTAACCAGAAGCACCGAGCATCCTCACGCTCAGGCCCCGCCCAGCGCTGGGCGCTGGGGTCACAAGCGTGAGGCAGACACGCTCCAGCATCCCCGCCGCCACCTACCTTGGTGGTGGCCATGGTCACCAGGTCCACCCTGGCGTGGGCTTTGCGCAGCACGTGGTGGCTGCCTGAGGCATTGGTGAAGATCTCCACGCCGTCCAGGCCCATGTCCACGTGTGGGCTGTGGGCAGGGGAGGGCAAAGAAAAGAGACCGGTGTCCCCAACCCACCCTCCCAGCCCCGCAGCTCCCAGGGCATCTCCCCAGCCCCAGGCCATGACACCAGGAAGGCTGCAAACCTCCAATCCTCCGGGGCCCAGCGAGGATGGGATCTATGGCGCAGAGGGCAAGGCTGACCTGTGGGGTGTCCACAGTTCCTCGCAGACCTCACTCCCGATGCACGTGTCCCGGGTGGAGAGGACAGCATCCCCAAAGGGCACGGTTTCCTGGGTCGGGAGACCAGAGCGCTTGAGACCCCTTGGCCATCCCGTCTGGGCCAGGTACTGAACCAGGACGCCAGATGTGACGCATGAGACTTGCATGAAGGCCACGATTTTGTTTCAAGTACTAATGAATCCTTCCTCGACCCGGAGCGTTCCCAGCCCAGGGGCCAGCAGGCATCTCCTCCGCTGACCCAAGGGCCTCAGTCACACCTGGAAGCCGAGCTGAGCTGCCACGAGCTTGATCGTGGCTGCAGTGAACTGCGACTCGGTTCCTGAAGCTTCCACGGGCCCAGACGGCCAGCGGCAACAGCGTCGGCTGGGTGCTCTTCTGACATCATCTGTGCTCCTGGGGGTCCCATCCCCATGTCAGAAACGAACGGACTGAGCTCTTACAAAGACGCCAGCCAACGGGTCATCCAGCCCCTGAACAGCAGGGCTGGGGCAGGACGCAGGGTCCCTGTGTCTCTAGGAGCTACGTTCGTGTCCCCCGAGGGGTGGGAGCTTCCAGGGCAGGGACGGAGCTGCCCCTGAGGCCGCCGCACTGGTCTGAGCAGTCACTGAGATGAGCAAGTGCTGACAGGATCACCCGGGCGTGGGGCCCACCTTGGCCTCCTCTCTCGGGGACCAAGTTTCAGCTGCGCTGCCATTTCACTGAGCCAAAAAATCATCCTGGCGGGCCTGGACCGCATCCCAGCACTCTTGGTTGGGTCCCCTGACGTGTGTGTTAGTGGGTTCAACTCCCTTTATCACCAAGGGCAAGAACCGAGGGGCAGGCCTGGCATTTTCTGTTCTGATGCTTCTTGCCACAGACACAGCCCTCAGCCAGGACCCTGAGCTGGCCGTCCCGGGACCCCTGCACACCCTGCAACGGGTGCCTCGCATTCCTTATCACAGGGTTAGGGCTGGGATCCTGACCCCATCTTCCTGTGACAAGACCAGGGCTCGGGGCAACAGGGTGATAAGCAAAGCATGCAGGGGGGCTCTCGGTGACGGGCCCCTGACCTGAATCATCCAGGTTACGGCAGTTACGGGGCTGGTTTGCCCTGTTTCTTGAAAACTCCCCTGAACTTTAATCCACTTGCACCCAGGGCCAATTTCTGCAACTTGCTCTCAACCAGGGACACCAAGCAGCGTCCTTCCACCTGCAGGCGGCCCCCACGTTGGTTTAGGGGGGTCACCTGGTATGTTTTCTAGGATATCAAAGGGTCCTAGAAGAATGAAAGGGAGGATTTCTCGCAGCAGGGGGACTGCTGCTGAAATGTTTGTTTCACACACACACACACACACACACACACACACACACACTCACTGTGTCTGGATCACGATGCACTTAAATTGTTCCCATTGCTGCAATTCACGGTCAGAAAAGTTTCCAGGTCACATGGGAGGCGACCAGACCTGGCTGAGAGCCCCTGTCCCCAACCTCAGCTGTGCCCAGCCCTGACTGCCTCGCGGGGGGCACCAACCCAAGCTGGCCCCCCGGACATCCTCTCTTAGGGATCAGAACCGGTGCCAGTGACTTAATCTGGCTCCTGAGCAGCGGTGATCTTGGCCCAAGGGCCAGGGAAGCGAGAGGCAGGCGGAGACCCCTGGCATAAGAGGAAAAGGGTCTGGGGGCTGGTGGGATCGGGGAGAAGGGCACTCCTGCCCCCCCCCCCCGATCCATCCCCGAGGTCCAGATGCGTCCCTGCTGACCTGCTCCACTGCGGAGGTTCAGTGTGTCCCCATGAGCCACCTTGAGCGCAACAGTGAGGGGTGCAGAGAATTGGGTGTCATGGGCTAAACTGTGTCCCCGAAATTCATGTGCGGAAGCCCTAAGCCCCAGCACCTCAGATGTGGCTGTGTTTAGAGATGGGGATCTTTAAAGAGGTGATTAAGGTAAAATGAGGTCACTAGGGTGGGGCCCTAATCCAATGTGACTGGTGTCCTTATGAGAAGAGGAGAAAAGCACACAGACACACACAGAAGGACGACCCCGTGAGGACACAGGGAGGAGACGGCCGTCTACACGCCAGGGAGAGAGGCCTCAGGAGGACCCAGCCCTGCCCACACCTGGATCTCAGATTCCAGCCTCCAGGACTGGAGACAGTGAATGTCTGTTGTTTAAGCCACCCAGGCTGTGGTGCTTGGTTATGGTGGCCTAAACAAACTGATACACTTGGCAACCAGAATGGAAACTCAAGCAGGAGCCAGAGAAATCAGGGCCCCCCCCGAAACACCCGCTCTGTGCCCCTGGCTCTCAACGCCCCGCAGGAAGTGGACAGCACCAGGTCCCAGCTGTCCCACCGCAGCAGCTTCCAGGACGAAGGGGATGGTCGAGGTCCCCAGATAAGGCTGCAAAGTCAAAGCTCTTCAGGCCTGGCCAGCCAGGTGCAAAAGATAAGACAGGACAAGACAGATTTCTGATGCTGAGTTTTCACAGAATGAACAGGCAGCCAAGGAAAGTCCTTCATGAGTTTTATAACTAGAAACCCTCCAAACCCGGCTTCTTGAGCAGTCCCTAAGCCCGAACCCCAGCCCAGCAGGGAACAGCCGGCCGGCCGAGGTGGGGCAGGAACCCCTTCCCCCAGGCTCCCCTGAGCCCTCTACCCCGTTGAGTGAGCCAGAGGAGAGGAGAGGGCAGGGCCAGGACAGGCATGACACAGGGGAAAGGAGACGCCCACCGTCCCCCCACCTCTGCTCCCGGGACCCTCCCCACTTGTTACAGACATCATCCCTTTGTCTGTGCTCCTTACACGGGCCATGGTGATGCCCGTTACTTTGACCCGACGGGTCTTGCCCCCACGGCCCACCCCAGAGCGACGTCTGACCGAGAACGGGTTTTCTTCTCCAAGACTCACCTGCTTTGTCAGGTCCTGTATCATCCGGGGGAGAAAATATTCCTCTGTTTGCCTGGAAAGGAAACCACCACAGATGTGAGAAGGACCATCCGGGAAATACGCAGAACGGCACCCAGACGCAGAGCAAAACGAGAGCTTGGAACGGATGAGCTGGCAAAGGAACCATCAATTTAAGGCAAAAAGGCCAGTATAAGCCTGCGCGATGAGGCTCCCAGGCCACGTGACAGCGAGACGCTGGGTGCTCTGCTACCATCGGCCTGGCTTCCCCACCCTTTTGTAACTGACCAGGACGCCATGGGGGCCTTCCTGGGACAGGCCTCCCCCCACAGCCTCTGCGTTAGTTCCTCTCTGAAGTACCTAGATAACAGTAGTTGATGCCCATTTCCTGAGTTGCTTTACAGATGTGAACACCCCCCTACCACCACCGCCAAATGGAAGAACTACTCAGCGACCATGAACACGTAGCCCCAGGTCTCCTGGAGCCTAAGGACTGATCACATTCACCCCTGTGACACCACCCTGCTGCCTCACGGTCAGCCAATCAGAGAATTGCGCACAAACTGATCGCGTACCCTGCAACACCCTCCTCTCCCGGCCTTTAAAAACGCTTTGTCAAAACCCTTCGGGGAGCTTGAGACTTCTCAGGGCCTGGGCCACCTCGTCTCCTTGCGCGGCCCTGCAGAAAACCTTTCTCTGCTCCGAACTCTGACATTTCAGTTTGCTTGGCCTCACTGTGCAGTGGGCACAAACTTGTGTCAACACTTTCACGCGCGGCATCGGAGAGGCATGTCACGGGGGTTATCTGAAAAGAAGTCGCATTTCCCCACGGAGACATCCAGGTGGAATTCCTGTTCAAGCGTCCTGAATCAGAATGATCACACTGCATGAACCCAACGTACGGTGACAAGCGGATATCATCACTGAAGTAATAACATAACATCCCAGATTGTATGAGCTGGACACAGAGTTTAATACACAACTTCAGTACAAGCCATCCCACGGTCTACACGAAAAGGTAGAATTCGAACAATAGATGGTTTCCAAATCTGACCTCAAATAGGCTGTTACCAGATGCACCACTAAGACATTTAATTAACTAGATTTCTTTTTGCTTTCTTGGAATTCACAAGAACCTTCTGGGAGATGTTCGTGGCTTTTACTTAAGTAAATTTTAAAAGCAGAGAAATTGAGAGGACAATGCTGTTTCTCCCTCACTAATGAAGGGAAAAGAAACTGCAGACGTCCTCTGACCCCCGAGCTGCCTTGGCATCCCATAATGAGCTCACCATCAGTAGGCTCGGTGATGGCGGTGCCGCTGCGTCACAATTTGTTTTAGAGGGAAGAGCCGCCCCAAGGTTTCTCCCTTCACCCTCGCCTCTCCCCTCAATTTGCACGAAGATCCATTCAGAACCAGATGCAGGCAAGCCCGCCAGGGAACGGCGCAGGTTCCCCTTTGCTCCTCCCCACGCTCTGCTCCAAAGCCAACCTACACCTAGCGGATGGCTCATGAGGTCCGCACAGTTCATTAAAGAACCAGAGTACCGACAATAAACCCTCCGGATCGGCAGTGAGTCATTCCAAGCTGGCTTCACGCTGGCCCGACCCATCTTTCCAGCTGCCTCCACACCTGAGCCCCTCCTGCTCTGCACAGCTCCTCTGATGGGCTGTTCTTCTTCCTCAGCGAACATCCCCTGGAGAAACGCTAGCAGCATATTTCTGCCGAGAAACCACTCCTGGCCATGCTAATTTCAAGTCTTTTCTGGCCCTCTGGGAGCTACAAGAGCCCCCTCGACACCCCCGCCCCCCAACACCCCCGTCTTGCTGGGCTCAGATTTGGGGCATCCACCTAAGAATCTAATGAAAGTGAACCTAGATTCTTAAGTTCTCTGCAGTCAAGAACTGGGCCTTTTTTCTGTTTTCCTACAAAAGCCTGAAATAGCATCTTGAAGCTGTGACAGACTCATTACTAAAGCAGGGACACAGTGACAGAACCATTTTATTGTCACCATTTTGGCACAACTCCCGAAGGGTAAAAACTCTGTTTTGTTTTTTAACTGCACCAGAATGAAAGCTTCTGGTTCCAGCTCAGTATCCACTGCCACCCTTCCTACAGGCACCATTAAATGAGTGATGGTCTGAAAGGATTCAACATTTCAACATTAGAAATGGAGGGAAAAAAAGTGAACTAGAGATCTACACTGGCATAGAGTTAGAGACAACAGAAGCCAATGCAAGACAGCAAAGATAATCAGACAATAGAAGATAAAAAGTGAGCTCAAAACTAAGAAAATAATTTGAAAAATTAAGACATTTGAAGATATGAAAACATATTAGGTGCATCAAAGAATGGAACAGATAGGGAACCCTTGGGTACTGTTGGTGGGAATGTAAGTTGGTACAGCCACTGTGGAAAACAGTATGGACATTCCTCAAAAAACTAAAAATAGAGCTACCATATGATCCAGCAATCCTAATCCTGGGCATATATCAGAAGAAAACAAAGACATAATTTGAAAAGTTAAATGCACTCCAATGTTCATAGCAACACATTTACAATAGCCAAGACATGGAAGCAACCTGTGTCCATCAACAGATGAATGGATAAAGAACATGTGATACATAGACACAATGGAATACTACTCAGCCATGAAAAAGAATGAAATGTTGCCATTTGCGACATTGTGTATGGACTTGGAGGGCATTATGCTTCGTGAAATAAGTCACATAGAGAAAGATAAACACTGTATGATATCACTTATATGTGGAATCTAAAAAATAAAACTACTGAATATAACAAAAAAGAAACAGACTCACAGATATAGAGAACAAACTAGTGGTTACCAGTGGGAAGAGGGAAGCTTGTTTCAGAAGCTGATCACAGGAATCTCTCTTTGGATGAAAATCAGAGGCCCCATGACCTGCAACCAGGGATTATACATACTAAAAAAGTCATCATTTCGGGCTTCCCTGGTGGCGCAGTGGTTGAGAGTCCGCCTGCTGATGCAGGAGACACGGGTTCGTTCCCCGGTCTGGGAAGATCCCACGTGCTGCGGAGCGGCTGGGCCCATGAGCCATGGCCGCTGAGCCTGCGTGTCCGGAGCCTGTGCTCCGCAGCCGGAGAGGCCACAACAGTGAAAGGCCCGCGTATCACAACAACAACAACAACAACAAAAAGTCATCATTTAAAGGGCTCTGCCTCCAACTTAGATGAAAGGACCCTTATCAGGTATTCATAAGTAGCTCAAGCACAGTGAAACAAGGGAACTGACTCGAGTTCATATTTCCCACTTACGAGGGGTCTCTGCACCAGACTGGTCTACAGAAAGGACTGCTGACCCAAACAACACCCACCCCAGGATGAGAAGAAGGCAGCAGTTGTAGACAGCTGACCCAAGAATCTGGACCAGACCCATTCTACTAATTCAATTTACTGTTTACCAAATGTCTGTCTCCCCTATCAACATTAAAGTTATTGCTTTACTTCGAACCATACCTTTGCCCCCAAAGTTCAGATGGAAAGAAAATTCTCTAGTGAAGTTGTCACAGAGTATACGTATTCGTGACATGTACCAGTGCTTGCTTTAAGTCTACTGCTAAAAGCACATGTAAAATGTTTCCTTGACAATTCAGTATAACTGATAAAATGTATAGCCTATAAAAGGTCTCCTTGCTAGCATACTTCTGTGCTTGTTCACTGAGTCTGATTAGTTTCCCCAACGTGGATAACTAGGCATATATATTTGTTTATGTCTATGTTTGAGGGACTGGTTAAACTAGGTATTATCGTTTTGTGTTTGCTAGGATTTATATCCCTTTTTGTCATAACTCTCTACTTGCTGTTTGCCTTGTATCCTTAAGCCCAAAGTCTTGGCCTCCTCTTGGGATTTGTGAGCATTTGCTATCAAATTCGAAACAGTTTCATTCCTCAAAGCTTTGTTAGGCCTACATCCCTCTTCAGCAGGAAGCAGCCAGAGTGGTCATGGCCCCCTTCCCTCAAGACTGAGGAAAGTTTAGAAGGTTCGGGGGACTGAAACCACGCCCCCTAGAGTTAACAGAGTTAACAGAAGCTGACGGGGGGGGGGGGGGGGGGGGGGGGGACGACTGAAACCACGCCCCCTGGAGTTCACAGAGTTAACAGAAGCTGACGGCTAAAAGGAGTTCTTGAGCTTGTCTTGCAGAGCAGCAGACTGGGGAACAGCTTGTTAAAACCCCTCTGCTTGTAAACCGCCTTTACTGAGGTAGCTCACTTTAGTTATTGTTTTCTTTCTTTCTTTTTTTCCTCTCTTTAATTGAATACGCTCCCAGCTTCATGTAGCCCAGTTGTTTTACAAGAACGTGGAGGTTGGCTCATTGGTTACCAGGGAAACCAGCAAAGGGGCATGTCCCTCACTGCCCCTTTGATAAACTGTCATAGATAGTTCTGATCTAAAGATTAGAACAGTCGTCACTAGCTGGGGCCAGGGGGCAAGTATGTAGGCATTTACTGATTAGGCTCTATGACTAAGAGGGAAGGTGAGTCAGGTGAGTGGGGTGTAGGTGAGGCAGGGACTGGTCCAGCGGGGATGTACAGAGAGCCAAGAGGGCAGCCATCTTGGGTGGCCTGAATGCACAGTTGCAAACCTCAGCATCTCGGCATTTGGTTTGCTGCACGTTGGACAAATGGATGTGTCCACAGTAACAGACTTGTGATTGGCATCTGAAGTAGGGTGGGGGGCAGTTCAGTGGGGCTGAGCCCTGAACCTGTGGGGTCAGACACTACCTCCAGGTAGACAGTATCAGCACTGAGTTCATTGCCTGGTGGTGGTAGAATCATAGAAAGCTACTGGATGCTGAGTTTCAGCAAATGAGTGACTGACAGGGGAAGACAGTCATCTAGGAGGCTGAGCAAACCCAGGAGGGAAGAGAAGTCCCAGAGAACTGTGACAGGGAGGGGGTACCGGCTGTGCAGCCAGCCTGGGGGACAATAAGCAGACTGGGGCAGGAAGTGCCTGTCTGTCTGTGGGAGGGGTGTTGGGCGAGAACAGAGATTGAAAGCAAAGGAACTTGACACTGGTCGACTCCAGGCAGGAGAAATGAGCGAAGAAACACTGATTCAGAACACAATCTGCGGCTCAGCTGTGAACGCAGATATCGGCCGATCGTGAAACACTGAGCTGTGACTGGTTAGAGAGAAACAGCAAGCCCAAAATGGAGTCATCTGCACCAAGACAGGAAACCAAGACTTAACTGCAGTTTCAACCTCTGAGAACAGTCAGTCTGATGTCCTGCTCACACTGGGGAGGCAGGCTCTGCACGACAAAGACCCTGCTGTTACTGTTCACAAGGGCCAAGACATGGAAACAACCTAAATGTCCATCAACAGATGAACGGATAAAGAAGAGGTAGTGTATGTATGCAATGGAGTATTACTCAGCCCTAAAAAAGAATGAAATAATGCCATCTGCAACAAAATGGATGGACGTAGAGGTGATCATACTAAGTGAAGTAAGTCAGACAGAGAGAGACAAATACCATGTGATATCACTTATATGTGGAATCTAAAATATGACACAGGTGAACTTACCTACGAAAGAGAAACAGACTCACAGACATACAGAACAGACTTGTGATTGCCAAGGGGGAGGGGGGTGGGGGGAGGGAAGGATTGGGATTTGGGATTAGCAAATTAGACTATTACATACAGAATGGATAAACAACAAGGTCCTACTATATAGCACAGGGAACTATATTCAATATCCTGTGATAAACCATAATGGAAAAGAGTATTTAAAAAATGTATATATATATATATATATGTATATATATAAAACAGAATCACTTTGCTGTACAGCAGATATTAACACAACATTGTAAATCAACTATACATCAACTAAAAAAAAAAAAAAAAGACCCTGCTTGCTGTGTCCTCCGTATCAAAGAGGAAGGCCTGGCCTGAAACTTTTCTCTCGCTAATATCTTCTCGTCCTGTCCTTCTTCTGCCTATAAAAACCTTCCATTGTGTACAGCCCCTTCTATTTACTAGTGGGAGGCTGCCCGGTTCCTGAATCATTGAATAAAGCCAATTAGATCATCAAATTCACTCAGATGAATATTTGTTTTTTTAAACAAACTTAACCAGAGAACTGTGAAGTGCCCATGTTAGGAAGAGGAGGTCAGAGAAACTAACAGTGAGGGCTGAATTGTGTGCCAAGTCCTGTCCTTCCAGAGCAGGAGGCCACGAAATGGCAATGTTTGCACGAGTTAGAAATACCAAGGCGGGGGCTTCCCTGGTGGCGCAGTGGGTGAGAATCTGCCTGCTAACGCAGGGGACACGGGTTCGAGCCCTGGTCTGGGAAGGTCCCACATGCCACAGAGCAACTAGGCCCGTGAGCCACAACTACTGAGCCTGCGCGTCTGGAGCCTGTGCTCCACAACGAGAGAGGCCATGATAGTGAGAGGCCCACGCATCGTGATGAAGAGTGGCCCCCGCTTGCCACAACTAGAGAAAGCCCTCGCACAGAAACGAAGACCCAACACAGCCAAAAAAATAAATTAATTAAAAAAAAAAGAAAAAAAAGAAAGAAATACCAAGGTGGAACCCAGAGGCTACAGGAGAAAGGAGAAAAATGGAAAATGGAAAATGGAAATGGACAGCTATGGGGAGCAGGGCTCGGAGACGGGGCAGATTGTGGGGGGGCGGGTTGTGTATTTCTTTTTTGTTATCAAGCTTATAGAATTATTTATGAATTACAAAACCATATTATTATATAAAAGAGCAAACTATTTGTACTATGTATAAAGGAACAAACCATTGGACGAATCTCAAAAGCATCATGTTAAGCTAAAGAAACCATTTACAAAGGAATGTACATGGTGTGACTCCATTTGTATGAAATCTAAGAAAGGAGAAGACTAACCTTGGGGGCATCATCTGGAAAGGGGCAGAGGTGCCGTGGACATGGCTCTATCTTCTTTAGGGTGTGATTGCACGAATGCACACAACTGTCAAAAAAGAAAGCTCCTAAAATCTGCATATCTTATTGCATGTTATTTATGCCTCACTAAAAAAGTGTAAAAGTAAACACTATTTGATACAACATTCCCAATTGTAAAGAGAAGTTGTCATATTATTACTTGATATTACATGATTTTTATAATATTTAAAGCATTCAGAGCACAGAAAAAAATGTTTTTAACTAACATAACACTGGCATATAAATTTAGAGAAGAGAGGGGCTTCCCTGGTGGCGCAGTGGTTGAGTGTCCGCCTGCAGATGCAGGGGACATGGGTTCGTGCCCCTGTCTGGGAAGATCCCACATGCCGCGGAGCGGCTGGGCCCGTGAGCCATGGCCGCTGAGCCTGGGCATCCGGAGCCTCTGCTCCGTAACGGGAGAGGCCACAACAGTGAGAGGCCCGCGTACCGCAAAAAAAAAAAAAAAAAAAAAAAAAAATTTAGGGAAGAGAGGGAAATCCTGAATAGATACTAGCAAACGGAAACAAAGTTTAACATTCCACATCCATTTGGAGCTTATAAAGACATGCAAAGACTTACCATGTTCATCTCAACATATGCTAAGAAGAAATTTGATAAATTCAACAACCATTCTCAATTAATTTTAAATCCCCAAAGTAAAAATAACTAAGGATGGATATAAATCTGAAACCAAATCAGAAACAGGAAGAGCTTTCCAAGTCAAGTTGGGAAAAAGACAAAAATGCCTGTTATCAAAGACATTTGTTCTAGAAATGATCTAGAATATTGTTCTAGAAACGCTGGCCAAGAAAAGTAGTTTCGAAAATGAACTGAGGGATGTAAATATTAGAAAGAAGTAAAATTAGTTTTCTATTATATAATTTCTACCTGAAAAAAAAAACAAAGAAAATCAATAGAATAACTACTAGACCCAATAAGAGAAGGTAGTAAGGTGGCCAATTACAAAAGCAACACACAAAATCTCAAGTTTTCCTACATAAAATTCCACTTGTAATAGCAGCAACAATAAATAGACAGGAATAACTATAAGAAGAATATAGGGCAGGGGTTCTCAACTGGGGATGATTCTGTCCTCAGGGGACACTTGGCCATGTCTGAAGACATTTTAAATTGTCACAAATGGACGTGTCTATCAGGTGCAGGCCAGGGATGCCACTATACACCTTTCCATGCACAGGACAGGCCCCCACGACAAGGATGATCCAGCCTAAAGCAATGGGGCTGGAGCTGGGAAACCGTGATATACAGGATCACATGTAATGATGGAGGATGGGTGACTGGTGACTGAGAGTTTCACGTGGTCTCTGATAAGTGGGCTATAAATTAATCGGCAGGGTCAAAGCAGCTATAGCTAAGTGACAGGTACTGCGGGGCAGGGACTCTGCCCGGAATCCTTGTCTATCTCCCCCGCGACCTGCACAAGCTACGCGCAGGAAGACGCTTCACAAGCATTCAAGGAGCAGTCACAGACCTGGCTCCCGGCATCGGGCAGCGACTCACCGGCTCCGGGACCACGGGGTGAACCAGCGCAGCTCTCGGTAGTTGCCCTCGTTGGCCAAGGCCATTTTGGGTCTGATGAGCAGGATCTTCCTACAGGCAGGGGGACAAGGCCACACCTAAGATGAACACGACCCCTGCCGAGAAGCAGCTGCCGGTCCGTGCACCCCGACAGTCGACGGGCACAGGGCAGCTAAGACCCGGCAGGGGCGCGAGGGGACATGACAAGGCCTCTCTCCCTGGACTGACCTCCCAGCAGTGGGGCCATGTGTCCCCACACCCAACCCCATGGCCTCTCTCTTTCTAATACCTGAAGGTGTCCGTGGTGGTGGAGACCAGGAGCAGTGCCACTCGAGTCACCCGCCTGGTACCCCAGCCCCCACTAAGGTAGTTCCAGAAGAAGCCTCCCTGCACAGGGCCCCCAGGGCCCTGGCACGAGTGCCCGCAGGCCCCTAGAGCTCAGCGGAGGCAGGCAGGTCACTGCTCCCGGCAGTCCCCTACCTGTTGAGAAAGATCACCCTGCAGTTGTAGCGGACGTTTCGGTGCATCACGGGCCTGTGGAGAGAGGGGACCACGCGCTCATTGGCAAAGAGCAGAGCTGTGTGTCTGCTTCGATGTGAAGCTTCTCCGTCCTTTGTGAGAATCAGAAGGCTCCCCTGTGGCTTTCTCAAACCAAAGTTAACAACAAGCCCAAGTGTTTCCGCCACAGCGTAGGCCCTAAATGGGAGAGCGTCTTCTAAACAGAGCACCAGGTCCCTCCCTGCTCAGGGCTCCTCCTCTCCTCCGGGAAGGTTCTCGGACCTTCCAGTGGCTCCCTCCCTCCCCTTCTCACACCCCTGCTGTCACATCACCTCTTCGTCCCCTGCTGGCCTCAGGCACTAGCCCCTGTGCCTCCCCAATTCTCCCTCCCAGCACCTCTCCTGACCCGAACACCCCCCACCCCAGAATGCAGGCTGCAGGGCAGGGGCCACGGGTCCGAGGGGCCGGGGCTGGGGTGGGGAGTGGTGGGCCCTGAGCAAATCTACTCACCCCTCTGTCTGGACCCTTCTCAGGATACACATTGTGTTTACATCTCCTCCCGGACCACCTGGTACCTTCCTCCTCTGCAGGGGAGGGGATCAAAGCTCCAGAGGCTGGGGTGCTCTGGGGCCAGTGGCTGGGGCAGAACTGGGGCACAGCTGGGTCGAGACGGGGCAGAGGTGGGGCAGAGCTAGGCGGAGCTGGGCAGAAATGGGGCAGATATGGGGCAGAGCTGGGAAGAGATGGGGCAGAGCTGGGGCAGAGCTAGGCGGAACTGGGCAGAAATGGGGCAGAGCTGGGGCAGAGCTGGGAAGAGTTGGGCAGAGCTGGGGCACAGCTGGGCAGAGCTGGGCAGAGATGGCAGAGATGGCAGAGAAGGCAGAGCTGGGCAAAGCCCAGGTGCTGGAGCCCAGCTCAGGGTGAGAGCGCAGGTGCTCAGGGCAGAAGGCATCAGGCACCACGGGAGGATGGCCTTAAGGGGTACCTAAGACGATGGGTTGTCAGATAAAATTAATAAGGCAAATAAATAAATGCCCTGGGACATGAGTGATGGAGGAGGAAATAAAACCAGCCATTAATAGTGTGCGCTATCAAGTCAGGTGGCCAGGTCCCAATCCCGCTTTGCACTGGCTAAGTCTCGCTACCCTGGGCTCCTCCTGCCAGAGGGACTGAAGGACAGGATGCAGGTGGGGGTGCCCCCAGTTGTGGCCACGACACACGGATGCCACCAGCAAGGACTCCCACCGCTGTGGCTTCTAATCCTCCCCAGGCCAAACCAAAACCTGCCTGTGTTCACATTTATACAAAAATGTGTTCAAGGGCTTCCCTGGTGGTGCAGTGGTTGGGAGTCTGCCTGCCAATGCAGGGGACGCGGGTTCAGGGCCTGATCTGGGAGGATCCCACATGCCGCGGAGCAACTAAGCATGTGCGCCACAACTACTGAGGCTGTGCTCTGGAGCCTGTGAGCCACAACTACTGAAGCCCGCGCACCTGGAGCCCGTGCTCCGCAACGAAGGGTAGCCCCCGCTTGCTGCAACTGGGGAAAGCCCGCGCGCAGCAACGAAGACCCAGTGCAACCAAAAATAAATAAATAAGTAAATAAACTAAAAAAAAAAAAAAATGTGTTCAAGGCAGGAGGTAAACTTATATTTTAAACAAAACAGAGACCCTCAGTGAATATCCGATTTCCAATTGGAGTAAGCCTCTTGAACAAAAACAAAAACAAACAGAAAATTGAAAGCTCAACGCATAAACAGCAAACAACATACAAGTAAAAGTATTTTTATCATATGTGGGGATGGGTTGATATTATTCACATATAAAGAACTCTTAAAATAAATTAGACACTTCAACTGTAGGCTAAAGAACAAGTGTCGCAAACGGCCAAAAACAAACAAGAGAGTTCACCGTCCTAAGTCATGAAAACAAACAAATAAGACCTTTTTTTAAAAAAAAAATTATTGTGCGTTTTAAGATTCTATTTTGTTTTTTAAGTTTTCTTTATTTTGAGCTAGCCCTTTGTGATCAGCGCTAAGGATAACACGCCTTCAGAAACAGGGCACGAAGGAGGCTCAGCACCTTTTTCCTGGAGGATAATTTGTAAACACAATTTCAGACGGAGAATATCAATGACATCATGGTATGACGGTTGTTTTCTTCAGTGGTGCTTACAGATCCAGATAAATGCTGGATTTCCAAAGAAAAATATCTTTAAATATGACTGTTAGCACTTTGAGGACAAAAAGCAGAAAAATTATAATCGGATTATAAGTTCAAGGCCAGCAGAGGAAAGTGGAACAAAGAAAACACACAAAAGACAACAGGAAAAACAAAAAAGAAAAAACCATGATGACTAGGACATTTAATAAAGTGGCCAGAGGTGGGAATGTGAATTGGTACAGCCACTATGGAGAACAGTATGGAGGTTCCTTAAAAAACTACAAATAGAACTACCATACCACCCAGCAATCCCACTACTGGGCATATACCCTGAGAAAACCATAATTCAAAAAGAGTCATGTACCAAAATGTTCATTGCAGCTCTACTTATAATAGTCCGGAGATGGAAACAACCTAAGTGCCCATCATCAGATGAATGGATAAAGAAGATGTGGCACATATATACAATGGAATATTACTCAGCCATAAAAAGAAACGAAATTGAGCTATTTGTAATGAGATGGATGGACCTAGAGTCTGTCATACAGAGTGAAGTAAGTCAGAAAGAGAAAGACAAACACCGTATGCTAACACATATATATGGAATTTAAGAAAAAAAGAAAGTCATTAAGAACCTAGGGGTAAGACAGGAATAAAGACACAGACCTACTAGAGAATGGACTTGAGGATATGGGGAGGGGGAAGGGTAAGCTGTGACAAAGCGAGAGAGTGGCATGGACATATATACACTACCAAACGTAAAATAGACAGCTAGTGGGAAGCAACCGCATAGCACAGGGAGATCAGCTCGGTGCTTTGTGACCACCTAGAGGGGTGGGATAGGGAGGGTGGGAGGGAGGGAGACGCAAGAGGGAGGAGATATGGGAACATATGTATAACTGATTCACTTTGTTATAAAGCAGAAACTAACACACCATTGTAAAGCAATTATACTCCAATAAAGATGTAAAAAAAATAAAATAAAATAAAATGGCCAGAATCAGTCCATGTGGTGGGCTGCGTAAAGGCCCCCAATGATGTCCCCATCCCTATTCCCAGGACATGCAAGCATGTCACCTCATGCGGCAAAGGGTACCTCGCCGATATAACAAAGTTACAGACCCTGAGATGGGAGATTCTCCCGGACTCTCTGGGGCCCTTGTCATAACCACAAGGGTCCTTCTGTGAGGAAGGAGGGACAGTCGGAGGGCACGTGGCAGTGGAAGCAGGGGTTGCAGTGATATGATCGCTGGCTTTGAAGATGGAGGGAGGGGGAGGGGCCACGAGCCAAGGGATGTGGGCGGGCCTCCCGAGCTGGGCTCTTCCAAGGAAACCGATGCTCCCCCAACAGCCTCCAGAAGCCCAGCCCTGCTGACCCGTTTCAGACTTCTGAGCTCCACACCCACAAGGCAACAGATTTGTGTGGTTCTGTGTGTCGCATCTGTGGTACTCTGTCACACAGCAGCAAAAGAGGACACAAACATGGTCCGTGTGTCAAGAATGATAGTAAATGCGAACAAACGGGGTTAAAAATCTCATCTGTTCACTGCTCAAAAGAGACCTACTACACAGATGTCGCAGCAGGTTGAAAAGGCAGTGCAGCCCACGTGCAGGGCCGAGGAAAAGAAAGCAAACTCGGCCACATCCACACCACGTGACACAGAGTGAAGGATGCAAACAGAAACAACATAAAGGCCCACCAGTGGGCTCTGGTTACGCAAAGCACATCACAGGCACGCTCAACAACAGTCCTAGGCCAGAGCCCTACCCACGTGACCTGCACCCGTGGAAACTACACGCTATGGACCTACAGGCAGACCTCGTCTTATTGCACTTTGCTTTACTGTGGTTTGCAGGTACTGCTTTTTTTTTTTTTTTTTTAATTGAAGGTCTGTGGCAACCCTGCATTGAGCAAGTGTATTGGCGCCATTTTTCCGACAGCTTTTCCTCACTTCCAGTCTGTGTCACATTTTGGTAATTCTCGCAATATTTCAAACCCTCCACCAGGAAAAAGATTACAAATCCCTGAAGGTTCAGATGATGGTTAGCATTTTTTATCAATAAAGTATTTTTTAAGTAACGTAAGTACGTATATTTTTAGACATAACAGTGCACGCTTAATAGACTACAGTATAATGTAAATGTAACTTTTATATACACTGGGAAACCAAAAACTTTGTGACTCACTTTATTGCCATATTTGGCTTTACTGCAGTGGTCTGGAACCAAACTTGCAAGGTCTCCAAGGTCTGCCTGTACACCACGTGGGCCTACAGCTATGGAACCTACATCACATACATCTATACTTACGGAACCTGCATCTATGGAACATACACCATAGGGACCTACACTTATAGAACGTACACCTATGGACCTACAGCTATGAAAGCTACATTTATATACCTACACCCCCTGGAACCATATGGTCAGCAGGTCGATATGGAGTGATGTGGAACCATCCCAAGACTTACCGTTAAGTAAAGAAAGAGCTATACATGTGAAAGGGAGACCCTGTGCTCCCAGCTGTGCAAAGCGTGTTCCCACATGCACAGTAGCATCTGGAAGAACATACAAAAAAAAATCTCCCAAGAGCGGCCTCCGCTGGGGGAGTTAGGTACCTGCAGGGCTAGAGAGGGAACAAAGCCCGCTTCTCCACAAGAGGCCTTCTGTATCTTTGAAATGTGCAGATTCCACCTCCCTGATGTTAGGATGGCTCCAGACATACGACGCCCTTGAACTTGCCTCCTTCCAAGCCAGCCTTTCCCCAAGCTCACGCCAGCACTTACATTCCCACATCACAGATGATATCCTGAGTGACTGGAGATTCCAGAAGGGCAGCCAGGACCTGGAGCGAATGCAGGAGGGTGTCCGACTCGTAATAATGATCCCAACAACCGTAGCCACTGCAGAGGGAGGGAGCAGGACAGTGAACCCCTGAGACACACCGGCTGGGCCCGGGGGCAGGGGTGGGGCAGGGGCCTAGGGGCCTAGGAGTCAGAACATGCAGGGGTGCAACCCAGGCCTTGGTATCTTTTTTTTTTTTCTTTTTTTTTGCGGTACACGGGCCTCTCACTGCTGTGGCCTCTCCCGTTGCGGAGCACAGGCTCCGGACGCGCAGGCTCAGTGGCCATGGCTCACGGGCCCAGCCGCTCCACGGCATGTGGGATCTTCCCGGACCGGGGCACGAACCCGCGTCCCCTGCATCGGTAGGCGGAGTCCCAACCACTGCACCACCAGGGAAGCCCCTTGGTATCTTTATAAAGCCTCCCAGGAGATTCTATTGTGCAGCCAGACTTGGAATCACTGCTACAAAAAAAACCCCAAAAACGATGCTCTTTATTGGAAATTCATGGTCCCCATCCACTTCTCAAAGTTGTCAGTTACAATGAGAAATTCTCTCTCATGTCAAAAAGTGTCTGCTCTTGGATTTTTTTTTTTTTTAACCTTCAATGTAGCCCAAATCCCACTAATCTACAAGAAAGGGATGCGAAAGAAACAAAGCTGGACCCAGAGAAAAACATTCCTCAGGCAAAGGGACCATGAATAATCATTCGAATGCCACTCACACAGCTACTCCTGAGTTTCTTGCTAGAGATACGGAAGCTTGTAGGGGGCTGAATGGTGTCCCCCAAAAAGATGTGTCCATGCCTTAACCTCCAGAAGCTGTGGATGTGACGTCATTTGGAAAAAGTGTCTTTAGAGATGTAAGTGAAGGATCTGGAGATGAGATGACCCTGGCCCTAAAGCCAGTGACAAGTGTCCTTACATGAAACAGAAGGAGGAAAAGCCATGGAGAAGAGACGGGGCTGGGGCTGGAGGGATGCGGCCACAAGACAAAGAACTGGGAACCAGAAGCTTGAAGGGGCAGGAAGGACCATCCCCTGGCACCCTGGAGGAAGCAGGGCCTTGCTGACACCTTGATTTGGGACTTCGGGCCTCCCGAACTGTGAGAGAATAAATTCCTGCCGTTTTAAACCATCCAGTTTGTGAAACTTTGTTACAGCAGCTCCAGAAAAAACTAATACAATGCTCAATGAGGTCCTAACAGGGGAAGTGGGTTGAGAGTAATTTCTCAGTCTGGGAGTCCCAGTAACAAAATGTACAGAATTTGTAAAGTACTATTTTATTTTGTTTTATTTATTTTACTATTTTATTTTATCTTATTTCACTTCATTTTGTCTTATTTCCACACCGCATGGCTTGTGGGATTTTAGGTCCCCAACCAGGGATGGAACCCCGACCCCCGGCAATGACAGCGTGAAGTACTAACGCTGGACTGCCAGGGAATTCTCTGTAAACCACTTTTAAATCTTTAGAAGGTCCTTCCCACTACGCATGGCCCGGAAGTGATGTTGCAAACGCCGAGCAAACTTTACACACGTGAACACAAACCCCCAAACTGGCCTTTGCCACCCTTAATGCCTTGAAAAGCATTCCTCTCAGCCTCTGGTTCTGATCAGGGGGAGAGCCTGATTCTTAGATGAAAACGGGGTCCAGACCTGGGATGCCCTTTCCTCTCCAAGGACAGACTCCTGCCTCAGAGGCTGTCACTTCCGCACCTCCCAGGCCACATATGGTATCAAACACCAATGCAATGCCAGATGTCCAGCCAGCTTTGACATCAGCCCCGGACTGGGAAAAGTCTGCCTCTCTACGAGCTCCTGTGTTACCCGACATAGGAGTCTGGGATCACCCAGCCTTGCCGGGCCTGCTTTGTTCAAGTGTGCCAAGCACGCACATTCACGGGCTTCTGATGGTCTCCTAAATGGGCCTGCATGTCCGCAGTTCTCAATGCCCACCACCTCCTTCCTTGCACTTTCGGCTGAGGGGAGCTGATATAGACGCCTCTACCTGCCCACCCTGGGGTGTCTGTGTGTTCTGCTCTCACCATATTTCCAGTTCTGGTCCAAGCCTGTATCTTGCTCCTTTGTGCTTGGCAATTTCAATACCTACATGTACAGAGAGAGAGAAAGAGAGGCAATTTCAGCACCCACAACTGGTCCAAAGGCAGATCCAACTCTCTCGCTGCCATAGGTGTCGTAAAAAACAAAAGGGCATCTCCCAGACCCTGCTGACACCTGCAGGAAATGAGAGACACAGGCAGTGCCTGCAGGGCTGACCCTCAGCACCAAGAAGGAGCAGAGCGGGGCGAGCGGGGAGTCACACACTGGTAGTTTATTAACCAGCAGATGCGGAAGACCCTGTGTAGGGAGAAGACAGGACCCAAAGGCACCAGCAGCAGGTACCAGCCGCCTCTGGGTTTGAGCAGCAGGCCGGGGAGGAAAGGCTGGCCAAGTGGAGACTCAGCTCTGGCCACCGAGACTGCCTCTCTTCACTCCAACTAGATTTGCTCTGAGCTCTGATGAGATGAAAGCAGGTTGAGATCGAAAAAAACAAAAAGGATGAAGGTCCGAGGCACATGGCTGCTAAGATGCCCTCACCTGAATCATTCTGTTTTTACTGCGGTTGGCAACTCTGCTGCAGTAACCAGCTGAGGACAGCCAGTCTGAGGCGGCCGAGCCTGTAGGGTCGCCCAGGGCAGCCCCACTTCAGGTGTAGATGTCAACAGTGCAAACTTGCGCTTTCAAAGGTGAGCTGGTGCAGATGACAACTGTATGGGGACCCCCGTCACACACACACAACGACCACACCTAGTCTCTAAGCTGGGGAGCTCACCCCTATTCCACTTCCCTCTTTGGGTCGGTTTCAGCTCTAGAAATGTCACATGCGACCCCAAAGATATTTGAGGACAGGTTCACCCCAGCTCTCCCATCTCCACCTCCACGGCCAGACTTTTCTTACCACGCGTACAGACCACGTGTCCCCAGGCACTGTAACCCACTCCGCACTCCCATTCATGAAGAGGACCTGGGCACTTACGGGCAAAGGCGTGGTCATAAGATAGCTTATCTTATCTGTCCCCATGCCAACGGCCACGAGTTTCTCCAGAGCAAGGCTGCGTGTGCGTCACAGCAAGTCTGGCGGCCAGAATGGACCTTCGCCCCTCTGCCCCACGCCACCCCTAGACTCACTCTTTAAAATCCTTTGCAAATTGCCCTCGAAGTCCAGGGCCCACTGGTTGAGCGCGCAGGTGGCCACGGTCACCTTCCGGCCCATCCTGGCTGCAGTCGCCTGGGCAAAAGGCCGGCCGGACGATGGGTCTTTCTGTCCTAGGGAGACAGGCGGCCGCGGCTTGTGTCCTTCCGGGTTGCCCCGTCCCGTCCCGCCAGGCCCTGAAGGGACAGGACAGCAGAGCCCCAGCGTCAGGCCCCGCCGCGATCTCCCCGCCCTCGCCCCGCCCCGCCCCGCCCCGCCCTCGCCCCGCCCCGCCCCGCCCAGCCCGCCGAGCTCTCCGCCGCGCCTGCGCGGGAGGGAGGCCCGCGGAGCCGCGAGTGCTCGGCGAGGGTGCCAGCGCGCGACCCCCGCCCGCGCCGCCCCGACTCTGACCGGGCGGGTGGGACGGTCGCCAAGTCCTGGAGCGCAGGTGGAGAGGGGCCGGCCCGCCCGCGTGCCCCCATACCTCCCCGCAAGCCGCATCTTAATACGCTTGTGCAACTTTATTTCCCCCCGTGATATTAATGACGTTCTTTTGGTTATTGCTGCATTTGTCACTGCACTGTAGGAATAAAGCCCACTTTATCCGTTCATTTAAGTTAGCAGCGCTGTGCTAGCACACAGGCGCACTGCTATTTTCATTCCTGTAATGCGTCCCGTGTGAGGGCAACTAGTTTCTCTACGCCGCCTACCGTTGCCAGTTTCCCCTGGAGCTGCACTTACCTGCGCCTCGCTCGCCAGGCGTAGGATATGCATACGTGCAACTTTACTAAATGTTACCCAATTTCCTCTCTGAAGCATTTGAACCTATTCACTACCAGCAGTTTTTCAGGTTTTGTTTTCACATTTCACCCTTTAGTCCCCTTAAGGTAGGAATTCATTTTTTTCCCCTTGTGAATAAGTAGCTGGCTGACCATCGTTGATGGAACAGGCCATCCTTTTCTACTGGTTTGCAATGCTGCCTCTGCCATACGTACTGTACACGTTTTCACATTTCAGACAAACGTGTATCCTGTTTATAAAGTAATGCTTGTTCATGAGCTTCCATTTGGAAATTTCAAAAAACCACAAAAATGTTTATATGTTCATTCATTTAATCCTCACTTCGACCCTTTGGGGTAGTTTTCATTGCTAGAAATAACTCAGTTCTTTCCAGTACGCTCAAATATCTCCTGTCAGCCACGGCTGGTTCTAGGCCTTGGGCAGGGAAGGAGCAAATCCTCCAATGTCTGGTTGGAGCAGAAAATAAGGACGTTCTCCAAAAATGATGGGAACATGTTATTTGAAAAGAAAGAATCAGTTTGGAGGGGTTCCCACTGGCCAAGTATGGGACAATATGGGAACTTTAAAAAAAAGTAAATGACAGTACAGGATCGTAACTCAATGAGCAAAAAATCTATTCGTCCATTCTGACAAAAAATTAAGAGAGGGAAATTCTTTACAGAAAAATGCCAACAAATAAATATTGAAAGGTTGAGGAAGTTAGATCACCCTTTTTGCATCAAGTAGTTTGGTTCAGGCAAGAGTCATCATTAAATGCTAGATAATTGGACCGAGGGTTATTTGTGAGCAGTGTATTTACAGCCTCAAAGTATCACTCCACAGCTTACGCGTTAATCATGAAAGGAAAAATGGAGACTTTTGGCGGATACCACCTGAACCACACGATCAAACTTACCATCAACAAAGGGACAAAGTGACATCATGTTGCCTCCTGCTAGGATGCATGAAGATACGACATCTGGGTAGTATATCATCCGGCCCCACAATGCATAACCTAAAAGCAAGGACAACAGCCAAACCCAATCAAGAGACTTGCTGTGAAAAGCCAGCCTTGACTCTTCAAAATTGTCAAGGACGGAAAAGAAACAATAAAACAAACTAGAAAGTACTGCTGGGGCAGTGGTGTAGATGAAGGCAGGCTGAGGAGCTAAATGCACAGTGTGGTTCCCCGATCGGATCCTGGGTTTTTTTAAATGAGCAACAAACAACATGATTGGGACAACTGCAGGAAGCTGAATATGGGTAATATATTAGACAATAGCATTGAATGGATGTTAAATTTCCAGCGTGTGCTCATTCTATTTTGGTAAAGTAGAAGAATGTCCTTGTTTTTAGGAGATGGATACTGAAATATTCAGGAGGGACGTATCATCTGTAGCTCATTAGTGGTTCGGGGAGGGGGGGAAAGGAGGGGATACACACACCTACAGAGCGAGCGAGCGAGCGAGCGAGAGAGAGAAATGAAATATGGCAAACTGTTGACGGCTGCTGAATCTAAGTATGTGGGTGTTCACTTTACTATTTATTCAACTGGTTTGCATGTTGGACATTTTCAAAATAAAAGACTACAGGGGAAAAACATGTCTCTGTGAGGGACACAGAGATGGCCATCCAGATCCCTCTGCCAGTAAACCGATGCCCCAGATGTTGGAAGTTGGGGTCAGCAGCAGACACCTTCAGCTCCCCTCCCCTCCAGGGGCTGCCTGGGTTGCACAGCTGCCTAACCCAAGGTCATGCCCTTGCTAGGGCAGGGGTATATGAAGGAGGCTTGGCCATTCCTGCTGTCCACAGAAATAATCAATAAACCAACCTATAAGAGGAATAGAAGAGTTTTATTTGAGGCAAACTGAGGATTAGAGCCCAGGAGACGCTGATTCAAGAAGCGATTAAGGGCTT
This sequence comes from Lagenorhynchus albirostris, assembly GCF_949774975.1. Lineage (NCBI taxonomy): Eukaryota > Metazoa > Chordata > Mammalia > Artiodactyla > Delphinidae > Lagenorhynchus > Lagenorhynchus albirostris. The sequence goes on from NC_083103.1 coordinate 2,516,153, forward strand.
CCCTGGTGGTGCAGTGGTTGAGAGTCCGCCTGCCGATGCAGGGGACGCAGGTTCGTGCCCCGGTCTGGGAAGATCCCACATGCCGCGGAGCGGCTGGGCCCGTGAGCCATGGCCGCTGGGCCTGCGCTTCCGGAGTCTGTGCTCCGCAGCAGGAGAGGCCACAACAGTGAGAGGCCCGCGTACCGCAAAAAAAAAAAAGAAGCGATTAAAACTACAAAATGGGAGAAGCTTCTAAAGGCAAAACCCCCCAAAATGAGAAAAGTTGTTTGTTAAGAATTGAAATTGCAGTTGGCAAGAAGTAAGAGCGCTTGTTAAGCAAGGACTGGTTGGGGTCCAACATGGTTGCATAGTTACAAGAGGAGACCTTGAGCCTTTCAAGGTTACAGCGGGCAGCCAGCAGCTATTGTTCTGAGAACAGCCGGTGGTGTCCTCGAGGCTGACACAGTCCAGAAAATTCAGGTTCTCAGTGATGTAGGAACAGGCCTGAAACCATGTCCACAAAGGCCACCCAGATCCATTTCCAATGCCTGAATCATAGTCACTCCCTTTTGATTTTTAAACGCATTCTTTTCTTGAATGGTTAAAGCAGATGTACACCGCACGTTTAATAGGCCACAAACAGGCTGTTTTGGTGAGCCTGGAGTTCAGGGTGGACCACGTACAAGCCGGAATGACTCCCTCACACACTGACCTGTGAACATTTCTCTTGTCACTGCCCAGGGGACAACTCTGAGGGGCTGTCTTATTAGGGGGCTTCCCCACGTGGTTGACCTAAGCTGCTGCTCGCATCCCCACTCAGCTTCTCTCTCCACCCAGCCCTGCACACTGCGAGCGCACCCTAAACTCCACCTCCGGGTCCCTTCCTGGGGAAGGCCTGTGGTGGCCTCCTAGCGGCGGGCTCTCCCTGACACCCCTGAATAAAACTGCTACCCACACACCCTGTTTTGATCTTCTCCACACCACCTTCCACAATCTGACACCCTATATGCCTGCCCGATTGTTTATTGATTACGCACCACCACTACCGCGCGTGCGCCCCGAGAGCAGGGATTTTGGTCTGTTTTGTGGGTTGTTGTGGACCCGGCAATCTGTACACCACAGGCTCAGCGTGGGCTGCGCGCCTTTGAAGCCCCATTGGCAGAAGAGGAAACTGAGGCTGGGGATCTAAGCCGCTTGCCCACCACCACCGGTGGGGACGAACCCCCCCTCCCCACCCCCCCTCCCCCCCTCCCCACCCCCCTCCCCACCCCCCACCCCCCCACCCCCCTCCCCACCCCCCCACCCCCCCACCCCCTCACCCCCCTCCCCACCCCCCCACCCCCCCACCCCCCTCCCCACCCCCCACCCCCCCACCCCCCCACCCCCCTCCCCACCCCCCACCCCCCCACCCCCCCACCCCCCCACCCCCCCACCCCCCACCCCCCCACCCCCCCTCCCCACCCCCCCACCCCCCCACCCCCCCTCCCCACCCCCCCACCCCCCCTCCCCACCCCCCACCCCCCTCCCCACCCCCCCACCCCCCCCTCCCCACCCCCCACCCCCCTCCCCACCCCCCCACCCCCCACCCCCCTCCCCACCCCCCCACCCCCCCCTCCCCACCCCCCCACCCCCCCCTCCCCACCCCCCCCAGCCTGGGCGGGGCTCCCCGGCCCTTAGGGAGGCTGTGCGCGGGACTGGCCCTCAGCTGTCAATCTCGCGCCCGGCGGCTGCCGAATGGAGCGCGCGGTGGCCCGGAGTCAGCCCAGGGGGTGGGGCGAGGCGCCGCGGCCAATCGCGGGGCGCGAGGGCGCCGGGCCTCACAGGGCCCGTCTCCGATTGGTCACCTGCCATTACGCCACATCTCGGGACGACCGGCCTGGAGCTCGCGAGCAGGAGCGGGTGCGGAGCCGGGCGCGGAGACTGGCGCTCAGGTAAGCGCGCCAGCTGCGCAAGTGTGAGACGCGCGCAGGGGAGCGGGGGGCGAGCAGGTCCGGGGGCGTGCGCAGGTCAGGGGTGGGATGGGTGCGCGCAGGAGCGTGGAGGGGGGCTAGTGCTCTGGCGAGGAGGAGATGCGTGCTCAGGTGGGCAGGGGTGCGTGCGTGCAGGTGAGCAGAGGCCGGAGATCTAGGGGCGCAGGTTGGCCACCCGAAGACGGCCTTTCGGAGATGCTCCGTCCCCCGGTGGTCGGGAGACCCCGGAGGAGCCGGGGCGGGGCGGAGCCAGGTGGGTGCTTCCTGCGCCGGGTGGGCCGGTTCCTTCCTCGGGTGCCCCGCGTGAGCGGATGCAGTTTTCTGTTGAGGAAACGCGGATAATTTGTCTTTGCTCACCGAGAAGGTGGGAGCAGGTAGCAGGAGACTCTGAATTGCTTTACTAGGAATAGATTAATGGGGGGGTGAGGGGGGGTCGATGCACGGCGGGCAGGACAGGGAGTGCTCACAAAAGACCAAACGCTCCCTCTTTTCTTTTCCAGCTTTCCCGACTAACTTATATAATGATGTATTGCCTCTTTCCTGGACATTTTATAATTTTATGAAAAAGGTTTTTAAGGGTAGGGATTGCTCTGGTGAGATTCCCGACAAAAGGTAAAGAAAGGAGACAGGAAAGTTGGAAATGAGGAATCGTGTTTATCAAAAGTGGTGTGTGAGACCTGTTATTTACTGGGTGTTTCCTGAGTGTCCGGCACTGGGCTGGGTGCTTAGACCTTAATTCTCAGAACACCCTGTGTACTTGGCATCGCCCCCATCTTACAGATGAGGAGACTGAGGCTCCCGAGAGGTGAAGTGACGTGTAGAGTCATGTACTTAGCGGCAGAGCCGGGGTTCAAACCCAGAGATACCGGCTACATGACTTTGGTTTGGGGGGAAGAGCCCCGTCGGCAATGCCTGCATTTAGTAGGGGGGTGGGGGTGGGGATGAGAAGCTGAGAAGCTTGGGGTTTGCAGAGGCCAGGTGGTGGTTGAGCAGCCCCAGGCACCTTCAAGGTCCCCAGGAAGGCGGCAGGAACAGGCCTGAGGAGGATGGAGTTACCCCACCTGCAGGACACTCGCCACTCAAAAACCAGGACGGTTTGCCAGGCAGAAACCCAGAAACAACCATGCACAATTAATTCTTGGAAAACTTCCCACAAAATCCTTTTACGTAACTACTGCTGCTAAAAAAAAAAAGTGGCAGATTTATGCAGCAGATCTACCTATTTATGTAGAAGATCTACCTAGTAGAAAGCTGCTTTCTAAGATCAGAGAAAGTGAAGAAGCAAACTTACAAAAGAATTTAGAGGTAAACGAATTTTGGGGGAAAAAAAGGAGGGAGAGTGGGTGTGTATCGTGTGACAAGTAGCTCGTGAGACAATCTGGAGAATACACAGCAAAATTCAGTGACTCCAGGGGCTGGATTGAGGGGATTTGTTGTCTGACTTTCAAACTTCTGTTGCAGCGATGGTGTTACAGTGAGTGTATATTTTGCAACTTTCAAAAAACAGAAACCCTGTACCTGCAGTCAAAGCTGCAGTGTACCCTTTCGAATCAGAGGTCATCGTTTCTGGAATTTCCTTCCAGGGCTCACGTGTATTTCTGGAGGCCTCAGAAGCGCCCCAGGAGCGGGTTGCCATGCCCCAGCCAGGACCTCAGCCCTCCCCAGAGAAGCCAGGCCAGAGCTGTCCAGGGCCAAGAGCAGCCTCTGCATTTGTCAATTGGGGCTTGTGAATTGCATGCGCCAGTTGAGGGAGTGACCATCGGCAGAGGGCTGGGGGGGATGCAAAAAAGCTGCAGGTAAACCCAAGAATGACCCCCGAAATCACTCCCCTATGCCTTGAGAGCAGATGACCTCCCTGACCCCGGAGAGAGCCACAGATGTTCCCAGAATTGTGGCTCTAAGAACTCCAAGAGCTGTACCAACAACTCATTTCATCGTTGTTAAATTATTTTATTATACAAGTGTCCACTAGACAAACTAGGAAAAGGCGGGGCGGGGGGGGGAAAGCCCACGTGGATGTCCCACACCACTGAGGGTTTGGGTATACGGCTTTTTGAATAGCTTTTTAGTGATAGACCGTCTTGCGGCTTGCCCTTGTGCTGTAACATACCAGGGAACTTTCTGCCACGTTAAGCTCATTCTTTTTAACAGTTGCTGAGTATTCCCCTGCACCGGTGTGTCAGTGTTTCTCTCACCTGTAGGTTTACACAGCCATCTGTATGTGTCCCAGGATAAATTCGTACAAGTAAATGCTGGGTCAACCTGAAGGTCTACCTGGCCTCTGAAATTGTTCTCCCACCAGGAGAGCAGCTGCCCAACTCTCACCGGTTCTGAATTGTATCATTCCTTTAAGTCCAAGTTGGGGCATGTCTGTATTTTTCAGTGTCTACCACTCCTTGGACTAACAAATTTCCAAAACAGAACCGCTGCTGTTCCGACAACATTCCAACTAAATGTTTCTGTATGTATGTTAGGATAGTGCCTGGCGCAGCACTCAGAAAGGTTGGCTCTTGTCATCACTACTCTGAATTTTACTCCACAGCCTCCCAAGTGTGTCACAGAGGGTGGCGTGCACGCAGACCCAGCTCTGTCCCTGTAGGTCTGTGCTAACAACTTGTTCCGCTTTCCTCGCCTCAACCCCCTCATCTGTAAAATGGGCCTAATGATGGCAACTCTCCAGGAGTGGGGTGGGAATTCTATGAGCTGATGGGTGCTTGGAGCTTGGTAGATGCTCAATAAATAGTCGTCACCTATGATAGGTTGTATCATCCAGGATCTCACGTTCTTTTAATACCCTGTGGCTTCCCCATCAGGAGTCAGAGCCTGCTTCCCCTCCCCTTGAAAGCTGGTGGGCTTGTGACTCAGTGTAGCCAGATGAATGTGCTGGGCTGACGCGGGGCAGAAAAGGCAGCTCGGGCACCTCCTCCCACTGCCTTGAGTCCGCCATGCTGGGAGGAAGCCCAAGCTAGCCCACACCGAGCGAGCACGGTGATGAGCCGCCGCTCCGGGACACCCCAGGCCATAGCTACTTAGCCAGCCTCCCCAGATTCCCAACCCACGGGAACAAAGGACGAAAGACTGTTTGTTTTGTTTTGACCGCACCCCTCAGCTTGTGGGATCTTAGTTCCCCGACTGGGGATTGAACCTGTGCCCTTAGCCATGAAAGCTAAGTCCTAACCGCTGGACTGCCAGGGAAGTCCTGATAGATTGTTGTTTTAAACCACTACGTTGAGGAGTGATGAGCTGTGCAGTGGGTAACAGAACCCTCTGGGGTTGGGCCTTGCAGGTGCATCCCCCTTAGACCTCTGACAGGCCAAACGTCACCCCGATGCCCTGTGTGAGCCCCACTGAGCCTTCCTGAGGCCTGGGTGGTGCTGGTGGTGGTGTCAGCAGTAGCCGACTCTCTGGGGCGGACTCTGATGGGGCTTGGGTGGGGCTCTGAGCACTTGGCCCCGTGACCTCATTTACCCGACAGAGTAAGTTACTTTGCGGATGAGGAAAGCAAGCCTAGCGGAGAACTTGCAGCCTTGAGGGTGACATCTGGGCCTCCTGGGGGTTCACCATGCCATCCCATCCCTGCCATGCATCTCCAAATACCAGACCCTCGAGATGCCGAAAGAACTGCCACGGGGCTTAAGCCTTCTGTTGTGTGCACCCCGAGCTGTCGATGGTGATGTTCTCAGCTATAGAACATTGGAGGCACTCGCCTGGACTGCTTTGCTGTGAGGAGCCCACAGACGTCTCCCCCGCCGGGCCATGTAGTGGCCAGACTGGCCCTTGAGGTTCTCACCATGATTGCAGGACGCCTTCAGCAAAAACCGTCATGGAACGTTGAGGAACGAGATTTATTGCTCACGGGTCCTGTGGGTACACGCAGCCAGATTGTGGGTAGAAAGAGGGTGCGGGTGTGGGGCTGGGCTCTGCCTTTATGAGGGCGTGAGGGCGGGGTGTCTAGGGCTTCACGGGGTCACTCTTTATTGGTGAATTTAAAGCATAGGAACAGGAATTAGGGTGTGGGAAGGGAGCAGCGCGGTTACTCAAGCTGTCAGTCGCTAGGTTACCCCGGACTTCCTGAGTGAGGGCCCTTCGTGGGTTGGGGGACGCCTTGGTCCTTATCTGGTGGTTCTGCTGGTGGCTATGTGTTTATTCAAGGTGGAGGGCTTTTGAAATGGACGCTTACTGTCAGGCACTCACACTACATCATCCCAAACCCTCAGGAGAAACATCCCTTTATCTTTGGCCTGTGGAACTCAAAATCTGGCCCAGGGAGCTGACCAGGGTGCCCCCAGGCATTTCCCTGGCTCCTTCCCGTGTGTGGACACGAAACCTCCTTTATCCAGCTTTAACAACAAGCGCAGAACCTCGTGTGTGTGTTGGGGGGGGGGGCTTTGATGCCCCAAGACACTCAGGAAGGTCCCAGGTCCGGTACGTCTGCTGAGAACCAGCCTCCGAGCCCAGATTACTGTCAGCGGTGCCCTGTATTCTTGAGATCTCACTGGCTCCTAGAACGTGCGGTGGGAACGTGCAGGCTCTAGCGGGGCTTGATCCGGGTCAGTGGCACAAATGGCTTGTAGAAACGGTTCAGAGGCACGTGCGCTGCCTGGCGTGAGTCCGCAAAGAAGCCAGCTTTGGCTCGTTGCTGTTCACCAGCTCTGTGTCTGCCGTGTTAAGGCTCATCTGCAAGACAACTCCTCCCTGAAGCCCTCCATCCAGCTCTGCCCGTTGTTGATCAGTGCTTACTCTTCGGCAGACGGTGTGGGTGCCAGGCAGAGAAGCTGCGTGGTAAGATTGCCTTCTCCTGGGGGATCCCCACCCGTGGGGGTCTCTTGTGCTTTAGAACCCCTAGGCGCTGAGCTTGCGCCTTTCACTTGGTCCCAGCGGGGGGCCTCGAGAAGATACCATCTGGGTCCTTATCTCCCTCTGTTCCCCTGAGTCTCCTCGTGTCCCCTGCAGGACTTTGTTCAGCGGGTTGAAAAGGATCAAGCAGGCCTTGTGGAGCGTGGGAATCTAGCGACTTGAAAGGGGGCGGTTCGAGAAGGAAAACCTGCGTTCTGCCATGAAACCGCTTGGTAAGAGGTTGGAGGTAAGCCCATCTCAGCACTGCTGCTCCTGGGCAAAGGCAGGGACTTTTCAGCTTTGGAAAAGTAAAGGCAGCTGGTCCATCAGCTCCTGGTATCAATTCTCGTCTGACTCTTAGCAAAACAATAAATTACATCCAGAATGCCACCCTGTGCCCTATTTTCAGCCATCTCCTGCCAAGGATGTTACTTACACCTTTATTAAAAATTCAGTGCTTATGACAGAGGGGTGAATGAACGCTATTATAAGCTCAGAATAATTATCTAGGCTTGTTTTAATCGCTAGAAGATACGCTTCTGCCTTTCGGCTTTCCACATTTAGTTCTCAGCCTGTACATTTCTGGCCCTTTTGCAACTTTCCAGCACGTTAGATCAGAGTAGCTGCTATGTACCAGGCTCGGTATTCTGTGTTTTGGGGCTGTAAAGATGGGTGGTCCCCGCCTATAAAGAACTCCTCAGCCTGCCTTGTACATCGCAGATGCTCCACAAACTAACCTGTGTAAATTAACTTATGTGGCTGCAGTTTTCATTACTGAAAAATTGTAAATGAATACACAGTGGTACTAAAGTAATTCACGTTCCATTTAGAATAAAATCAGTGTTAAGAGGCTTATATATAAAGTGAACAGTTCCGTGACTCATCTCATAGCCTCACTTCCCAGAAGCGAATACTTTTCATTCCCTTAGCTACTTTTGTGTGGTTTGCACCTGCTTCTATCTAAACCATTTCCTTTCAGCACTCCCAGCTTTACACGTTTCCTTCTATACATCTAGTAGTCAGTCAGTAATCAGAGTTTACACGGTTCTGGCAAAGTTATTATTATTGACTGTTAATATCATTATGGTTTGGGTTTTTTCCCCCTTTGTATGGCTTTTTAATCTTTCTGGAGTCAATGGTCGCCTCCCTTTTTCCATATACTCAGGTTTCTGTGTATCTATCACTAATTTTTTTTCTGCATGTTTTAACAGAGCCGTCATACATATCAATGATTGTTCTACACACTCGAACACAACAAAATGTGTCATTTCCTTTCCTCCCTCACCCCTGTAGCCATTCGTCTTGTGCCGGTGTGGACCGGTTACTGTCTGGTCCACTGCACAGCTGTTCTCTTGGGACTTCCTCTTGTCCTTTCCCTGGGCATTTCTTTAGCAGCTTTCTGGATCCTGTGTCTTCTCTGAATAATAGTTAACCTGGGAATAGAACTGTAGGTTGAAATAAGTTTCCGTCAGAATTTTGAGTTTTCCACCCTTGTTTTCTAGAATCCAGCCTGCTGCTGGCATAACTCTTAATCCTGGATTTTTTCTGAAAGCTTTTAAGATCATCTTTTTTTTAATGCCTGATATTTGGAACCTTGACAATCGTGAACTTGTTCTAGACGTGGAGACGTCACTGCTTCCCCCATATTATGACCACTGGTTGGCTTGTATGTTGGTACAAGATGAGTGGCTATGGGTGGGAGAGAGGAATGGAAATGATAAATTGTGTTGGGAGTATGTAGAAAAATTATTAATATGTATGATAGCTCTGTTAGAGCACTCAGAAAAAAAAGTTAGTGATAGATGCATAGGAACCTTAGAAAATGGAAAAAGTGAGGCAACCATTAACTCCAGGAAAAATAAAAAGTCATATACTGAGGAGGGGACATTTTATAGGAGACCTGAATGAAGAGACCTGTGAAGCGTGTTCTAAGCTGAGAAGTAGCGGGTGTCATGAACAAGAGAAACCACATTTAAGGATTGGTAGGGAAGTCTAGAAAAATGGTACAGATGAACCGGTTTGCAAGGCAGCAATAGAGACACAGATGTAGAGAACAAACGTACGGACACCAAGGGGGGAAGGTGGCAGGGGATGTGGGGGTAGTGGTGGTGGAGTGATGAACTGGGAGATTGGGATTCACATGTATACACTAATATGTACAAAGTAGATAACTAATAAGAACCTGCTTATAACAGATAAATAAATAAAATTTAAAAAAAAAAGGATTGGTAGAGACCTCCTTGTGCCTGGAGCAGAGGGTATGAAGGGAGAGTGGGGACGAGGGGAGGAAGGAGCACATTGTGGGAGGGTTCTGAGCCACAGGTGTCTGGGTTCACGTAGTAGGAAGGATGTTCTGCTGTCGTTGGAAAATGAATTGAGACAGGCAGAAGCAGAAGTAGGGCCATGTGGGAGGTTATTGCGGGTTCCAGGAGTGAGTCTAAGATGCACTGATCTCTTCCCTGCCTGGAATCTCCCATCTAGGACAAGATAAAGAATAGGTGAATGAAGGAGGCCAGCCCTGTGGGGCCTGTGAACAGTGGCAGGGAGGTGCAGTGTCCGTTTGTCACGGGACGATCTGAACGCAGTGTCTCCTTCCCTCAGGGCCCAATGGCTGCAAAGTCACAGTCCAACGACCCCAAAACCAAGAGTCCTGGCAGCGTCAGCGAGGCCGCGACCCACGGGCAGTGGGGCCGTGCCTGGTAAGGCTCTCCCCCATCTTCCCAGCTAGAAAGTAAAGTGGAATCTCAGTGAGAGGTTGCCAGCCTTTGGGATTGCGTGAACCTATTTTAAAAATTCTTTTTATCAGCAAGACTATCATTAGTAGCAGTTTCCCCTTTTAGAGAGTGAGGAATTACACGAAGAAGAAACTAAAAACTGATTCCAAGGACAGCTGGTGCCCTTGTACCGCCCTCACTGTGCAGCGCATGGGGGTCATGGTTGTCGAGCCGTAGAGTGCTGGGGACTTGGTGAATGTCCCCCATGGCCCAGAACGGGAAGCCTCTGGCCACCTGGGTTGTGAAAGGCCTTCTGCCTTTCGTGCCCTGGGCCCTGGGCTTTCTGGGGGTGCCCACGGGTCTGTCGGCCTTCAGACTGCTTACAGTGGAGCATGCAGGTGGGGTGCCTTCCCCAGGCAGTGGGGGCCTTTGCGCTGCGAGCTGACAGCCTTCTCTTGGGAAGCGCTGGCGGGTTTGCACGTGGAGCAGAGCATCCCGTGCGTCGGGTCGGAGGGTCGGGAGGGCGCCACGTGACCTCCTACCGTCCGTCCGCCCCACAGGGAGGTGGACTGGTTTTCCCTGGCAAGCGTCACCTTCCTGCTGCTGTTTGCACCCTTCATCGTGTACTATTTCATCATGGCCTGCGACCAGTACAGCTGCTCCCTGACGGCCCCCTTGGTGGACATCACTACCGGGCGGGCTCGACTCTCGGACATCTGGGCCAAGACGCCACCTGTGACGACGAAAGCGGCCCAGATCTACGTGGCATGGGTCACGTTCCAGGTCAGCCCTCCCGGCCACTGGCCACCATGGGCGGGGCTCCGCCTCTGCAGAGCGTCCCCTCCTGCCGGGACAGTCCTGGCCCCTTGTCAGGGGTGGAGTCCTGGCTCACACTGGCGTCCTCATTCCCGGGACCCAGCAGGGAATCACCTGCAGCCCGACGGACTTAGCTCTGTCTTCAGATCAAGGGCACCTGGTGGCATTTTAGTGTCCGACTCGCTTTCCGCGGAGCCTCCTCGAGGTTCAGGGCTGTGCCCAGCCCTGCGGGGACCTGCTGAGCAGGAAGCAGGACCCCGTGGCAAAGCGTGAGGGCGTGGCCCACCAGGGAAGCCCCACGCACAATGGGGAGCTTATCCTAAAGGGCTGCTCTCGGTCTCAGCAAAGCCAAGGCTGTGTCCCCAGCAGGTGGTTGCACAGACCTGTCCAAGGACAGCCTTGGCTCTGCTGTGACCCCACTGGCCTCCCAACCAGAAGGAGTTCATCAGAAGGCTGTCTGCACCATGAACTTGGTGAGCAGGTGGTGTTTTATTATCTGAACCCAGGAGGTTTCCAGGGAAACGGTGCTGTGAGATGCCACCCCCTCCCCGCCCTGGGGTTTCCTGTTCTAAAGGAAGACTTTGACCACTACTAGCTGTTTCTCCCCACGTTCCCAGCTTTCGAGCTTCAGATTCCCTCTCATTTCAGGTCTCTTGGTCCCTTTGGGTAAAAAGTGATTCAGAGCAGCGAGAGTCACAGTAGCCTAAAGGCAGAAACAGCCCATGTGTCCATCGACAGTTATGGACACACACAGTCCATCCACGTGGTGGCATGGTGTTCTGCCATAAAAAGGAATGAAGGTCTGACCCAGGCTACAGCGTGGACGGACCTTGAGAACACGATGCTCAGTGAAAGAAATTAGCAACAAAGGGATACATCCTGTCTGATTCTGTTTATGTGAAAAGTCCAGGATGGGCAAATGCATAGGGACAGAGAGTGGGTTAGTGGTTGTCAGGGGCTGGTGGGCAGGGGCCGAGGGGAGTGACTGCTTGTGGGTGTGGGGTTCCCTTTGGAGGGGGTGAAACTGTTCTCTAAGTAGACATTGGGGAGGGCTGCACGAGCTTGGGAGCGCACTGAACACTTCCGGCGAACACTTTCAAAGGGTGAGGCGTCCAGAATGTGAACTAGTGGGTTCTCCCGAGGGGAGTGGCCGAGTCCCGTGGGGAGACGGCTTGGGCGCTCTGAGTAGTGATGAGTTTCCTGTTCAGGGCCCCCTTCAAAGCCCGCAGTCAGCCTGCAGCCAGAGCTCCCGGAGCTATAGACTCTCCTGGAAGAAATAACTGGCTATGAGTAGGCTCTCTCCCGTTCCTTCGGCGCCTTCCCGTTTATCATCTCGGTTAATAAAGCAAGGCTGTGTCGAAGCACAGCGGGCCCCCAGCTCACAGGGGATTCAGCGGAAAATCTCTGTCTCAGGTGCTTCTGTACGTGCTGCTTCCTGACTTCTGCCACAAGTTTCTGCCGGGCTACGTGGGGGGCGTTCAGGAGGGCGCCATGACTCCTGCAGGTGAGCTGGGCCCCGCCCCTGCTGCCCCCCACCTGTGGCAGCTCTGCCCTCCCTTCATCTCACGGGGCCTCCCCCAGCCCCGCCCCCATGCAGCTTCTATCCCAAAGGCTGCCCCCGGACAAAGTAAAAACTTTGCCTGATGGGCTTCCCTGGTGGCGCAGTGGTTGAGAGTCCGCCTGCCGATGCAGGGGACGCAGGTTCGTGCCCCGGTCCGGGAAGATCCCACATGCCGCGGAGCGGCTGGGCCCGTGAGCCATGGCCGCTGAGCCTGCGCGTCCGGAGCCTGTGCTCCGCAACGTGAGAGGCCGCGTACCGCCAAAAAAAAAAAAATAAATAAATAAAAAATAAATAAAAAAAAAAAAACTTTGCCTGAGAATTTCCACACCCCGGGACCGCCCCAGATTCGAGGTGGGAAGTCACCTTCTCAGTCGGAACGGAATGCGCCCTGCCCCACACTGGCCGTGTAGCCGGGCTCATGAAGCTTCTCCCCGGCGGCAACGCTTCGAGTCCCCCAGGGGCACCTGGTGGGACGGGGCTTTTGTTAAGGGGTCCTTGGGGCTGCCTGGCCCGTTCATTCCCCGCAGTCACTGAGACCCCACCCCAGCACACAGAGAGCACCTGGTCCCTCAGGGAGGCTGCTGGGTCCCCCGCCAGGTACCCTAGGGGACGCTCGTCCGCTTCTGCTGTAGCTCAGCCCCAGCCTCCGGCAAACTGCAGGCTGGTGACTCAGCCTCTGGCTGGTTCCAGACATCCTGCACCCTCTCACCCTTCCAGGAACTCGGCAAGCAGGAGCGGTTAGTCCCCAGCTCACAGCGTGAGGTGTGCCGCGGGCATTTTGACCCTAGGGGCCCGAATGGCAGCAGCAGCTGACTGGCTGTCAAGCCTGGGGTCTGGGGACCCCGGCAGCTGAGGCCCGGAAGGGCGGCAGGGCCGGAGCCAGGAGCTGTTGCAGCTGGGGGAACGCCTCCGATCTTCCCTCTTCCCTCCGCAGGAATCGTCAACAAGTATGAGATCAACGGCCTGCAAGCCTGGCTCATCACGCATCTCCTCTGGTTTCTTAATTCCTACCTCCTCGCCTGCTTCTCTCCCACCATCATCTTTGACAACTGGATCCCGCTGCTCTGGTGTGCCAACATTCTGGGCTACACCGTCTCCACCTTCGCCATGATCAAGGGCTACTTCTTCCCCACCGACGCCCGAGACTGGTACGTCCTCAGCGGCCGGTCGAGGCCAAGATGGAGAGCAGGTGCCTTTTTCTGTTACCTTGGGCTGGGAGGTTGCAGAGCCCTGAGGACTGAGAATCCTTGAAGGAGGAGCTTAAGGGAACCTGATGGACTCTGGGAAGCATCCTTTCCAAATGTCTGGGTGGCTTCTCCTGCCTTAGGGAGGATGCAGTTGAAGACGGCCGAGTCCATCTCTGGTGGCCGAGCTGTGTCGTGTAGGGCTGTCAGGGAGCAGGGGGGGTGGAAAAGGCGTATTCTGGTCGGGTGGCAAAGACAGTCCATCACCTCTTTTTCTGGAACGTCAATGTGGCCTGAAACAGTCTTAGTGAGGAGTCCTGTTTTCTCAGTGGCTTTAATGTAAGAACTTCCCAGGGAGAGCCTTACTGATGGGTGTCCATTCTCATGGGGCCCTGGGTTGGATAGTTATCAACCATGTATCCATCTCTCCTTCATCTATCCATCTATCCAGTTCTTCGTCCATTCATCCACCCACCCATCCACCCATCTGTCCATCCATCCACCCATCCAACTCATCCATCCATCCACCTACCCATGCACCTATCCACCCATCCATTCATCCATCCATCCCCCATCCCTTCCTCCACCCCTCCCTCCCTCCCTCCCTTCCTGTCTCCCTGTATCCATCCATTCACCCATGCACCCATTCATCCAGCCCATTTATCCATCCATCCACTCTTCCCCCCATCCCTCCCTCCCCACCTCCTTCCATCCGTCCATTCATCAAGAGATGTTTGTTGGGTTCCTCCTGTAGACAGGTGTAGGCAGTGGGGCTTTAGGTGTAAACAAGATTCTTATTCTCGGGGTGCTTACATTTTAGTTTGGGGGTCCAAATGAAAATAAAGTATGTTTCCTTTAACTGTTACACCTAAACTCTTAGGAAATGTGTTTGGTTGGTGGTACTTTGAGCCTGTGTGATTTTTTTATCAGATAGTGAGGCTGGTCTTCTAGGACTCATGGAAATCATTTTCTCTGCTTTATAATCACATCCCCTATTGTAGACTTTGTATATTTGGCTTCTTTCTACTTACCCTACCTGAGGGAAATGGACACGAAAATATGTTTCTCTGACTAGCACAGAAATCCCTGTGTATGTACAGCAAGTTATACTTAATGAAGGTCTCCACAAGGGTTATCATGGCTGATTCTCTGATCACTCCTGGAGAGGGCTGTGGGTCAGGTAACCAAGGTAACGAAACATTCAACTTGCCCAGCAAGGGATGGGTGTGGGCCCTGGAGCCAGGCGCCCGGCTCTGAGCAGCACGCTTTCTTTCACATCTACCTCGGCATCACGTATAACTCCACTTGCCCACGGGAGACCCGAATGCCCTGTGAGTCTTTCAGAATAAAATCTCTGTCCAGTCGAGCCAGTTGGGCAGCTCACCTGTGCTGTGCCTCCAGGGAGCCTGGAGTGGGGAGGGAGGACCCTGGGCGCTGGCCCAAGGGAGGTGCACAGATACAATCGCCCCACCTTCCCTGGAGCAGAGCGAGCAACTCAAGGGCCAGAGGTGAACGTGGAGTGAAGCTCTGAGTCTGCGGGGAGGGAGGGAGGCTGACGCGACCTCTGCCTGCCGCATCCCCGCAGTTCACGGCAGGTCTCCCCCCAGGTCGTCTCTCTTGGGCCTGCCGTACCCAGGCTGGGCTGGGCACCTGTGTCCGTGCCAGCCAAGGAGGCCCCTTGTGAGATGCGCTCGTTGACGACACGCATCTGTTCTTTGTATTTTAAAGCAAATTCACAGGCAATTTCCTTTACAACTACATGATGGGCGTTGAGTTTAACCCCCGAATCGGGGAGTGGTTTGACTTCAAGCTCTTCTTCAATGGACGCCCCGGGATCGTCGCCTGGACCCTCATCAACCTGTCCTTCGCAGCCAAGCAGCAGGAGCTCTATGGCCACGTGACCAACTCCATGGTCTTGGTCAACGTCCTGCAGGTAGCCTCTCTGTGGCCCAGGGGGGTGGGAGCTCTGACACCCAGTGGGCGCTGGGGAAGCCTGAAAGCCAGATGGTTTTCAAAAGACCGTAATCTGCCGCCTTTACGTGGGGGTCGGCCCCCCTCCCATGTGTCTCTGGTCAGTACACGGCCGCTCCTGTGTTGCAGGCCATCTATGTGCTGGACTTCTTTTGGAACGAAACCTGGTACCTGAAAACCATTGACATCTGCCACGACCACTTTGGGTGGTACCTGGGCTGGGGGGACTGCGTCTGGCTGCCGTACCTCTACACGTTGCAGGTGAGAAGCAGGGGCAGGGAGCCCCCTGTGACGCATGCCCAGCACAGCAGCACACTGAGCTGTAAGGTCCCCGGGCACCCCCAGCGCTGCCCTCGGAGCAGACACAGCTGAGCACGTGCCGAGCCTTGTCGTCACCCAAGTGTGTGTTTTTTTGGGGGGTGTGGGGTGGCGCCAGAACCTGGAGAAGGGAGGCTGCTCCCCTGTCTTAGGAAGAAGAGAAGGCCTAGCGTGCGAGTCAGCACAGGCCACTGTAACAAATGCCACGGACCAGGCGGCTTAAACAACAGTGTTCATTGTCTCCCCGTCTGGAGGCTGGAATCCGAGACCCAGGTGTGGGCAGGGCTGGTCCTCCTGAGACCTCTCTCCTCGGCGTGTAGACGGCCGTCTCCTCCCTGTGTCCTCACAGGATCGTCCCTCTGTGTGTGTCTGTGTCCTGACCTCCTCTTATAAGAACACCCGTCCTGTGGGATCGGGACCCACCCTAGTGGCCGCATTTTACCTTCCTCACCTCTTGAAAGAAAGACAGGCAACTCCAAAGACAGTCACCTTCTGGGATGCTGGGTGTCAGGACTCCGACATGTGAGTCTGGGGGACACAGCTCAGCCCATAGACTGAGAGAAGAAGATGATACGGAGTAAACTTTGGGTCAAAAGTAATGCTTTGGGGGATCTGGGTGGATGGAGGTGGGTATTTGTATTCATGTGTGTTCAAATCTCAAGGCTGAAAGGATGAGAGGCCTTCTTTCCTTCCGTCATTTGCATTTAAGCTTTGAGTATGTACACGCAAGAGTGGAGGAGATGCAGGGCGCCCTGCGCTCTCGGAGCTCACAGCTGGGAGGGAAAGTCCCTGACACAGGCAGTCCAGTGCGGGGAGGGGGAGCTGGACAGGAAGTGGGGTGCTGACCCCTGAGAGAAGGCCAAGGAGGAGACCCCAGCCAGCAGGTGGGGGTCACAGCCAGGCTGAGAGCAGAATGATGAGTCTGAGGGTAAGAACATTCCAGAAAGGTGGAGTGGGGACTATATCAGGGTGGGGGGGAGGGCAGAGGGGGACATTTAAGGCACAAGACAGTTCAGCGTGGCTGGGACACAGGACGTGGGGGTGGCAGGAAGCCTTGCCCAATTGGAGACTGGAGGATCAGAGGCCAGCACCGGGTGGGAGGCCTACAGGAGGGGAGTGTTCCAGGCGAGAAGAGGATGCTGGGGGTTGGGGGGCACAGGCTCTGGGAAAAGTTCCCACGAGTAATGAATCAGGCCGGGTCCCCAGGAGAGCCTCAGCACACGCTGCAGAGCCGAGGGTAGAAAGCCTGACTGGGGAGCCTGAGGGACCTGGGTTTGCACCTCTATAGGGCTGCCAGCCGCGGGAGGGGGCCTTGAACTCGTCCCTGAGCATCTCTGAAAAAGTAGGGCGGACATCACCTCTGTTAGGGCTAGGCATCCTCGTTCCTGCACCCGCCGTGTTCTGAGGCTGTTGGGGAATAGGGGAGAGGCCTCATCATGAACCCCCCCGCACCCCTCCCAGCTCACAGAGAAGAGCCCTGCTTTCCTCTGCTTGGCATGCGGGCTCCTGTGTAGGCTGGCTGCTTCAGAGGCCTGGCCAGATGCCCACCTGCCCGTTCTGTGAGCAGGTATGAAGAGGTGTGGCGGTGGGGGAAAGAGCAGGTTCTAGGGCACTTGAGTGGTTAGCGGTGGCCTGCCTTAAACAGGACGTGCAGGAGTGGAGAGGACCAATGCTAACAGACCTTGTCGGCTGGCCCGGATGTGCGCGGGCAGGTGGTGAGTGGTTGCAGCCAGTCCTGCAGGCGATGATAACGGGGCCCGTGGTACCTGGCTGACTACCCTGTGCAGCAGCGTGAAACAGGATCACTGGGAGAGGAGGAAAATCACAGCAGAGTGAGCAGGCCTGAGGGGAGAGAGCCCTGGGCTGGGGGCCACAAGTTCTGGACTCTGGTCCCCACGCTGGATCCTCTGGACGGACCCTCCGGACTCATTCCTCTGCTTGGCTGGTTGCAGGCTCACTGGTTCCCTGATTTTGTGAACACCATTTTCCAAGCACGCAAAGCATTAGCAGTAGCTCTCTCACACACACACACGCACGCACGCACGCACGCACGCACGCACGCACGCACGTGTGTTTATTTGATTATGTGACTCCGGTGCGTTCAAGTCCAAAATCTTCAGGGCAGCCAGCAGGCTGGAGGTCCAGGGAAGGGTTGGTACTGCAGCTGGGTCTGCAGGCCGTCCGCTGGTGGAATTCGCTCTTATTCCAGGGATTCTTTCATTCTTAGGGCTTCCGCCGATTAGACGAGGCCCACCTACATTGCGGAGGTGGTCCGCTTCATTCAGTCTAATTGGAAACATTAATCCCATCTAAAAAGTACCTTCGTGGGGCTTGCCTGGTGGCGCAGTGGTTGGGAGTCCGCCTGCCGATGCAGGGGACGCGGGTTCGTGTCCCGGTCCGGGAGGATCCCACATGCCGCCCCTGAGCCATGGCCGCTGAGCCTGCGCGTCCGGAGCCTGTGCTCCGCAGCGGGAGAGGCCACAACAGTGAGAGGCCCGTGTACCGCAAAAAAAAAAAAAAAAAAACCTTCGTAACAACTAACGTTTGACCAAGTGTCTGGGTCCCGTGGCCTAGCCAATGTGACACATTAAATTAACCATCACAATATTATATTCAAATAATCCTTGTAATATTGTTATATAATATGTATACTATATATGATACACATGTGTATGTATGTACGTGTAGATAGACAGATAGGAAGGCAGCTAGGTGGGTAGGTAGGTGGACGTGCAGATTTGCATAGTTACCTGTCTGATCCCACAGCAACCCTCCGGGGCAGGCGCTTCTATTTACAGGAGAGGAAACCGAGGCAGGGCACGGGGGCAGCCGGTCAGGTGCACAGCAGGGCTTTGCACCCAGGCCGTGCTCCCGAGCCCGCGGTCCCGCTCAGCCCGCTGACCTCTCCCGCTCGCCCTGCAGGGTCTGTACCTGGTGTACCACCCCGTGCAGCTGCCCACCCGCTACTCCCTGGGCGTCCTGCTGCTGGGCCTGCTGGGCTACTACATCTTCCGGATGGCCAACCATCAGAAGGACCTTTTCCGCCGCACGGACGGGCGCTGCCTGATCTGGGGCAGGAAGCCCAGGGTCATCGAGTGCTCCTTCACGTCGGCCGATGAGCAGAAGCACCACAGCAAGCTGCTGGTGTCCGGCTTCTGGGGCGTGGCCCGCCACTTCAACTACACCGGCGACCTGATGGGCAGCCTGGCGTACTGCCTGGCCTGCGGCGGCGGCCACCTCCTGCCCTACTTCTACATCATCTACATGGCCATCCTGCTTACCCACCGCTGCCTGCGGGACGAGCACCGCTGTGCTAACAAGTACGGCCGCGACTGGGAGCGCTACACGGCCGCCGTGCCTTACCGCCTGCTGCCCGGAATCTTCTGAAGGGCCGCCCCGGGAGGAGCCCCCAGCGGGGCAGGGAGGAGAGCTGGAGTCAGGTCCGCTGGGGCAGCAGGATCTCTGCGCCGCACTCCAGGAGCCTCTGCGTCCTCACCTGTAAGATGCAAACAGCCCGGCACTTGTCCTGAGTGGAATTCCGGGGGCTTACACCGACTGCCTTCTCGCCAGCAGAAGTGACCAGCTTTCTCCGTGCAGTGTCCCCAGGGTGGGAGGATGACCTGGCTGGCTCACAGATGACGCTGTTTCTTCTCTGGGGTCTGAGCTGCCCGCTGCCCAGACAGCAGGAGTCCGACACGGAACGGGATGTCTTCTAGCCCCCGTGGTCAGTCCTGCCCTTACTCTTGCTAAATAAAGTAGAAGTGGACACGTAAGCTGTGGCAGTTATCAATTGACGGCCTCTCAGCCCCAGGTGCAGTCCTGCATCACCTGCTCTGTGGTAGTGAGCTGCGCCCTTCAGACTTCTCTCCTTCGCACGTGCACCTCGTTACATTTGTCTGTAGAGGGCGCTAAGGGATGCTGCATCTTCTGGTTCTGGGTCTTGTACAGACTTGGCCCAGGCAACCCAGAGAACTTGGCCACACCATCCGGGGGCCTCACCCAAGCCTTCCCCAAGGAGACCTGAACCCCAGCCTCGGGGACGGGACACCCTTCACGTGTTTTCTTACCTTGGGCACACTCCTTGACCCGTAGGTATTCTGGTTTTTTTTTTTTTTTCAATTTACTTATTTATCTTCGGCTGTGTTGGGTCTTCATTGCTGCGCGCGGGCTTTCTCTAGTTGCGGCGAGTGGGGGCTACTCTTCATTGCAGTGCACGGACTTCTCACCGCAGTGGCTTCTCTTGTTGCGGAGCACGGGTTCTAGGCGCACAGGCTTCAGTAGTTGTGGCACGCGGGCTTCAGTAGTGGTGGCTTGTGGGCTCTAGAGTGCAGGCTCGGTAGTTGTGGCGCACGGGCTTAGTTGCTCCGTGACACGTGGGATCTTCCCGGACCAGGGCCCAAACCCATGTCCCCTGCATTGGCAGGTGGATTCTTAACGACTGCGCCACCAGGGAAGTCCCCACAGGTATTCTTGACAGCTCTCTTTAGACGTTATGCGCTAGTCGAGTTAATAATTCTTTGTTCAGGTGTATCTGGGACGTATTGCAGGTTTGGTTCCAGACCACCCCAATAAAGCGATTATCACAATAAAGCGAATCACACAAGTTTTTTGGCTTCCCAGTGCATAGAAAAGTTAGGTTTACACGATCCTGTACTCTTTTAAGTATGAAATAGCATTGTCTTAAAAGACAGTGTATACACCTTGATTTTAAAAAAGCTTTATTGCTAAAAAATGCCAAAACGATGACCATGGTAACATCACAGGTCACGGATCACAGATCACCGTTAACGAATAGAAAGAAAAGTTTGAAGTACTGCCAGAAATGCCAAGATGTGACACAGAGACACAAAGTGAGCAAATGCTACTGGAAAAGTGGCACCGGTAGACTTGCTGGATGCAGGGTCACCAGAAACCTTCAGTCTGTAAAAAGCGTGATTATCTGCGAAGCACGATGATGTAGATGTGCCTGTTTTAAACTTTCCCCGTTCAGACTTCCTTGTGGTTTGTCTCCCGGTGGGGCCTGGCCATAGACAAGGGCTCAGTTTCTGGTGTGTAGAGGCGATGCCCGGGGAACTTTGGATCAGATGCTTGGGTCCTGCCTCAAAGCTTTGGGTACCGATCACGGGATTCAGGGGAGGGCTCCACACTTTCCCCACCGTTGGCCCTCTGTTGGGGCCACTCTTGTGCTGGGTGTGAGAATCCATTCTGTTTGCCAAACGAAGAAATCCCAGTCTGGCCGCCTGCGCCCAACAAGAGAGCGGAGAAGCCGCAAAGATGGCGGTGCTAGGCTTGCTTCACACCTGGAGGAACCGAGGACTGGAGTGTGCGGGGGGCCCCGCTCCCTGGGCAGGGAGGGCCGGTGCAGGGCAATGCCTCCCCTGCTCAGTCTACAACTGGTTGAGCAAAGACAGGCGGCCTCCTGAACAGCCAGGAGGGGACCGGAGCTTGGGGCCCACCTGGGCCGATTTAAGAGCCGTGATTTTCCAATGCTGGTGCCCCACCCCTGCCCGTGGAGCTCATGGGTCAAAGGGGGTCCCAGGTGTTTGTACTGTCACCAGCCACACAAGTGGTTTGAGTACCAAGGCCAGAGCAGTGAACTCCCACCGGGATGGCGCTGAGTACGGTGGGCCCCGCCGTTTCCTCCCAGTCACTGTGAGAATTCATTTTAAGGAGGCTGGAGGGTGGTGGCTGTGAGCTCAGACCCTGGCTTCCCTATTCAACAGCTGTGTGACCACGGCCAGGCAATTTCCCTCTCTGTGCTTTGTTGTCCTTGTTTGAAAAATAAGGGCGATGATTGTCTTCTTGCCTTGTGTGAGGTTCCTCAGCCTGACTTCCTGGGAGAGCTCTGGGTTTGAACCTTGGATCTGCCCCTCAGTTTGCCAAGTTTCGTTCGCGTGTTAGCGTCTTGGAGCTGGGCTGCGCTTTGACCTGTTTTGTTCCGCGTGCTCAGCTAACACAGTGAGGCAGGGCACCCCGTGCCATAGGGTAGGTTTATCTGCCCTCCCTCACCTCCTCTGCATGTGGATGAAACCCGGTGCCCCCTCTCCGGGCAAGCACTGGGGAGCCCGGAGCTCCACCTTTGTGCATGGTGAGGTTGGCGTAGGTGGTGGGGGGAAAGGATGGTCCACACCGGAGACGTGCTGCCCACGGCGATGGGCTTGGCTTCACTGCTATCTTCAGGGAGAGCTATCCCAGGAGGGACAGAGGCCCGGGGGTGTTCCTCCAGTTCTTGGCGCTCTCCTACCTGGATATGGGTGTTGTTTCAATCGTGAGAAGGCAGGCCAGGCAGTGACCCAGCCAGGTTCTCTGGGTGAGAGGCTGAGTTGAATAGAATGTGCAAGATCAAGATGTAAGTCCACACCGCACGCTTCCTTTCTAGAAAGGGCAGGTCGTTCTCACACTGCACAGCCACACTCTGCCCCTCACCAGACTCAGATCTCCACATCTACTGGGAAAGATGTCGACACTGGAGTGTCACGTGGGCAGACGTGATTAGGAGGCAGGGACGGGACGGCTTCAGTGGGCACCAGAAATTCAGTGCCCCACGTGTGGCTGTCCACCCGTGACCCACACGCAGACCTGCTCATGCCGCCAGTTCCTTGTCCTGGGAATACAGGCAGGCCTTGGTGATTGGTGTAGGGCCAGCTCACTCACCTGGACAAACAGGGATGTGAAGAGAGCTCTCGGTGAGAGGCGGGTAACCAGGGAAGCTCACTCACCTGGACAAACAGGGATGTGAAGAGAGCTCTCGGTGAGAGGCAGGTAACCAGGGAAGCTCACCTGGTTAGGGTCTTAAAGCCTTCTCAAAACTTCACGGATCAGCAACTCCCACGTCTCCCCCAGAAGTTGCTCTCAGGTGATGGCAAGTCCAGACCCGCACGTGGAATTATCCCTCTCTCACCCAACCGGCCTATACTCCTGCAGGCTCTCCTGCAGAAGGCATCCGGCATCCGACCACTCCCTACCATCTCTGTGCTGAGCCTGTCCCAGCCCCGCCCTCTCTCGACAGCAAGAGGAGCCCCAGCACTGGTTTCGTGGCCTCTGGCCTCTCGGCCCCAACCTGTTCTTAGCACAGCACAACAGTCAGACTTGTCCTGTTAAGGTGTGAGAGTCAGAGCATGTCACCGCTCTGCTCGGAACTCCTCAAGGCCTCCTGTCACTCACAATAAACACCAACGTCATTTCCAGAACCTAAGGTTTGCCTCGCTCCTTCTCCCACATTTGCCCAGCGACAGCCATGCTGGCCGCCTCGCTGGCCCTCCAAGGCCCCAGGACTCTTCCACCGCAGGGCTTTTGCACAGGCTGTTCCCTTTGCCTGGAACACTCTTCCCCCTGGCATCCGTCTGGTTCCCTCAACAACCTCCTAGACGTGGCTTAAATATCACCTTCACAGGGAAGCCTTCCTCACACACGCATCCCAGGACTCTGCTTGGCTTTTCTTCATAGAACCTACTCTCCAGTTACAGATTATAAATTACCAATTTATCTTGCTTATCTGTCTCCCCCACAAGAACACAAGATCAGTGAGGGTAAACTTCTGATTATTTTGTTCCCAGATGTATCCGCAGCCCCAGAACGCCGTCTGCCCTGTGTCAGCAGCTCTTCCAGCTTCTACGGTGCACCCACCACCGCTGTGAGAACCTTACATATACTCTCTGACCCTCACAATAACCCAGCTACTAAATACTATCGTCATCACCCCCATTTTATAGGTGGTGAAACCGAGGCACAGATGGACAGTGGGACCTGCCCAAGGTTCCATGCTGATACGTTGCAGAGCTGGAACTCAAACTGCATCTGGCGCCAGAGTCTGTGCTCATTACCACCTCCCCTAGAGCTTCATCTCCTCTTGCTCTACTTGTTAAATAACTAGAAAGCCTGTGTCTTGAAGCAGGGCTGGGCCAGAGGCAAAGCTTTCCACCAGTGCTTTCAAGGACTTTGGGTTGCGACCCACTCATGGGTCATCAAGTCATCCCCAGGGTTATGTATTATCTGTCGCCATGTTATAAGTGACCCCTAAATTGAGTGGCTTAAACCAACAATAAATATCATCTCATGCAGTTTCTGAGGTTTAGGAATCCAGAGGTGGCTTAGCAGGGGGTCCTGGCTCAGTGTCTCTCATGGTGCTGAAGGCAAGGCGTTGGCTAAGGCTGCATCACCCGAAGGCTCGACCGAGGCTGGAGGACTTTCTCCCAAGGCAGCTCCTCGTGTATTTGGCAACTGGTGCTGGCTGTTGGCTGGAGGCCTCAGCTCCTCACCACGTGGGCCTCTCCACAGGCTGCTTGAACAGCCACACAACACGGCGGCCCCCACGGTCTGATCCCAGACACACAATGTCCTTTACGCCGAACCTCGCAAGTCCTGCTCCCCCACTTCTGAGCTATTCCATTGGTTACACAAGTCAGCACCTTTCAACACGGGAGGGGGCTACACAGGGGCTACCAACAGCCAGGGGTGCATCTCAGAGGCTGCCTGCCATAGGTTACTTGACAATAAAGGAACTTGCAAAAGTCCCTGGAGAGGGGTGCCTCACTGATGGTGGCATGTCTGATGGGTGGCAGAGTTCCGCTGAGAGGCAAGAGCGTGGGCCTCGTCAGCTTCCCCAGGCTGCACCTTCCCACTGAGGTCCAGGGCTCCTCGTGGTGTGTAGCTCCTGCCCGGCTCTGCTTTCTGGCCTAGCACCTAGGTTGTTCTCAACACCCGTTGCTTGATGAACTTGATGCAAAGATGAGGACGACAATATGGCAGGTTCAGCTAAGAACATGGGAGGCTGGGGACTTCGCTGGTGGTCTAGTGGTGAAGAATCTGCCTTGCAATGCAGGGGACACAGGTTCCATTCCTGGTCAGGGAACTATGATCCCGCATGCTGCGGGGCGACTAAGCCTGCGTGCCACACCTACTGAGCTTGCGCGCCTCAACTAGAGCCCGTGTGCCGCAAACCACAGAGCCTACGTGCTCTGGAACCCGCGCGCCACAATCGCTGAGATTGTCCTCAATTCTTTTCATTCTTTTTTCTTTATTCTGCTCTGCAGTAGTTATTTCCACTATTTTATCTTCCAGATCACTTATTCATTTTTTCTGCCTCAGTTATTCTGCTATTGATTTCTTCTAGAGAATTTTTAATTTCATTTATTGTGTTGTTCATCATTGTTTGTTTGCTCTTTAGTTCTTCTAGTTCCTTGTTAAATGTCTCTGTAGTTTCCCCATTCTATTTCCAAGAGTTTGGATCATCTTTACTATCATTACTCTGAATTCTTTTTCAGGTAGACTGCCTATTTCTTTTTCATTTGTTTGGTCTGGTGGGTTTTTACTTTGCTCCTTCAACTGCTGTGTGTTTTTCTGTCTTCTCATTTTGCTTAACTTACTGTGTTTGGGGTCTCCATTTCACAGGCTGCAGGTTCATAGCTCCCGTTGTTTTCGGTGTCTGCTCCCAGTGGGTAAGGTTGGTTCAGTGGGTTGTGTAGGATTCCTGGTGGAGGGGACTGGTGCCTGTGTTCTGGTGGATGAGGCTGGATCTTGTCTTTCTGGTGGGCAGGACCACGTCCATTCGTGTGTTTTGGGGTGTCTCTGAACTTAGTATGATTTTAGGCAGCCTCTCTGCTAATGGGTGGGGTTGCGTTCCTGTCTTGCTAGTTGTTTGGCATAGGGTGTCCAGCACTGTAGCTTGCTGGTCGTTGAGTGGAGCTGGGTTTTAGCGTTGAGATGGAGTTCTCTGGGAGAGCTTTCACTGTTTGATATTACATGGAGCCTGGAGGTCTCTGGTGGTTCAGTGTCCTGAACTTGGCTCTCCCACCTCAGAGGCTCAGGCCTGACACCCGGCCGGAGCACCAAGACACTGTCAGCCATACGGCTCAGAAGAAAAGGGAGAAAAAGAAAGAAAAATAAATAAATGAATAGAATAAAGTTATTAAAATAGAAAAAAATTATTAAAAATAAAAAAGTAATAAAAAAAAGAAAGAGAGAAAGAAAGAAGAGAGCAAACAAACCGAAAACCAAATCCTCCAATGCTAACAAGCGCTAAAAACTACACTAAAAAAACCCAAAAAACAAAAACCAAAAGATGAACAGTCAGAACCCCAGGACAAATGGCAAAAGCAAAGCTATACAGGCAAAATCACACAAAGAAGCACACACACATACACACTCACAAGAGGAGAAAAAGGGAAAAAAAGAAAAAAATATTTATAAAATAAAAAAAGGAAGAGAGTAACCAAATCAATAAATCTACCAATGATAATAAGCTCTAAATACTAAACTAAGATAAACATAAAACCAGAAACAAATTAGATGCAGAAAGCAAACCCCAAGTGTACAGTTGCTCCCAAAGTCCTCCCCCTCAATTTTGGGATGATTTGTTGTCTGTTCAGGTATTCCACAGATGCAGGGTACATCAAGTTGATTGTGGAGCTTTAATCTGCTGCTCCTGAGGCTGCTGGGAGAGATTTCCCTTTCTCTTCTCTGTTCGCACAGCTCCCGGGGTTCAGCTTTGTATTGGCCCCGCCTCTGCATGGAGGTCACCTGAGGGCGTCGTTTGGGAAGCCTGAGGTCTTCTGCCAGCATTCAGTAGGTGTTCTGTAGGAGTTGTTCCACATATAGATGTAGTTTTGATGTATTTGTGGGGAGGAAGGTGATCTCCACGTCTTACTCCTCCACCGTTTGAAGGCACAAACAGGCCATTATCAATAAAAATTTTTTAAATTTTAAATTTTTTAAATTAAATTTAAATTTTTAAAAAAATTTTTAAAAATTTTTTAAATTAAATTTAAAAATTTAAATTTGGGTCAGATGAATGCAGACTTTTGGGTCAGATGAATACCCAAATGGAGAAAAATGAATCTTGACTCCAGCTCACATCATACAAAACAAAACAAAACTGAGATGTAAAAGGTAAACCAATAAAATCTTCTTTAAAAATAAAAGAGAATCATCTTGGTTAGGCAAAGATTTCTTAAAAAGGACAGTGAAACAATAAGGTCCTGCTGTATAGCATAAGGAACTATATTCAATATCCTGTGATAAACCATAATGGAAAAGAATATAAAAAGGAATGCATATATATGTATAACTGAATCACTTTGCTGTACAGCAGAAATTATACAACACTGTAAATCAACTATACTTCAATAAAATAAATTTTTAAAAAATATAGAAATAGGAAAAAAAAGGACAGTGAAGGACTAACCACAAAAAAAGAAAAGAAACTGGATTTCAGTGAAATTAAGAGCTTCTTTTAATATTACTCAGCCATAAAAAGAAACGAAATTGTGTTATTTGTAGCGAGGTGGATGGACCTAGAGTCTGTCATACAGAGTGAAGTAAGTCAGAAAGAGAAAAACAAATACCGTATGCTAACACATATTTGTGGAATCTAAAAAAAAAAAGAAGGTCATGCAGAACCTAGGGGCAAGACAGGAATAAAGACACAGACCTACTAGAGAACGGACTTGAGGACACGGGGAGGGGGAAGGGTAAGCTGTGACAAAGCGAGAGAGCGGCATGGACATATATACACTACCAAACGTAAGGTAGATAGTTAGTGGGAAGCAGTCGCATAGCACAGGGAGATCAGCTCGGTGCTTTGTGACCGCCTAGAGGGGTGGGATGGGCAGGGTGGGAGGGAGGGAGATGCAAGAGGGAAGAGATATGGGAACATATGTATATGTGTAACTGATTCACCTTGTGATACAGCAGAAACTAACACACCATTGTAAAGCAACTATACTCCAATAAAGATGTTTAAAAAAAGAGCTTCTTTTCATCAAAAGGGAGCATTCAGAGAGTGAAAAGGCAATTCACAAGGAGGGAAAAGGTATTTGCAACGATGCTCCTCCCACTGGAGGACTCATGGACAGAATATATAAGGGACTCCTACAAGTCACTAAGACGGTGATTGGCAAGCTGATTTGTATCAAGGAGGAAGAGACTTGAACAAAATGACCAATAACTATATGAAAATGTGCTCAGCATCCTTAGTGGTCAGGAAAATGCAGATGAAACCACTTCCCCCTGGATGGCAAAGGTGAAAGGGCTCAGAAGCCCACCTGTTGGTGAGTGTGCAGCCCCTGGCACTTCCGCCCCTGGGATGGGGGTGCAGGTTAGAACGGCCCCTTGGGGGAAAGAGTCTGGTAGCATCTCTTAGAGCCGAGCATCTGTGTCCCCTGGACGCAGCTCCCCTTGGCCGGGTTGGACTGCCAGGGACAAGCGTCTGTACTCATAAGAGTGTTCACAGCGGCATTGCTCGTAAACAGTGAAAGAACCCGAAAGTCAGTCCGCAGTAGAGTGGGTGACCAAGGTACAGCACAAGGCAAACCCCCCGCCGCGGGGGCTACAGCGCACGGGAGACTCCCGTGCACGCTGGTGAGTGGAGGAAGCCGGACCCAGGAGCAAACACTCTCGGAATTCCAACGTCAGGCCAGCTGCACGATGGCACCAGGAGACAGAGGACGGTTACCTCTAGGAGTGGGTGACCGATGTGGCGGGGGCAGGGCAGCTGTCCCAGGAACCAGAAACACCTGCATCTCCATCCCGTTACACAAGGGCAGCGAATGTCAAAGTCCTCCCGGTGTGCCCGTAAGGCCACGAACTTCATTATCTGTACAAAGTCACAAAGCCCAGGGGCTAAACTGTGAGCAGCATTCACCACGCGCGCACACGTAAAGTCCATCCCCTGCAGCCACTCACCCCCACCCCCACCCGACCCTACCAGATGGGCCTGTGCGTCCAGGCGGCCGTTCGGAGGCGTTCATGGAGATGGCGTTAGAATCTTGGTTCTGGACCCAGGGAAGCAAGTCTGTTACAGTTTAACTACCCCATCGGGGTCCCCAGGTTGGCATCATGACTGGCAGAGGCAATGCCTTGGTGCTCCGAGTGGGTGGGATCCAGGAGTCCCCGTCACCTCTTGTTAGCGTGGCATGTGGGATCTCAGTTCTCCGACCAGGGATCGAACCCACGCCCCCTGCATTGGGAGCGCAGAACCTTAACCACTGGACCACAAGGGAAGTCCCTTTTTTTTTTTTTCCCATCGTTTCAATGAAGGTGCTACATGTTCTGCCCACAGAGGAGAACTCCATCGCTTCTGTCCCTGCCTTGTCCAGGCCAGGACATGTGGGCTCTCCTCCAGCCTGGACCTTCCCTGCCCAGGGCTGAGGGCAGCTCTGCCCAATGGTCAACTCTCCTCCGGTGCCCGAGGCTTCCCATCCAAGGGGAAGGCCTCAGTGTTCTGGCTGGGGCCTGGGTCTCAGCAGCAGGACTGATTCCTGGAGGACCCCATGCGCCAAAACAAGTGTGAGAGTGGATATAGCAAAGGTAGAAAGGAGGTAATAAAAACTAGAGGACATGCCGGGCCCTGGCAGGCTGACCCTGATATCAGGGGCAGAGCCCTGATGTCACAGCTGTGTCACAGCACAGCGCACTTGTTCTGCATCATGATGGCCGCAGGCCACCAAGACAAGGTCATCCCACACCCAGCACTCTTGGTAAAGCAGGCAGAGAGGTTTGTCATTTCCTTGAGAGTCTCACGTGTTTAAAAACGTCGCGTTCCTGAGGTTTCAGTGGTCCGGGTAGCTCAGCTGTATAGAACTGCCTTTCCCCGGTGTACAGGGTTGGGGAAGTCGTTAGTGGGTTGTCTTGTCCGTCATGTGCATTCAGCTCTTTGTTTCAGTAGCTCTGGTTTGGCCTAGATGCTTTCGCTGTTATTTTTTTTGATTTATTTATTTTGTTTATTTTTTATTTATTTTTGGCTGCGTTGGGTCTTCTTTGCTGCACGCGGGCTTTCTTTAGTTGCGGTGAGCGGGGGCTCCTCTTCGTTGTGGTGCACGGGCTTCTCATTGCAGTGGCTTCTCTTGTTGCGGAGCACGGGCTCTAAGCGCGCGGGCTTCAGTAGTTGTGGCTCGCGGGCTCTAGATTGCAGGCTCAGTAGTTGTGGCTCACGGGCTTAGTTGCTTTCTGGCATGTGGGATCTTCCCGGACCAGGGATCTAAGCCCGTGTCCCCTGCATTGGCAGGTGGAGTCTTCAGCACTGCGCCACCAGGGAAGTCCCACTTTCACTGTTTAATTAGAGGCTTTTGAAATCTTTTTTTGGCCACGCCGCGCCACATGCAGGATCTTAGTTCTACAACCAGGGATGGACCCCGTGCCCCCTGCAGTGGAAGTACAGAGCCCTAACCACTGGACCACCAGGGAAATCCCTGAAATCTTCTTTTAATAGGAAGAGGGATGTCGCTGAGCGAGACCCACGGTTGCTGAATAAACGCAAACCCCCTTGAGAATGAGGCCTGCAGGTGCCACAGCTCTTCCTCGGGGAACTTAGAGGTGAGAGCGGGGCAGTTGCTTTCCAGGTAGGAAAGTGTGCTTCGGGAATTTCAAATTTCTTACGTGTAAAAATGAATGGTTTCATGTTTTCTCTTGATGCTTTTTTTTTTTTTTTTGCGGTACGCGGGCCTCTCACTGCTGTGGCCTCTCCCGTTGCGGAGCACAGGCTCCAGACGCGCAGGCTCAGCGGCCATGGCTCACGGGCCCAGCCGCTCCGCGGCATGTGGGATCTTCCCGGACCGGGGCACGAACCCGTGTCCCCTGCCTCGGCAGGCGGACTCTCAACCACTGCGCCACCAGGGAAGCCCGACACATCATTTTTGATATGCTCCACAGAAGACAAAATTTGGCTTCCAGCATTATCAGGAGAAACAGGTGAATGTGGAGATGGCGCCTATATAAATTTCAGTCCAGCAAAGAGGAGGTATCCGTGCTGAAAGGGTGAAACTTTGGTCTAGATGGTGGGTTCGGTGGTAGAAGCCAAAAAAAGTGAGGAGATGTTTTGGGTGGAAAATACTGGTAACTGGTATGACTATTGTCCAAACTGGAGCTCTCCAAGTTTGAAAACATCAAGAATCTTTTCTGGCCAGAAATAATGTCTGGCACACAGTAGGTCTGCAACAATTTTTGGAATGAATTGATGAAAAATCAAATCCACAGAGGAAGCTTCTTTCCAGGCTAACAGTAGTCCATTTTATAGGTGCCTCCGTGAACTCACTCACCCAGGAGTGGGCAAACTTTTTCCAGAAAATGCCAAGTAGGAAATACTTTAGGCTTTGTGGGCCAGACAGCCTCTGCCACAACGATTCAACTCTGCTGCTGTAGTGAGAAAGCACACAGACAATATGTAGACAAATGGGCTTGGCTGTGTTCCAATAAAACTTTATTTACAAAAACAAACAGGGGGCCGGATGTGGCCCATGGGTCATGTGTGCAGTCCCCTGCACTAGATGGACTCATCGGTTCTACAGGACACAGATGGCACCTTTGTATCCTCTCAGGACCCAGAACTGGATATTTTAGTTAAGTACAATGTATTAAAACTGCCTCTCCCAAAGAGAACCCTCCTACACTGTTGGTGGGAATGTAAACTGGTGCAGCCGCTATGGAAAACAGTATGGAAGTTCCTCAAAAAACTAAAAATAGAGTTGCCATATGGTCCAGCAATCCGACTCCTGGGCACACATCTGGAGAAAACCATAATTCAAAAAGATACATGCACCCCGGTATTCACAGCAGCACTATTCACAGTAGCCAAGATATGGAAACAACCTAAATGTCTATCAACAGATGAGTGGATAAAAAGGATGTTGTACATATATACAATAGAATATCCCCCTGCCAATAAAAAAGAATGAAATAATGCTATTTGCAGCTACATGGATGGAACTAGAGATTATCGTACTAAGTGAAGTAAGTCAGACAGAGAAAGACACATGCTGTATGATAGCATTTATATGTGGAATCTAAAATATGACACAAATGAACTTATTTACAAAACAGAAACAGACTCACAGACATAGAGAACAGACTTGTGGTTGTCAAGGGGGGAAGGAGGGTACAGGAGGGATGGATTGGGAGTTTGGGATTAGCAGATGCAAACTAGTATATATAGAATGGATAAATCATGAGATCCTACTGTACAGGGAACTATGTTCAATATCCTGGAATGAACCATAATGGAAAAGCATATGAAAAAGAATGTATCTATAAATATAACTGAATCACTTTGCTGTACAGCAGAAATTAACACAACACTGTAAATTAACTACATATCAATTTAAAAAAAGGAGAAAAAGAAAAAAAACCTGCCTCTGCCTCTTCCTTTCACTATTGTACATAAAAGTTTTTTTTCATGTTGTCAAATTACTGTGTATTGTGTTAGGGGTAAGTTGAAAGGCTGAAAACCTTTCTTTGCTCCATGTTTCCTTCCTGGATGTGGATTTGAGAGCCGGGTTCATGAGCACTGTGGTCTAGTGAGCGGCCACCAGGGGACACCCCGGGCACACAGGAAACTGAGCTGCTTTGCAGGAAGAAACAGAAAGCGGAATCGAGTCTGGAAGAGGTTGTACCGTCCCAGGTCGCGTTGTGTGCGCTCTTGAGGCGCAGGGCTTGGAATCTGGGATGGGAAACGCTGAGCCAGAAGGCTTCTTCCATTGCCACACTCTGTGGAAGGTTTGCTGACGTGTATTACTCGTGCAAATAAATACTTGATTGTAAATATGAACGTGTGATGTCCTCTGGACTAGACCAAGAAGCGTGACATCCTAGGAGAGCAAGCCAAGACCCCTTCCGGCCACATTATTTAAATAACTGACCTGAACATTTGTTTAGGGGAGAGGTCAAGTGCTATGAGGGGCACATGGCGAGGCTGAGCCTCACCTGGATCTCCCCCAGATTCAGCTCTGTCTCCGACCTGCACCTCATCACGTCCTCCAGAGAAAGGGGGCATGCTCTTCCTCGTGCCACAGGTTGTCAGCCATCTGCTGGCATTCAAACACACCCCTTGGCTCAGATGAGCATGTATCCACGCAGTGGGATAGGGAATACTCTACAGTGGTGAAAAATGAACCACAGTCATATCACCAATGTGGGGAGATCTCCAAAGACTGAACCAAACAAGCAAGCCCCTGAAACATCCAGGGTGATCATTCCCTGCATAAGTTCAAAAGCAGGCAAAACCAAAGAATACCTTCTTCAGGGACAGATCCAGGTGTGGCAGAACTGAGACAGGAAGCAAGAGAATTATTAACACAAACTTCAGGGTGATGGTTGCCTCTAGGAGGGAGGCCGGAGTGGAGGGCTACGCAGAGGTTTGGATGATATAGATGCCTCGCGCTAGGTGGTGAGCTATTAACTTATTTATTAAAATAAGTAGTCATTGCTAAAACGTGCATATACGTTACATGGATCTTGTATAACACAGCATCATAAACTAGTACAAAAAAGAAGAAGAATACTCACCCCTTCCCTGTTTGTATCTCAGGGCACAGCTCCCTGGGGGAAGGGAATAGTGTAGAGCTGGGGCCCCTCAATTTCTGACCATTAGGGGTTGCAGTGTGGTTTCCTAGAAGCTGTAGGGGATGCACTGCTAATTCTCGTCTCAGCCTGAAGACCTGCACCTCATGTGAAGACCCGGCTTCGTGGTCGAATGGGAGATGTCACAGGTGACAGCCTCAATGCCAGGGATGCTGGGTCCAGGAGCACAGTGGCTGGCCCGGATGCCCCTGTGGGTCCCCACGGCTCCCAGGTCCCCAGTCCAGTGGAAACTAGAGTTTCTGCACAGTGGAGGTAACTGCCTTTGGCTGCCTCTGAGCACCCCCTCAGCTCCCAAGCCCCAGGGCCCCACCTGTCAACTCCTCCCCCAGCATAGGCACTTAGCATCAGTAAATGTCATCAGCCTGCACATGCTGGGCTTTTCTGGGCTGCAGGAAACATTGTCTTTTAAATCCCAGACGTGGAGGGACCAGTTGTCCCAGTCTTCCCAGGACTGGGGTGTTTCCAGGGACATGGTTCTTTCAACGTTAAAGCTGGGAAAATCTGGACAAACCAAGACGAGCTGGTGATTCCGCCCGGACTTTGTAACTTAGATATAAGGCTTGGTGTTTTTTTTTTTCATCTTTATTGGAGTATAATTGCTTTACAATGTTGTGTTAGTTTCTGCTGTATCACAAAGTGAATCAGCTGTATGTATACATATCTCCCCATATCCCTTCCCTCTTGCGTCTCCCTCCCACCCTCCCTATCCCACCCCCCTGGATGAAACTTCAAAGCTTTTGCACAGCAAAGGAAACCATAAACAAGATGAAAAGACACCCTCAGAATGGGAGAAAATATTTGCAAATGAAGCAACTGACAAAGGATTAATCTCCAAAAT
The DNA here is from genome assembly GCF_949774975.1 of Lagenorhynchus albirostris. NCBI lineage: Eukaryota > Metazoa > Chordata > Mammalia > Artiodactyla > Delphinidae > Lagenorhynchus > Lagenorhynchus albirostris. The sequence goes on from NC_083103.1 coordinate 2,549,689, forward strand.
ATACAAGCACCTCATGCAACTCAATATCAAAAAAACAAATAACCCCATCCAAAAATGGGCAGAAGACCTAAATAGACGTTTCTCCAAAGAAGATACACAGATGGCCAACGAACACATGAAAGGATGCTCAACACCACTAATCATTAGAGAAATGCAAATCAAAACTACAGTGAGGTGTCACCCCACACGGATCAGTAAGGCTTGGTTTTGTTCCAATTGATTTCATGCCGTGAAAGCACTCCAGACCTCCTGCATGCCTTTCGTAAACGCCAGATTTATTTTGGAGGGGGGCAGGAAGGAAGGTTTGACTTTATCCTCCACTGCCCCCAAACAACTCCTTCTACACCTTCGGCTCAGTCATGGCACTGGGGGGGACGGCAAGTGTTTTGGTGGGTGACTGTGAGCTGGTGCTGGGGGCAGATTAAACTAGTCAAATAAGGATTCAGGGCAATGATTCCTCTTCTAAAAGCTGGGAGTGGGAAAGAAAATGCTTTTTAAACTGGGGAAGCAAGCATTATACCAGATTTCTGTCGTCAAAGATGGTTGTGTTGTCTGATCTTGAAGCCATGGAGATAAGAATCACTGGGAGGGCTTCTTAAACAAGAGCATGTCTGATGGTATCAATCTGGGGTAAGGACATAGGACTGCATTTCTAACTAGTGAAGTTAATTCTGCTGGCCTGGGGGCCACATTTTGAGAACTATTGTCGTAGTGTTAAGGGCATTAAGTATGGACTAGGGGTTGTCAAACGTTTTCTATAAGGGGTCACATAGTAAATAATTCATTCAGGCTTTGTGGCCACCTGGTCTCAACTACTCAGCTCTGCCATGGTAGCCCCCCCTCCCCAAGCAGCCATAGGCAATATGTAAAAGATAAATGGACGTGTCTGTGTCCCAATAAAACTTTATTTACAAAAGCAGTCAGTGGGCCAGTTTCAGCTCATGGGCTGTAGTTTGCCAACCCCTGGTTTGTGACTTTTGATAAGATGTTGAGCTTCTCTGTGTTCTTTATCCCTGTGTATTGGTGAGCAGATGACTTTGACCCCATTGACAGCAGGCCGCGAGGGTCGCGGGAAGGGCCATTTATTAAAAATACAAAGGCAGAGTAGCAGAGTGTATCAGTCAGCCTTTGCTGCGTAACAACCATGCTAAGACTTAGTGGCTTGTGACAACCACCATCTTATTTTTAGTCATCAGTCTATGGGTCAGCTGCGTGATTATTCTGGTCCGAGCTGGTTTGGTCTCTGATGGGCTCTCTCATGTATCTGGGGCCACCTAGCAGACCCTCTGGTGCTGGATGATTGAGGATGGCCTCCTTCACATGTCTAGCAGGTGGTTGGCTATTGGTTGGGCGCCTGGGGTTCTCTTCCCAGTGGCCTCTCCTCCTCCAAGAGGCTAGCTCAGGCTCTTTTACCCAGTAGTCTGATCGGAGCAAGAGAGGGGGTCACAGTTCCTCTGGATGGATGACTACTAACATGATGTCATCTCCATCAATGTCACTGGTCAAAGAGTCACAAGTCCCTCCCAGATTTGACAGTGGGACAATAGGCCCCCTCCCTTAGTAACAGGGGAAGCTGCTTCCCCTGACAGCTCAGACTGAGAGCTGCGTAGGGAGTCAAGCTCCCTGAGACTGAGTTTCCTCTCCACCTCTCACCAGCTGGAGCTCTTACTTTATTCCCCTGTGCCCGTCTCCTCATCAGGACATTGAGGCTGGTGCTCCCCAGGCCCACACCATTGCTGGGAGGCTTAAATGAGTTAACATAGAACCGTGTCTAGCACGAGAAAGTCCTCTCCACATGGTGGCTGTCATTCATGTCTAAGTGAAGCCCCACACTTGTGACAGCAGTGGGCACACAAGGAACGGAAGACCCAAGGCCATATGGAGTGTCCTTTCATCTTTCAAGGACTGCCCCACCCACCCTGGACGCCAGGCTTTTGCTTCTCTGCTCCCCTGTCTGGAATCTGTGCAAGTTTTCCAAGGCCAATTCATAACATTGCCTCCTGTTTACAGCCCTTATCACACTGGATTAAAGTGACTTTAGAAAACAAATGTGTTTCTCCTGTAAGCTGGGAACTCCCTGAGTGCAGAACCAGTGTCTTATTCAGAGCCTGCAGTAGTGTCTTTGAGATCATCCAATCACAACCCCTTTAAATCATGTGGGGTATGTTTCTCCCCATTGTCTATTAAAAACATTGAAAGCCAGCCAGGGTCTTTTCCCACTAAAGGAAGGACCTGTAACAGGAAGTGTGTAAACCCTGCCTGTCCTGCTCCCCTTCAGCTGAATGCGGTCTCTTTACGGGGACACCACCGCATGGAGTTTGGGTAATTTTCTTAAGAAAAACAAACAGTAGCCACATTCTGTGGATCCTCTGTGTTTCCTGTGAGAAGAACAAATCCCGTTCTGAGGCATCAGGGATGGTCCAGCTCAATGTGGGGGGCGGGGGCGGCTGGGAGGAAGGAGTCTCTTTCTCCACTTAGACCCAGGAACTTGCTAAAGCAACTCACGAGTCAGTATTCCATACACGTTTGTGGGATTAAATGGTTTTATTATAGAAGAGAACCAAGACTGTAGGAATTTTGCAGAGGCAGCAGAAAGATACATCATTTCTCCTCCGGCAAGGACCATTTTGAGATGGCTTTCTTTACTTTGTTTTATTTATTCTTAATTGAAGTATAGTTGATATACAATATTGTGTCAGTTTCAGGTCTATAGCAAAGCAATTCAGATATATATATATATATATATAATTTTCCATTATAGGTTATTACAAGATGTTGAATACAGTTCCCTCTGCTATACAGTAAATGCTTGTTGCTTATCTATTTTAGTAGTTTGTATGTGTTAATCCCATACTACTAATTTATCCCTACCCCCGTCCCTTTCCCATAAGTTTGTTTTCTATGTCTGTGAGTCTGTTTCTATTTTGTATATTGATTCATTTGTATTATTTTAAAATTCCACATATAAGTGATAGCATATAATATTTGTCTTTCTCTGTCTTACTTCACTTAGCATGATAATCTCTAGGTCCATCCATGTTGCTGCAAATGGCAATACTTCCTTCTTTTTCATGGCTGAGTAATATTCCATTGTATATATGTACCACATCTTCTTTATCCATTCATCTGTCGATGGACACTTGGGTTGCTTCCATGTCCTGGCTATTGTAAATGTGCTGCTATGAACATGGGGATGTACATACCTTTGCAAATTTGAGTTTTCCAGATATATGCCCAGGAGTGGGATTGCTGGGTCACATGGCAACTCTATTTTTAGTTTTTTAAGGAACCTCCATACTGTTTTTCATAGTGGCTGCACCAATTTCCATTCCCACCAACAGTGGAAGAGGATTCCCTTTTGGAGATGGATTTCTTTTTAACAAATGGACTAGGTGGAGATATGGTTGTCTGAACTTTGAGAGGTATAAGAGATGAAAGGCTAGAAATGATTATATATATGTCTATCTATCATCTATCTAATCCATCCATCCATTCATCCTGGGGCTCACCAAAGTCTTTACAAATACTTTAGCCCACAGACTTATCTTCCAATTCTATGCTACTCCAACATCCCCTTCACAAACACACACACACACACGCACGCACACACACACACACATACACACACACACACTCTCTCACTCATCCCAACCTCTCCCATTTGGGAAATTCAAATTTCTCAAACTATCATAAGGATAAACCCTTGTTTTTAAATCATCCGCTCCTCAGGTGTCACAGCATTTATGGTTTATAAACATGAGGCTTTACACTACTGCTCTCCTCCGTAGCTACACCACTCACACAGACACAGGACCCGTCAGGCACACCAAGGTCACAGGTGGGAAGAGCCTCCTCTCTTCCATCCTTGGTAGACGGGGGTGGGCATCGATGCACCTGACAGTGAAAAGAACAAGAAAATGTCCTGAGAATAACCTCCACAACTCGGTCATTCTGATTTTTGCATTCCTCCTCGTGATGGAGTTGGTTTGGAGGAAATTGCTTTGCGTAAAAGGGAGTAAAGCAATCACTCGAATCTGTTGTGATCTGGGTGATCCGGGACCTGGGACACCTGGTTCTAACTGCTTCAGAGCTTGGAATTGTCTTCCCACATGCTTTCATAGGTCTCCGTCATGAAGGTCCTTCCCTCCACCAAGGTTTTTCAGCCACAGCTATTCTGTCCACCTCTCTCTCCCCAGGAACATCTGGTGGTGTCTGGAGACATTTTGGGGTGTCACAAGTGGGAGGTGCTACTGGCCTCCAGTGGGTAGAAGCCAGGGTGATGCTCAACACTTTACGATGCCCAGAATGGCCCTCGTAGCAAAGAATTATCCAGACCAAAATGCCAATCATGCCAGAGCTGAGAACCCTCGTTCTACACACTCACCCGTTCAGAGCTGACGGGCCCACCTAACTTGCTTTGGAAGAGAAGAGTATGCAGCACGCTCCCTCTGCATGACAACGTTATCCTGCGATGTTTGCACACTACAGTCACAGCTCAATGTTCAGGCAGGGCAGGTGGTCCCAGGCAGCCCACTTCAGTTCTGATGCAGACCTACAGGGCTCTGGAGTCAAGGAGCTCGAGATGGGGAGGAGATGCAGGTAGGGAATTTCACAGGAGAGGAATAGAGGACCAAAGGTAGGGATTTGTGTACTCAGGGGACGTGAATACTTTCGGCAAGGTTGACAGGCCATCCCTGAGAATTGTACATCATCAAAAGCTTTGAACAATGTAAAAAAAATGGTGGCAAATCCTACATCTGACAAGGGTCTAGTGTCTGGAATGTATGAAGAACTCTATAACTCAAAAATAAAGGCAAACAAGACATGGGAGCAACCTAGGTGTCCACTGACAGATGAATGAATAAAGAAGATGGAATGGAATACATACACAATGGAATATTACTCAGCCATAAAAAAAACGAAATAATGCCCCTTGCAGCAACTGGAGATTATCATACTAAGTGAAGTAAGTCAGAAAGAGAAAGATAAATATCATATGATATCACTTATATGTGGAATCTAAAATATGACACAAATGAACCTATCTAGGAAACAGAAGCAGACTCACAGACATAGAGAACAGACTTGTGGTTGCCAAGGGGGAGGAGGGGTGGGGGAGGGAAGGACTGGGAGTTTGGGACTAGCAGATGCAAGGTATTTCATTTAGAATGGATAAACAACAAGGTCCTACTGTATAGCACAAGGAACCATGTCTAATATCCTGTGATAAACCCGAATGGAAAGGAATATGAAAAAGTATGTATATCTATATACCCCTCTCTCTCTCTCTCTCTCTCTCTCTCTCTCTATATATATATATATATATATATATATATAAATAACTGAGTCACTTTGCTGTACAGCAGAAATTAACACAACATTGTAAATCAACAGTATTTCAATAAAATTAATTAAAAAATAAAGGCAAACAGAGCAATTTGTTTGGGCAGACTATTTGAGGAGAGATTTATCCAAAGAAGGTATGTGAATGGGAGATATACAAATATGCACATGAAAAGATGATCAATATACTTAACCATCAGGGAAATACAAATTAAAACCACCATAAAATGTCACTTCACACCCACTAGGATGACTGTAAAAAAAGACAGACAATGACAGGTGTGTGGTTAGGGATGTGCAGAAACGAGCCCGCAAACGATGCTAATAGAAATGACGATGGTGCAGTCTGGCAGCCCCTTAAGAATTTTAATCATAGAGCTACCATATGACCCCGCAACTACCCGAGAGAAATTAACATATATGTCCACATAAAAACCTGTACATGAGGGCTTCCCTGGTGGCGCGGTGGTTGCGAGTCTGCCTGCCGATGCAGGGGACGTGGGTTCGTGCCCCGGTCCGGGAGGATCCCACATGCCGCGGAGCGGCTGGGCCCGTGAGCCATGGCTGCTGAGCCTGCGCGTCCGGAGCCTGTGCTCCGCAGCGGGAGAGGCCACAACAGTGAGAGGCCAGCATACTGCAAAAAAAAAAAAAAAAAACCTGTACATGAGTGTTCATAGCAGCGCTGTTGACAAGTGGCGTGATCACCTCTGGGGCCAGAGTCATCCAAACCGCAAGAAGGGGGATTTGATGGAGAGAGAAGCAAAGGCTCTTAGAGAACTTGGAGAAGACTAACTGGGTCAAGAAGATGCCGTCTCTGCCAATCACATACCAGTGGTTTCATGAGAAGCAACGCCACAGAGGGACGCCACCTGGGCTACAGGTGGGCTCCCCCTTTACATCTCTGGACCTTCTTGTCTCCAGTTCTCACTGGTGCTAGCCATGTGTTTTAGTACATTTCCTGAAGTTTGGGAGCAATTCAATCTTCCCCTTCCTTTTGCATGTCCATCCTGTGGGTAAGCTGAACGTTCCCCTTCCAATTTCCATCACACCCTCCCTTAGACTTCTGTTTCTGTGTGTTGATATGACTATTTAGACTTACAAGGGAGTCCCAGCTCCATAAGGATTTGGAGGAGAGCAGGAAAACACCCCTTCGTGGAATGTTGCATTCTGGGCCCAGCGGCCCTGCCCTCCTTTCCAGCGACCGGCAAGCTCAGGGAGTCAGCCCGTTGGAGGCAAATCCCCTCCCTGCTCTGAACCAGTTATATTCCACTCAAGACACCTAGATGAAAACGTTTAGGCTTGGAAAGAGCTGTGCAATTACTCGTGGCCTAATTTTCCTCCTTTTGCTGAGTAAATGGACATGGAAGGCAGCATCAGATGATTTTTAGAAAACCAAGGAAAGGGGCTTCCCTGGTGGCACAGTGGTTAAGAATCCGCCTGCCAATGCAGGGGACCACGGGTTCGAGCCCTGGTCTGGGAAGATCCCGCATGCCGCAGAGCAACTAAGCCCGTGCGCCACAGCTACTGAAGCCCACGTGCCTAGAGCCCGCGCTCCGCAACAAGAGAAGCCATCGCAGTGAGAAGCCCGCGCTCCACAACAAAGAGTAGCCCGCGCTCGCCGCAACTACAGAAAGCCTTCATGCAGCAACGAAGACCCAACGCAGCCAAATAAATAAAATAAATAAATTTATTAAAGAAAAAAGAAGCTACATGAAGATACGCAGCCAGCAACCAGACATACAGGACACCCACGAAAATGCCCAAAGTCCTGCGTAAAGGACAGACCAGAATTCCAAAGCAAATCAACAAACAGTAGCTGGGCATCCGGTGGAGCGACAGGTGCTTGGACGCAGACGTGAACTCTGCCCGGAGGAGCTCGTGACCCGTCAGGGAGACCGGGGCAGGTGGAGGTGGTGGACGGGGTGGAACGGGCCTCGACGTGGCAGCAGCAAATCAGCCGATGTTTCTGGACGGCAATTTGCCAACATGTTTATGGAGCCTTTCAAAATCCTTGGTCTTCCCACCGGTCATTCGAAGGACGTACAGGATCAAGAGTTGGTCCAGGGTTCAGGACAAAGCAAGAGGAATAAGGAGGCTCATCACAAGGTTATTTATAAAAACCAGAAAGATTGGGTCTAAACCTTCCACGATAGGGGTCAGTTAAAGGGATGAGCAGATAATAGCTATAGCTATAGACAATATTTTAAATATATGTAATATTTTATTTTTTAATTTTTATTTTATATTGGAGTAGAGTTGATTAACAATGTTGTGTTAGTTTCAGGTGTACAGCAAAGTGATTCAGCTATACATATACATGTATCTATTCTTTTTAAAATTGATTTCCCATTTAGGTTATTACAGAATATTGAGCAGAGTTCCCTGTGTTATACAGTAGGTCCTTGTTGGTTATCTATCTTAAATATACTAGTGTGTATATGTCAGTTCCAAACTCCCTTTTTATCCCTCCCCCCACTTCTCCTTTGGTAACCATAAATTTGTTTTCTAAGTCTGTGGGTCTGTTTCTGTTTTGTAAATAAGTTCATTTGTATCTTTTTTTAGATTCCATATATGAGTTATCATACGTTATTTGTCTTTCTGTCTGACCTCACTTAGTATGATACTCTCCAGATCCATCCATGTTGCTGCAAATGGCATTATTTCATTCTTTCTTATGGCTGAGTAATATTTCATTTTATATATATATATATATATATATATATATATATATATCTCACATCTTCTTTATCCATTCATCTGTTGATGGACATTTAAGTTGCTTCCATGTCTTGGCTATTGTAAACAGCGCTGAAGAACATTTGGGTGCATAAATATATATGATATTTCCTATGCAATGCATGCATACAATAAACATATAGCTACACCACATACCACTGCCCCCGGGAATCGTACCGCACATGGCTGTTCACAAGGCACCAGACAGAAAATGACCCCAGTGACCTCTATGCTATATGTAGGAGTTGAAAGGGTAGATGCCCACTGTTAACAAAGGCTGTCTATGACTAGTAGGATTTGGGGAGACTTTTATGTCCCCCCATAGTTTTCTCTAGTGAACATGTTGTCTTTATCTGGAAAAGAATTAAAATCACTTTCAAAATGAAAAAAACATTTGTTACAGTAAAGGTTTAGTTAAAATGCAATATTCAAAAGGGAAAATGGATTCATTTATTTTGAGGGTAATTAATTTTTTTTAGTCATGTATACAAGCAAAGTTGAAACAAATATCAAAATAGAACAGGGCAGCGGTGGGTGGTAGGACTCTGGGAGATAGGGATTTCCTTCTTTATACTTTCTCATGTTTTCCAAACTTGTAAAAACGTGGAAGAAGTTGTCTAGAACCAAGTGGAGGGGGGGATTCATCTCGACCCTGGGCCGGGAGGGGGGAGAGGTCTCCCAGGAGAGGCAGTGTGGGTGCTGAGCTTGGGGGCCTGGCCAGGACACCAGCAGGCAGACCACCAGACCACGGTGCCTACCAGGGTCCCCCTGCCCAAAGCCCCTGGCTGGGTGAATGGTGAAGGGGCTGCTTCAGGGGACCCCAGTGAAGCCAGTCACGGGCCACACCAGGTAGGAGCAAAAGCCTCAGCCCGGTGCAGCCACGTGCAGGTGGCCATCTGAGAGCCCGGCCACGCCAGCAAACTGCCCAGAGCGGCCAGATGGTGGCTCGCCCCCCAGGCGTGCCCGGCTCTGGGTGCACGGAGCCAAGATCGTACCTGGCACCTCACCTACCCCGCAGGTGAGAGCCTTGCGAATGGCACAAATAACCGCATCTTCTGTCTCTCCCTGCAGCCGCATCTAGGTCACGTGCAGCACAATGAATGTGCCCCTCATCTGCGACTGCGGCTTGGGCGTCAGCAAGGTGGGCTTCGCGGGGACAGAAGCGCCCCCGGCTGTGTTCCCAACCGTCCTCGGGAAACTTTGTCAGGATGGGAGTGCCGGGTGTCCTCCCTGGGGGCCGCAGCTCCTCCCCCACACAGAATGGCCACGTCAGGTCCATAGAGCAGGGTGGCTGTGGCGAACGTGCATCAGACTCATGGGGCGCTTGGCTTGGCAAAAGGCAGGGGGCCAGGCCCACCCAGAGCTTCTGCTGCAGCGGGTCTAGGGGAGAGGCTCAGGGTTTGTACTTCCCGCCACTTCTCAGGGGATGCAGAGGCTGCTGGCCCGGGGCCACACTTTGAGAACCACAGACTTCGAAAGAACAGGCCGATTACATATGATAGAAGAGCAGACAGTTATCAAAAATAATCATGCCCATCTATTTACTGTTTGATTTTCCCACTTCTGAGAGTGGAAGGAGTTCTCCACCTTTAGGAAAAACGTCAGTCCACTAGTACTAGGTGACAACTGACACTCAGCCTCCATGACAGGAGGACAATAGGGATGGGTGGGGACTGAGGCCAACGCTCTGCCTGAAAGGGCATCTTTGCTGCCTATTGACATGCAAGAAAGCAGGCCCAGTATTGCCAGATTTTCCTGCTCTTCAAGAGAATTTAGAAATTCAGGGTTTTTTATTGTGATAAAAAATATATATAACATGAAAGTTACCATTTGAACTTTTTTTAAGCATACAATTCATTGGCATTAAGTACGTTCACCTCATTGTGCAACCGTCACCCCCATCCACCTCCAGAAAATCTTCATCTTCCCAAATGGACACTCTGTCCCCATGAAACACTCACTCCCCATCTCCCTTCCCCAGCCCTGGTCCCACCACCTACTTTCTGTCTCTATGGATTGAACTCCTCTAAGGACCTCACCTAAGTGGGACCACACGGCATGTGGGGTGACAGATTTCTCTGTCACGTAACAGGGTTAACAAAAGTATATACATACATACATTTGGCCTGAAGGTTAAACAAGATGGTGAATGTATGATTAACACAGTTTCTGGCCAGTAGGAAGTTTCTAACCATTACCTCCTGGGAAATCGGGGTGATCTCATCTTGAGGTCCTTACCTTAATTACATCAGAAAACAGCCTTTTTCCAAATAAGGTCACACTCACGGGTACCAAGTGGACACATCTTCTGGGGACACCACTCAGCCGACTACAGTGACCTCGAGAAATTGAAGCCTAATGCAGCCTCTGAACCCCGACACTGAATTGATTCTCAGAGACAGAGTTTGCGGTGAAGGAGAAAAGATTCACTTCATTGCTTTGCCAGGCAAAGGAGGCCACAGCGGGCTAATGCCCTCAAGGCTGTGTGTCCCACCCTGGAGGGGGTAGTGAGGAGTTTTATAGCGATGGTTCAAAGAGGGCGTGGTCAGCTCACGGACATTCTTCTGATTGGTTGGTGGTGAGGTAGTCGGGAAGGCATCATCAACCTTCTGGTTCCAACTGGTCTGGGGTCTGTGTGCTGGTGGGCAGCAGGCAGTTAACTTCTCCCACCTGGAGGGGGCTTCAGTATCTGCAGAACAGCTCAAAGATAGTGTTGTTTGTATCCCTTGATGGGGAACCAGGACCCTGCCCCAAGGCTGCGCTATTGTTTCTCCTAACTGCTTCTCCCTTGTCTCTGCGTCCACTCCCTTCCCTAATTAACAACTGGTTGAACCTGCTTGTTGGAATGCAGGGAAGGTCATGGAGGCCGAATGAAGCCTATTTCCTGTAATCAAGAAACGCAGGGGCTTCCCTGGTGGCGCAGTGGTTGAGAGTCCGCCTGCCGATGCAGGGGACACGGGTTCGTGCCCCGGTCCGGGAAGATCCCACGTGCCGCGGAGTGGCTGGGCCCCTGAGCCACGGCCGCTGAGCCTGCGTGTCTGGAGCCTGTGCTCCGCAACGGGAGAGGCCACAACAGTGAGAGGCCCGGAAACCGCAAAATCCTCAGTGTGGGCTGGCAGGCTGGAGACCCCGGGAGGAGGTGGTGCTGCTGTCTTGAGTCCCACGACTGACCGGGAGCAGAATTCCTTCCTCTTGGGGGACCTCCGTCCTTTCTCTGAAAGCCTTCAATTGATTGGATGAGGCCCACCCACATGGTGGAGGGCGATCCCCTTTACTCAAAGTTGACTGATGTCAATGTTAATCTCACCTTCTCAGCAACACTTAGACCAGTGATTGGCTGGGGATGGGTCAAGACACACCCAGGAGAACAGCTGGGTGTGTTAATCTCCTTGGAGACTGAGCCCTTAGACTTCCGAGAAGGGCCGCCCAAACTCCCCAGATGAAGCGCTTGTTGCTAGCGGTGGCCGCTGGCTTCCAGTCTCGTAGGCTCTGGAGTCTGCAGCAGCAGCATGAATGCTGGAGATAAGAAAAGGCCTGGAGAACCTTCCTTCATCTACTGACCGTGGCTGAGCTGAGTGAGAAAGGGGCCTCGACAGCCCTCCAAGCCCCTTCCGACGCACAGCTACAGACTGAGCTTTATCCACCGGGACAGCTGCCAGCCACTGCAGCAGGGGGAGCGGGACGTTCTGAAAGCCCCTGCGCATGCCCCGCTGCATATGCAGAAGCAGGAACCCAGTCTGGCCGCCCCTCGATCCTTCCTCCCAAAGTTTCGCGGTCTCTGAGCCTTGTCTGCTATCTGCTCTCTCAGAAACCGAATTCTCTCTGAATAATTCCCCACCAACAGGACAGAATGCGTTTACTTCCCACCTCTCCCACCCCACTTTTAGGGGTTTAACTACTCAGTAGTTTGGAGAGGGGGAGTGAGAATAAATTGGGGGGCAGGGGGCAGGCAGTGGGGGGCTTATACTTCCCCTGTTGTAACTGCTGCTGGGTTAGTGCCCTGGGGCGGCCGTGACCAAGGGCTGCTGTCCTGGTGGTGAAACAACAGACATTTAGACTCTCCCGGTTCTGGAGGCCCAAGTCCAGAATCAAGGTGTCGTCAACTGAAAAAAACAAACAAACAAACCCCGCACAGTCTAAAAGCTGAGAAATATGTTTTACTTGGCAGACTTGCTGAGGACTTGAGCCCGGAAGACAGGCTCTCAGACAGCTCTGAAGAACTGCTCTGAAGAGGCAGGGGAGAAGCCAGGATATATAGGGGTTTCGCAACAAAAGCCAGGTCGTCGGTATGTCAAAAGATTATTGCAAATTAAGGAAAAACACATATCTCTAATGAACGAATGTGGCGCTTTTCTATGTATGGGAAGGTGCAAGCGTCTAGGCTCGCTGGAATCGTTCCTTTGATGTGCACCTCAGCTATCTCGGGCCAGTATTCCGCTTTTCTCCACCCTCGGGGTGCACAGTCGGGCGGCTGCAGTGACTGATGGCTTGATGGCCGCGACACCCTTTGTTTACTGATATGACAGGCGACCTTCCTCATCTGCGGTGTTTCAGGGCCACACTCTCTGAGGGTCCAGGGGAGGACCTTCCCCGGCCTCTACCAGCTTCTGGTGGGTGCAGGCATTCGTGGGCCTGGTCTGTCTCCATCATCACGGGGCTTCTCTCTCCCCTATTCCCTTCTCTGTCCCAAATCTCCCCTCCCTTCTCTCTCATAAGGACACTTGTCATTGGATCTCAGGCCCACCCTAAATCCAGCATGATCTCATCTCCAGATCCCTAAATGAATCACATCTGCAAAGACCCTATTTCCAAATAAGGTCACACCAAGACAGGTTCTGGGGGCGACCCGTGGACCTATCTTGGGGGCCACCAGTCAACACGCTGCAGCTGGTTTCTGCCTCTGCTCTGCTCTGCGGTGCCCATGCCGGGGCTGGGGGTCCTCTAGCTACTGCTCCCTGAGAGGTTCTGCAAATAGAAGGCGGCGGGAGGGGACAGTCTTCCCGTTCTCCTGCCCCGTTCAGCCTCCCGCCAGCAGCAGCGATTTCCTGCATCCTCCGGCTCCATCCACACAGCGCCCAGTGGCCATGAAAGAATGGCGGGGCAGAGCCCCTCCCAGCCCTGTGGGGCCTCCTCTGAGCCCTTGTTCTGCAAACCCACTGCCCGGTTCTTCCTGCAGCCAAGCAGTGTCGTGTGGTTCTACTCTGCCCTGTTTGTGCTTTCGAACCCCTGATGCTGTGTGACCACCTCCTTGTATTCAATCCCTCTGTTTGAAATCCCTGCTGTGGCATCTCTTGCCCCGACATGTATAATCATTTGTCCTGCAAGGTCAAAACTTAAAGCTGCATTCTTTTCCATTATGGTTTAGAATATTAAAAAATAATGTAAAAAAAAAAACAAACTAAATACTACAAAAAGTAAAAAAAAAAAAACCAAAAAATTCCAAATAACAACTTAACGTTGCCCCATGGAAAATATTCCACAGCCACAGGGGAGGAAAAAATACTTGTTATCTCTACAAAGAGGCACAATAGGAAACGGAGTGTATATAAAGTAGGTTCCATACCTGGGGAAGCATAAGATCGCAGCAAAAAAACCCAAATTCCTCACCAAAATAGCAACGTGTGACCAAGACAAATGATCAGGCAGCAAACCATCTATCAGGACCGCAGCCGACTGGGCTGTCTGTCTTTGTTTTCCGTGAGACACCTCGCCTGCATCCTCCCAGGCTTCCGGCAAGCCCCTGGGTGGCAGGAAGGAAGTGTCTGTCTCCAAGAGGGGTCGGCATGTAACAGGATGCTCTGCGTGGACTCATTTCCATCCAAGCGCCATGACTCCTCCTGGGCACTTCGGTGTAGCAGCAGGTTGGCAGTGAGACCCCTCGTGGGGGACCTGCAGCCACAGAGAGGTAGGACGAGGCTCAGCTCGGAGTCACCCCGCCCACTGTAACCAGAGCGGTCGGCAGACCTGAGCACCGTCCATGTCGAACCAGGATGACCCTGCTTCTTCTTCACCGCCGCAGGCGCGGTGCCCCAGAGCACCCACCCAGCCCTCCGTCCTGCACCGAGCCTCAAACCTGCACAACGGCCCAGTGTCTCTCCTCGCCTTGTCTGGCGTGCTCCCTAATAAAATCCTCATACCTTTCATCTCTTGGTGTCTGGCTCTTGGTGGACCCAGATTAACACACAGCCGACTCTCAGATCGTTTCCGAATGATAGAACGAATGGTTTAATCCGCATGAAAGTAGATAGATTTATCTTCCTAAAAAATAACAGAAATTAACTTAAATCGCACGCTTTCCCCCACTCACTTTCCAAAGCAAATGTAGAAGCCAGTGTGTCCCTCACCCCATGGTTCTTTCCTCCCTCGCCTCTCTCTTTGTGGCCTTAGTGTCCTCACCTACAAAGTGGGCAACAGCGTGTCCCAGCAGGGGTTCCTCGGGTACACTTCTTCCCTGCAGGTCATTTGCTGAAACCCCTTAGTGGCATTTTGACACAGTGCACGGGTCTGAGAAGGCCATCGATGGCGGTGCTGTGACACAGAGCCATCCCCAGTGGCACGTCGGGGTTCCCCGCCGTTCACTGCGCACTGACACACGAGAGCCCAGTGAGGCGAGTTGCTCCTGAGGGCAGATCTGGCCTGGCCTACGTCTTTCAGAAGCTGTTGGCGGGAAAGGAAGAAGAAGACTGGTTCATCGGAAATGAAGTTCAGAAAAATCGAGGGAAACTCAACCTGAAATATCCCATCACCAACTAACACAACATGGAAAAGGTAGGCTGCAGCTGCTGTCGGGTGGGACCCGCTCCCAGGGCCCCCATCGACGCCGAATGGCAGCCCCGCTGCCTGGCACCTAGGAAGGGATGAACCGCCAGCATCCGGGGCTCTCCCGGCGCTTCCTGGCTCTGGGTCCCTGGAGACACTACACAACGGTACTAACCTCATCGATTCTAGAGTCGGAGACCTGGGCCTGAATTCTGCCTCCACCATTGCTGATCTGCGTCATTTTGAACCAGTAACTTGGCTCTCTGGTCCTCAGTTTCCTAATCTGTAAGAAAGGGGTATAACTTTTCCTATCACACAGTGCTGTTGTCAGGATTAAAGCGGACGACGGATAAAAAATC
This sequence comes from Lagenorhynchus albirostris, assembly GCF_949774975.1. NCBI lineage: Eukaryota > Metazoa > Chordata > Mammalia > Artiodactyla > Delphinidae > Lagenorhynchus > Lagenorhynchus albirostris. The sequence continues at coordinate 2,564,886 of NC_083103.1, forward strand.
CTGAATCCACTCCACACCTATTAGGATGGCTGTTCCTTAGAAAACCAACCAACAAACAACACTCATGCCCCGCCCCAAGAAAATAACAAATGTTGGTGAGAAGGAGGGATTAGAAAACTGAGACTCTGAAACACTGCTGGCGGGAATGTAAAACGGTGCAGCCTCTACGGAGAACAGGATGGTGGGTCCTCAAACATTAAGCTAGAAGCACTGTATGGTCCAGCAATCCTCCTTCTGAGTGAATCCCCAAAGAACTGGAAGCAAGGACAGGAAGAGAGATTTGTACACGCATGCTCATAGCAACATGATTCACAACAGCTAAAAGGTAAAATGACCCAAGCGTCCTTCAACAGATGATTGGATGAGGGCAATGTTGCCCGTCCGTAAAATGGAATATCATTGGCTTAAAAGGGAAGGAGATGCTGACATAGGCTACAGTGTGGATGAACCCTGAGGACATAATGCTAAGTGAAACAGGGCAGTCACAAAGGGACAGACAATGTATCATTTCACTTACATGAGGACCTAGGGTCAGCAAATTCTTAGAAACAGAAAGTAGGCTAGTGGGGGCCAGGGGCTGGGAGGGGGTTGGAGAATTAGTGTTTAATGGGGACGGAGTGTCAGTTTGGGGAGATGGGAAGTCTCTGGAGTTGGATGGTGGTGACGGTTGAACAACAATATGAATATACTTAATGCCACTGAACTGTACACTTAAAACAAGCTTACAGTGGTAAATTTTATGTTCTGATGTGCTGTTTTGACAAAAATTTTACTTTTGTTTTAGGTTCGAAGGGTTTGTTAGCAAAAAGACACCACTCGTCACACAAATAGACAATGTCAATTTAACTTTAATAGAAAATCATTAGAAAGGAAGAAACAGAAATGAGAAGGGATAGAAAAGTAAAAGCAGGTACATCACCAGATGGGGTGACACCTACACCCAGACTCGGCACTGGGGAGTCCTGAAAACAGCGATCTGGAGTCCCAGCTGGGAAAGGTCCCAGGCAGTGCGTCCACCCCGTGGGTGAGACTTCAAATTGCAGTTTAGGGGACTGCCGCTTATAATACCAGGCCGCTAACTGATATCATCAATTGCCTGCAAATATACAGCTCACGGTTTCTTCAGCAGTGCTGTTTATCTCATTTTGTGTATCATGCGAATTTCTAGACCCCCAGGAAATGACCAGGTCCACGAGGCTCAAGAAATTCCACGATCCACTCCCTTCTTTTTCTTTTTTTTTAAAGTTTTAAAAATTAATTTTATTTATTTATTTTTGGCTGTGTCGGGTCTTTGTTGCTGCACACGGGCTTTCTCTAGTTGCGGCGAGCAGGGGCTGCTCTTCGTTGTGGTGCGCGGGCTTCTCATTGCGGTGGCTTCTCTTGTTGCGGAGCACAGGCTCTAGGCGTGTGGGCTTCAGTCGTTGCAGCACATGCGCTCAGTAGTTGTGGCTCGCGGGCTCTCGAGCGCAGACTCAGTAGTTGTGGCGCACGGGCTTAGTTGCTCCGTGGCATGTGGGATCTTCCCGGACCAGGGTTCGAACCCGTGTCCCCTGCCTTGGCAGGTGGATTCTTAACCACTGCGCCACCAGGGAAGCCCCTCCCTTCTTTATCTCAAGTGCCGCCAGACTTGCTGGCGGCACCTCACAAGCAGGCACATAGTCCAGGCAAGGTCACGAATTGGTTCGAGGCCTAATATCGCCTCTGAAGCCTGAGCAAGACGATTTCCACTTCAATCCTCCTAACACGTGCCCCCCACTCTCCTCAGGTCTGACACTACTCCTTCTACCAGGTGCTGCACGTTGCCCCAGAGCAGCATCCTCTCATGCTGACAGAGCCGCCCTTGAACCCGACGTCCAGCAAAGAGAAAGGGTTGCAGGTAAGAGGCCAGGTGGTGGGCAAGGGGGTCAGGGAGAAGGCTGCGTGGCGGGCAGCTCGGGCCCCCCCACCAGCCTCGGGCTCCCTGCGGAGAGACTGAGATACCAGCTGAAACCCAACCTCTTTGACATGAGCGGCAAGAGTGACGGCAGCCTCTGGAGAACTCACCAAGCAGTGTGGTACGGGCGAGGTGTTTAATCTGAATGATTTCATCTAGACCTATGGCTACTCTATGGGCAGGGCGATTATTAACCCCTTTGCACAGATGAGGAAATTGAGGCTTCCGGGGGTGGAAGTAACTTAGCTGAGGTCACCCAGCGAGTGGCCCGTGGACCCGCCCAGACCCTGGGGTCTGAGTGCACAGCCCCATTCTCAACACTGATGCCTGGTGTGTCCTGCCTGCAGGTCTAACCCTGACTTAAAAGCTCCCAGACCTCCTCCATCTCTGGGCCTCACGTGGGGCCTGACACCCCCGCACCCCAAGGAGTTGGAGTGTGTGCTGGTCGGATTGCCCCAGATTGAACTGGATTGAACTGGGTGGTGGAACCCATCAAGGCTGCTGGGGAAAGGGGGGTGCACCCCCAGTACAGGTGGCAGAGTACCCCTCAGGCTGGAGCGGGGTCCAGGTGAGGTGGGGACCACAGGGGCTGCCTTATTGAGGACTTAGGTGAGCCAATTAAGCAAGCAGCCATGTCCCACCACCTGGCCCCGACTCCCTGGAGCCCAGCGGTGCCTCCCGCCGTGAGCGGTGACCCAGCGGGCATGCCCAGTGGCCCATGCACCACCTGCACACAGAGGAGGCTCGTGCCATGGCCCAGAAGCAGAGCACCGCCCAGCACAGCTCAGGATGCGGTACCTTATGCCGCCTCGTGTAACACAGCACTCAGGGGAGCCAGTGAATCTCCCCTGCATGTGGGCAGGTCGGTCACAGAAGTGGGCCCTGCCGGGCGCCATGTGGACCTGGCACAGGCCTGCAGCCTTGCCACATCAGACACCAGCTCCGAGAATGCCAGTTGCCCACTGGGGCCCCTGTGAGCTGGAGAGAGAAGACAGAGACAGAACTGTCCCTCACCCGAGGGAATGTGCCACTCCAGACTGCCTTATTCGGGGTCCCCCAGAGAAACAGCACTCGTCGGAGATGCACATATAGAAGGAGGTTTATTATAAGGAATTGGCTCATGGGATTATGGAGGCCAGCAAATCCCAGGGTCTGTAGTCGGCAGGGTGGACCCCAGGAGAGCGGATGGTATACGTTCCAGTCCAAAAGCAGGAAAAACCGACGTCCCAGTTCAAAGGCCACCAGACAGGAGGATATTCCCTCTTATTCAGGGGAAGGTCATGCCTTTTGTTCTAGCCAGAACTTCAACTGATTAGATGAGGCCCACCCGCTTTGGGGAGGGCAACCTGCTTCACCCAGTCTATGGGCCGAAATGTCAATCTCACAGACAGACCCAGAGTCATGTTTGACCCAATGTCTGGCCCTTCCGTGGCCCAGGCAAGTAGACACATTAAGACACCCTCACACAAACTGCACTGCTGGCCACACAGCCTGTCTTGGGCACTTCCCCACCCTTCCAGGGCCCACTGCCTGCCTTTCTGTCCTGACTGTCTCCAAATTTACCCTCTAATCGTATCAGGATCCCAGCAGGAAACCAAAGCACACTCACGTCAGGTAATGTTGGTGAGGGTTTGTTAAAGAGATTGCATACCAAGGTGAGCATGAGTCTTAGAAAAGCAGCACGAGAGGGTTGCAGAGCCCCCGGGTGATGACGGGGAGCCGTCCCCTCGCCTCCACTCCCAGGGCTGAAGGAGCAGCAGGGGGATACCTGCATCGGGAAGGCTCAGCAGGTAGGGAGAGGGCCCCTCAGGTCTCCAGCACCCTCTCCCGCATCCCCCGGCTCTCCTTCTGCACCTCCATGGGCAGATCCCGGTGGGTCACCTCGAGGGGAGTCTGTGACTACAGCCCAGGACAGAGAGAGGCGCCGAAGGGCGGAAGCTCCTGCAGGCTTCTGAAAGAGCAGGCGATGGGGGTCCGCACCGGGGCACAAGGAATGCCACCTCACTGTGGACAAATGGGCTTCCCCGCATCTGTGGGCGCCACCACGAGCTCCCCATCATGCAGGCCCCTCCCAGCAGGGTCCCTTCTCTGCCTACGTCCCTCTGTCCAGCAGCCCATGTCCAGGGCTCCTCCCGGAGACTGGGACAGGCTGAGAAGTGCAGGGTTGATTTTTCTCCTGGAATAAACCTGTATCTGAAGAGGATTTCTGGGGGCCGTGTCCCAGAAGAGAAGCCAACGGGGGAGCAGCCCAGCGTACAAGGAAGGGCCCAGCCTGGCCTTAAGACCTCTGGCTGCACCAACATGTGTGACCTCAGGCGGCTGACTGGTCCTCTCAGTGACCTGGTTTCGTCCTCAGAAGGATGCTAACGGTATCGGCCCTGGGGTCACTGTTGAAATGAAATGAGTTAACGCTGTAAAGCGCTTGTCCTGGTGCTTAGCGCCCATCGAGCCCTCAGTAAATGCTGGTTCTTGTCCCCTGGCCTCAGTTTTCTCATCTATAAAGTGAGAGTTTGACCGCAGGAACCCTGAAGACCCTTCCAAGCTCTGTGACCTCTGGCCTCATGCCAGGCCAGGGGGAACGGAGGTTGGTTTATGTCTTTGTGTTTTTAGGGGGAGCGGTCTCTAGTTGGAGCATAAAAGATGCCCTCCCTCCTCAATCAGGATCCAAATTCCAGGATTTAAATTCCAGGATCCACCAGGTTCCAATGTGGGGAGCACCCAGGAACAGCACAGACTTACAGGCTAGTCTTTGTATGGACATGTGCTTTCACTTCTCTTGGGTGAATCCTCAATCCCCCCAGACTCTGCTCTGCAATAACGCACTTAGTGGGCAGCACGCTTGGTGAGTAATGAGCTCGGTGGCGTATCCTGGCCATGTGTAACACTGTGTTTTATTTATTTTTTTTTTTGCTGTTCGCGGGCCTCTCACTGCTGTGGCCTCTCCCGTTGCAGAGCACAGGCTCCGGACGCGCAGGCTCAGCGGCCATGGCTCATGGGCCCAGCCACTCCGCGGCATGTGGGATCTTCCCGGACTGGGGCATGAACCCGTGTCCCCTGCATTGGCAGACGGACTCTCAACAACTGCGCCACCAGGGAAGCCCAACACTGTGTTTTAGTAGAGACGTGGATGGACCTAGAGACTGTCATGCAGAGTGAAGTAAGTCAGAACGAGAAAAACAAATATTGTATATTAACACATATTTGTGGAATCTAGAAAAATGGTACAGATGAACCTGCTTGCAAGGCAGAAATAGAGACACAGACATAGAGAACAAACCTGTAGACACCAAGGAGGGAAAGGGGGGTGGTGGTATGAATTGGGAGATTGGGACTGACATATATACACTAACTAATATGTATAAAAGAGATAACTAATGAGAACCTGCTGTATAGCACAGGGAACTCCACTTCACTGTACAGTAGAAACTAACACAACATTGTAAAAAACTATACCCCAATCAAAAAAAAAAGTGCTCTCCTGACCCAGTTAAGAGGTCTTTGCTAGAGGCCGGTTAATTTCCCTCTTAGGCAGCTGGTTAAGTCTGCACCTCAACCGCTCCCCTTATGGTCCTGTCACACACCCCAGGGCCACGATACACCTGGCCTAATCACTTCAGAACCGGGTACCAGACCATTAGGGACTGCCCCGATGCACAGGGGCTGTGAAATCATTCAAACGAGCCAATCCAAGGAACCCGTGCAACCTAGCAGAGCACCCCGCTGGCCACCCGTGAGCTGCCCCCGGCAGCTCCAGCTCACTGTAACCCCGTCCTTGGGTGCCACACCCCCGTGGCCCAGCCTGGCAGCTGTCCCTGCTTTGGAGCTGTACGTAACAAAATCCGCCTTCCATCTGTCTGAGTGACACCGTGTTGGGTCCTGCCATCAAAAGAACCTGTACTCCTATGGACCCGTTTCACCATCTTGCAGGAGAATCATTCGTTCACCCAGCCAGGTTCACAGAGGCAGTGCTCTGCCGTGTTCAGCAGCCGTGTTCACATCCCACTTTTGCCACCTGCTCCCTCGCATTCTTGTCCAGTGGTCTCTACTGTGGACAGGGAGGGCTCCAATATCACATACCCCCGGGGGGTCACCACGGGCTGTAAACGCAAGGCTGTGCCTACCCTGTTCACTCCTCCCACCTTGTATACAGTCAGCACCCAGGAGAGATTTCCTGACCAAGCCACGTCTGGACTAAGGGTCTAGCGTGCAGTTAACACACAATAACGGTTAGCTTTCATTGTTCCGTTTTAATAAAACAAATGAATCCTCCCAAGTGTGAGACTTTCTGTAACATCTGCCCGCCCTCAGAGAGCAGAAAGAAGGATGTATTCAGTGGAGGGACCGGTAACGGTTTCACAGAGACACTGGGAATTCAACTGCATCCCCACTGTGAGAAAACGGTGGTTCATAAGATGACGTGATGCCCTGTGATCAGTCCTGAGACGGTCCATAAGGTGCTGTCCCATTAGTACCTGGGAAGGATGCGAGCCCATTTTACAGACTGGGAAACAGTGTGGCAGAGCTCGTCAGGGCAGGGCTGGCATTCCTGACCCTGTTGTCTGGATCCCTCAGGGGGAGCCCAGGGCTTCGGGCCAGTCGGCCTCATGTGCTCATGGAATTAAGGGAAACCCGCCCCCTGAGTGTTCCGCGCTTTCCCGCAGATCCTGTTTGAGACCTCCAGCGTGCTGGCCCTGTATTTAGCCATATTCCCTGTGTGGCTCGTGGGTAGATGGCTCCAACCTGGGCTCACTCTCCACCTTCAAGGACGTGTGGGTCACCAGTGAGGAGTGTCTAAGGACATCGGTTCCTCCATCGTCAGGAGGATAACCCTCTGATTGTGACTGTCCGGACCCCATCGCCTGTCTCATCAGCACTGGCTCCAGGCTGAGCCTCAGCTTGGCTGGATTGATCAGAGCTCAGAACCAACTCAAACATGAAGTTGGCCCCCCCTCCCCCAGACTTCGACAAGAAGGGTCAAGAAAGGACAGACAGCATCTTGGGAAATGCTCGCAAGGCACTCACTATGTCGGAGCAGAGTCACGAGGGGAGGGAATTTCCGGCGTCCCCTGTGTATTTTTTTGGCGTGGCTAAGCTGTGCTGCAGTAACAAACATTCCCCAAGTCTCAGTGCCATAAAACAAAAGTATATTTCTCACCCGTGCTACATGCCCATTGAAGGTCACAGGGGCTCTGTCCTGCTTTACCCTCACGCCAGAATCTGGCCGACAGAGCTGACACCATCTAGAACATTGTCATGCATTGTGGGTGCACATAAGGGTGCCCTGGAGGGCCTTTCACTGGCAGCAAAGGGACACATGGCACGTCTGCTCAATTAATTGTCCAGAACAAGTCACGTGGCCCCAAACCACCACGGAGGCTGGGAAGTACCACCCTGCCACGGACCTGGCCTCCAACATGGGATAAACAGCGCAGATGCTCTGGCTCACGAGCGCACAGTTAGGGCACATTCATGCAGGGGGCATTACGTCCTTCACGGATTTACTCCTCATCACGTTGCCGTGAGATTGGCCTATTCAAGCCGACTTCGTGATGCCGAAGCTGAAGCTGAGAGACATTTATGAGTTTGAGGGAGGTCACTTCAACAGGGACGGGGAGTTTACATCTGTAGAGAACTCCTAGTTGGGACACCAGAGGGTGAGGGCAGAGAAATAAGGGGAGAAAGTCAGCACGAGCATCTACGAAGGGGTTCCCACCCTGGAGGCCCAAGTTCACCTTGTGAAGGACCGTGGAGGGCCGAACAGAGCAATGGGGCATCCCCTCGGCGGTCGCTGCCTGGGGAAATCCCACAGTGTCGAAAGCAAGAGCAAATTCTAGAGGCAGTAGGAGAAAACAACAAAAACCAGGTAAACTATAAAGTAAGGTTACCAGAAAAATCCAGGCTGCCCAAGGAAATTGAATTTCAGAAATGCAACACATAACTTTATGGTATAAGCGCGTCCCAAAGATGGCATGTGTTCTTATTTGCTAAATCTTTCAACCTTACTCTAAAATAAAGAGGCTTTGATCTGCACCAGAATTCTTACCTGCAAAGCTGCTCCTACAAGATAAGAGGACAAAACCACGAGGAGGAGAGGAAGGATGCTCTTCAACTGGAAATCTCATACCTCCCCCGACTGGGGTTGGAATGTTGGGAAAAACATCATTTGGCCACCGGCAAAGACTCAGAAAATTTACCACCCACCTGCCCTCTCTCTCTAATAAAAAATCAAAGATTATCTATGAGATGAATAAAGAAACAAGCTAAGAAAGGAACAGTGGGGATTAAGGAAGACCAAAGTGGGAGTTACATCTAAATAATTGTTTATACAGAATTTTTAAAAAGCAAAGCAATGTGGAACCAAAAAATCTCAGAGCATCTCAACATGGGGGGTGGAGTGGGGTTAGAGGCGAGAATGAGGAAGAAGATGAATCTGTGGATGATACGGACATGATTGAACTCCGATATTGCTGGGAAAGGATAAGCTTCGATGTGCATGTTCGTGATGTAAGGATAACAGGCCACTGCGCCATCCAGACCCAGCCTGAACCCGTGAGATTCTGTTTACTGTCCTCAGCATGAAATAATGGCCACGCAGCCTGCCCTAAGCCCTGCACCTGCCCAGGTAATTCAGGCCCTGGAAGGGAACCGTTCTAGCAGCCTCTGCTGCCTGTGAAAATCATCTCCCTCTTGGTGGAATGCCATTGCTTACAACAAACAGTGGTTGGTTTGTTTCAGTTATCAGATGTTCCTGGTTTTTTTCTGACCTGAAAGCAAGTATCATTCTTTCCATAAATTTGGAAATAGGAGCGAAAGTTACTTGCCGTTACCTTTCCGTTAGCTATTCACCCGGCACGATGCTTCTGACAGGGCATTCCTGTGCCCTGATCTGTAGGCTGAAGACCACCCAGACATGCCCCCTCTTGATGACAAATTTCACTTTGAATGATGGTAGTTGAACGAATAGATCAGGATACCTTTATGGCAGTAAACCTTCAAGTAACGCTTTTAATGACTTGTAAGTGGACGATGGAATCTAAACAAATTCCCCTTTATAATATTCTGAATTTTGTACTATCTGCGTTCAACTTTCAACAATTGTTTTGACTAGCTTAAGGGAAACCCGGGGGAAAGTAGCAGTAAATGGGACTCATGTAACATGAAATTACAAAGGAAAGTGAAAATATAAGTCATGAATCTTCTCACCTTTTTAGGTGCATTTAGCTTCCAAGTACATCAGGCAAAGGGTATAGTGCCTAGAAAGTGCTGAGAGCTCCGTCAGAATTAGCGTGCCCCAGTCAAACCCCTCGGTTCTGTCCAAGTAAGGAATAGCGCCACTCAGAATCTTTAAAGTAATTCTTGTCTTTTCTCTTTCATGGCCCACATAAAATAGGGCAAATCTTAATGATTCTACCTCCAAACGCTATACAGAATCCAATCATTTCTCACTGTGCTCCTCCTCTCCCTGAGGCTTTGTCACTGTCCCTTCTCGCCTGGAATTTCCAGCAGCCTCCTGCCCGAAGTTCCTGCTTCTGCCCAACAGCCAGAGTGACCTTTGAAACACACAGATGAGGTCACAGCATCCTTCTGCATAGAACCCTCCGTGCAAGCCCGATGAGCCAGCGCTTCGCGCCCAGCTGGGTGGTTATAATCAAGAAAACAGACAGCAAATGTTGTCGAGGATGTGGAAAATTGGAACCTTGTGCATTGCTGGTGGGAACGTAAAGGGGTACAGCTACTATGGAACACAGTTTAGAGGTTCCTCCAAAATCTTAACGTAGAATTACCGTGTGATCCAGCAATTCCACTTCTGAATATATACCCCAAAGAATTGAAAGTAGGGACCTAAACCATATGTGTACAGCAACATTCATAGCAACATTATTCCCAACAGCCAAAAGGTGGAAACACTCCCCGTGTGCATCGATAAATGCGTACTCACACAAAATGTGGGCCATCCATAAATGGGTACTATTCAGCCATAAAAAGGAAGGAAATCCTGACAAATGCTGCAACATGGATAAACCCTGAGGACGTGAGGCTGAGTGAAAAAAAGTCACAAAAAGTACGAATGCTGTCTGATTCCACTCGTAGGAGGTCCCTAGAGGAGTCATATTCACAGAGACAGACAGCAGGGTGGTGGGGGCCAGGGGCTGGGGGAGGGGATGGGGAGATTTGTTTAATGAGGAACTGAATTTCAGTTTTGCAAGACGAGAAGAAAAGCTCTGGAGATGAACGGTGGGGATGGTTGTACAACACTGTGAATGTCCCTAATGCCACCGAGCTCTCCACTTAAAAATGGTTAAAATGGTCGATTTTACTTTATGTATATTTTACCATAGTAAAAATTTTGAAAACTCCCAATGGGCTCTCATCCCAGAAGGAAACGTACAGGCTTTACTTGAGTCTCTGCCTGTGTGACCCGCCCTGCTGCCAACTCTGTGACGTCACCCCCCCCCATGCTTCCCGTCACTCACCCACTCTGGTCACACCTGTCTGCGGGCTGCTCTGCTCAGACCCACTCCCACCACAGGGCCTCTGCTGCCCCGACACAGTGGCCCCAGAGAGCTCCTGGCATGACTCACTCCCTCACTGTGTTCAGGTCTTTGGGGAAACGCTCTTTAGCAGAGAGCCTTCCCGGACCTACAGTCCCGCCCACACCGCTCTGTCTGTGTCCTGCTCTGTGTGCTTTTCACGGCTCTGATCTCTCTGCAGAGTTTTCCTTTGCTTCTGTGACTCGTCTGCCCTCCAGCTGGGATGCCAGGCCCTCGAAAGCAGGGACTGTGTGTGTTTGCTCACAGCTGAATCCCGGCACGTTGGTCCACCATGGTTCAACACGTATCTGTTGAACAAATGAGTGAGTGAATGAAAGAAATGGACAAAAAATAAAGAAAACTTATAGAAAGTGGGCAAACTACAGTGATTGGCGATGGCCAGCAGAGAACGATCCAAGTAGATGATAAAATTATGAATCAACGCTCCAACGCACTGATGGATTTCTTTGGATTTGGTGGAATTAGAAATTCTACGGGGCTTCCCTGGTGGCGCAGTGGTTGAGAGTCCGCCTGCCGATGCAGGGGATGCGGGTTCGTGCCCCGGTCCGGGAAGATCCCACATGCCGCAGAGCGGCTGGGCCCGTGAGCCATGGCCGCTGAGCCTGCGCGTCCGGAGCCTGTGCTCCGCGATGGGAGAGGCCACAACAGTGAGAGGCCCGCGTACCGCAAAAAAAAAAAAAAAAAAAAAAAAAAAGAAATTCTACAAGCTAAGAAAAACAAAGATGGGAGTGAGATACTGCTTGACACCTGTTAAGTAGCCAGGTACCACGTACAGAGGAAGCTCGTGGGGAGAGGCGCCCTGGAGCCCAGGCACAGCCATAATCTTCGCCTAAGCTTCACCCCCACCCCACCTGTGAGGGGACATTCCTGCCAGACTCCCTGCAGTGTTGCACGTGACAACGGAGCCTTGAGCACTGCAGGTGGACATGGGGACAGGCCGGGGGAATCAATATATAACGCTTGGTCCATACAAATCCTCTATTTCTATGTGATGGTTAAAAGCAATGAATTATACATAGGAGATTTTAAGATGCTCTGTCTTAAAAATCTATGTTGAATTTTTTAAAGTAAAAATGGAAATCTACAGCTCAAGAGATCTACTTTCTATTTGTATAAAGTTATATATGCACATAGTTTAAAGAGTCAAACTATTCTAGGAAACTTTCTGCAAAGGGCCAGATAGTAAATATTTTCACTACACAGTGTCTGTCGCAACGACTCAACTTTGCCTTTGTAGAGCGACAGCTGCCATTGACGATGTAAATCAATCCATTTACGTTACTTATGATGCTGGATATATTTATTTATTTTTATACTGCTCTTTTGAATGCTTTTCTTTTCTTTTTACATTTTTTACATTTACAGTTCTTCTACTGAACTGACTTAATTTTCTTCATTCCCCAACTGATTTGGGAGTATGTATGTTATTTCTTTTCTCTTGTGGTTACCATATAATCTTTACAGGCTTGCTAAACGTAAAGTTGGGGATGAATTCGTTCCTACCGCTACCTATGGAGAGATTGTAGAACACCTGTGTTCCAGTCTCTCCTCCTCTATTTCATTTCTGTCTTGGGTTTGAATTTGACTTTGTTTGTTCCTTTAGAAGTCCTCTTAGCGAGGGTATGCTGGTGGCAAACTCATGCCTATCTGAGAATGTCTACGTTTTGCTCACACTTTGAAAAAATCTTTGACGTATAATCCACGTAGCATAAAAATTCATCCACTTACAGTAGGTAATTCAGTGTTTTTAGTAAATTTACAGAATCGTGCAACCACCACTGCAATGTAAGTTTAGAGCATTTTCATCAACCCTAAAGGAAACCCTGTATCCCTTAGCAGTCCTTCCCCTTCCTCCCCTCCCCCAGCCCCTGGCAGCCGCTCATCTACCTTCTGTCCCTGTGGATTTCCTTATTCAGGACATTTCATAAAAATGGAAACACACAATACATGGTCTTTTGTGTGTTTTCAAGGTACATTCGTGTTGGAGCGTGTGTCAGTAATTCATGCCTTTTTATTGCTGAATGATATCCCATTGTACGGCTGGACCACCTTTTGTTTATTCACTCATCTTTGATGCTCACCACTTCTGGGTACAGCCATACACACACCCCCCACTCACCCCCTCCCTCCCTGCTGCCTAGATTGGAGTCGACCTTCAGCTGACCTTGGGAGCTCTGGGTTGAAGATGGAGCCTGGGTCCTGGAATCCCCTTCTCAGAGAAGAGGCACTGAGGCTGTTAGATGCTCAATAAACAGACTTGTGTTGGGTTAAGCTGCTGAGACTGAGGGTTATCTGTTAAAGCCGCTGGTGTTTTAACTGATGTATGTGTGAAGCGTGCAAGTTGGGGGAGAAGGAATAAACTGGGCTTTCATCCTTTGAGACCTGAAGCTAGCCAGACCTCGATTTTTCATTTTAATAAGATAATAAATCACACACTCCTTTTTTGTTATAAATGTTTGAATTGAGTTTTTCTTTATCACTTGGGAGCCAAAATACCTATATGTGATGCAATCTACAATAACCAATTGGAAAATAAAATTGGGAAAAGGCAACAAATGCTACAAAATACCTAGAGAAGAAAAGTAGACTAACAAGAAATGTACAAGACTTAACATTAAGAAAACCATAAACCTCTATTGACTTGCTAAAGAAGACTCAGATAAAGGGAGAAAATAACATGCTCAAGGATGAGAGACAATATATAGAACGTCAGCTCTCCCCCGTTCACCTAGAAATTCAGTGCAACCCTCACCACAACCCAATGAGACCTGAGTGGAATTTGACGAGATGATTCAAGGTTCATTTGGAAGAGAATATACACAAAATACCAAGAACTGCCCCAACAAGCCCTTGGGGTGTCCAGAGCAGCCCCCTTTCACAGCAGCCAGCAGCACACCCAGGCCGCGGGCCCAGCTGCACCTGAGTCTCAGGTGTCCCTCAGAGAGCCACTTCCCAGCGCCCTAGGACGTGGCCCTGGCAGGTCGAGGGCGCCAGGATCCGGGGCACAGCATGTCAGGAGTGATACCTTTATGGTTCAGCGCTCTTTCTCCCTTCTGGATCTCCCTTTGGTGTTGGTTTGGATGAGGTTTATAACCACCCTCTCATGCAGGTGCGGGCATGTGTCCAAAGCCTGGCTGACCCGTCCCAGTGGGATGTTACCCAAGCCAGGCCAGTGAGGCTCAACTCCAGGATGCTGGCTGTTGGGTAGCAGCTCCTGTGAGGGAGCTACCCTCTTAGGCAGAAGTCTGAAGCTGCTGGCAACTCTCAAGCTTCCACAATGGGGGACCTGCATGAGAACTAAGCCATTGCAGGAGAACCCCCAGGAGTGGGGAGGGGAGAAAGAGAGGGAGGGAGAGAGACAGAGAAAGGAAAAGAAAGGGAAAAGGAGAAAGAGATTCTGATTCCTCACAGCACGGCTTTAACCAACCAAGCCTGAATTCGATCACGGACTCATTGTTTGGGAAGCCAGTAAAATCCACTTTTCTTTAATCTAGTTTGTACTTAAAGATGATTCTTTAAAGCAGAGGAGGTCTGGGACCCAATCTCAGGGCTTCTGGATAAATAGATAAAAATAAATAAAAACCTTTTTCTTGTCAGTGTATTTGGGACAGAATTTTGCACTGGGATTTAGACTTGGATAATCTTTTCCAAATACCCGGCTTCAGAACAGGTCTCCTCCCGGGGATGTACTAGCCACTCACTCCCTCATTTTCTCGGTCACCAAAAAGCCCCTTTCTACCAGGGGCTGAAGTCAGAAGGTCCCCTGCCATGCAGCTGGCAGGTTTTGTGAGGCTCTATTTTCCTAAGGAAGAGCCCCGTGCATCTGCCCGGAGCTGGTAGCCCTTGCTGTCTTGACATCATCACCGCCAGCACCGTAAACCCAGGCTGGCTCTCCGGCGATGAAGCCACCCGGCAGCAGAAGGCCTCCAGCGGCTCTCTATCCAGTCCCCACGTCTCAGCCACCAGAACAAGCCACAGGCTGTGACTAAAGGAGCGGCCTCCCTTCCCTGGGTCTCTTTCTTGCCTCTGTTCACCCCCTCATCCAGCAAGCAGCTTGTAGTGGGTGCCGTGCTGAACGCTCAGGATAGAGATGAAAAGCATTGACCCTGCTCCCCAAACTCCCCAAATATCTAAGAGAGGCTTCCAGTGGAAGGGATGCTGGTGAGAGGCTCAGAGAGATTCCCACCTTGTGTTCCACGTGGCAGAAGAGAAATCCATGCTGCAGATGCATACAGAGGGCGTGTCTCACTGGAGGGGTGAAAAACCCATTCAGTGGAGTGGGGGCCAAGGCAAATTTAAAATAGAAATAGATCCTTCTGGAATTCCAGGAGAAGCAGGATCACCGGCCATCAAGAGGGGCGAGGTCCACACACGTTCAGGAGCCGGGGTGGCAGAGGGTCTCCTGAGCCTTCTCTCTGGTCTCCCCCAACTAAGGCTTGTTGTTCAGAAAGGGGGCATCTGTCAGGTGCCTCGTCAGCCAGTGGTCAGCCTTCCCCGGGGCAGGTGTCCACACAGCCAGGTGGCAGGAGGAGCCGACGCCCGGGGCTGCGGACACGGGCTTGTCTCTGTCCAGTGCAGGCCACCCCACCCCTCCCCGCGACACCACCGTCCATCTCTGACCCTGCCCTTCGCCGGTCAGGAGTCTTAGTGTGGTCAAGGTCCCCAGCCATTCTTCCCTTCCTGTTACAACCTCAAAGCCCCTCACCAAGCCTGCACGGAGGCTGCTTTCTGAGTGGCCACGCCAGGACAGAAAGTACACACAGGACTAAAGGCAGGTGTGGACAGAGCTCTGAAGAGCCCAGGGCAGCTCCGGAAGCCCTCCCCTGGGAATCCCCAGCTCCACCTGCCCAGAGAGGCTGTGGAGTCCTTCCCACTCCGGTGCTCTGAAGAGCTCTTCCCAGCGTAACTCCGGGTGGCACTCCTGGAACCTTCTAGGCGGTCAGCAGGGCAGTGGGAGATTCTACCCCAGAGCAGTGTCCAGACAATGGCTCCTCTGAATGTAACAGGATGGCGTTAGGGGCCTTGGGCCTGAACTGGGGGTGACTGAGAAGGAAAGAGCTGTGTTCTCCAAGCTCAGAGGACCCCAGGCTGCTGGGCCACCGTAGGGAGGGGGTGCTCAGGGACAGACTGATACCACCCTCCACCCCCCCACCCCGCCCACCGCCAAGCATGGGCAGCTGGGAAGCAGGTGGGCTTGTCCGTCCAGGAGAAGCCACGTCCCCTCTCAGCACCATGGACAGGGGGCACCTCCCCTCCCTGAGGCCAGGGACCCTGGCACCCCAAACTCCCACGTGCTCCGAAAGGGCAGAGGGGCAGTTCATTCTCCACTTGGGTATTGCTCTGCCCCCACCTGATGCTGTGCTCGGGGCTGTCGGGTACAGCCTGCCTCGGTACCCCATGTGGGCAGATGGGGCAGCACGCCTGAACCCGGGGGCCCGAGGGGGCTCAGAGGATGGATTCCCCTGGCCTGGGGACGAGGGGTGATGGAATGTGGAGTCTCACTAGGGCCTCCTTTCCCAGGGGAGATGCCTGGATGGGAGCCTGGAGGTGGGGGTGGGGGTGGGGGAAGAATCCATGGAATTCACACTTGCCCACAGCCAGGCCAGCCACAGCAGCCACCCAGACCAGGGAAGAGACGGCTCCCTCACCCTGGACAGTCAGGTGAGGAGCCGTCTCTTCTGCCTCCCTCCTCCCCACCCACACTGAGCACCCAGCGCAGCAAAGAGGGTGGAGCACGGGAGAAACTGACTCTTTAACTCTCCTCACTCAGCTGCTCCCCTGGCAGAAGTTAGGGCTGAGGCAGCCAGAGGGGGACATAGACGGAGAAAGACTTTGAATCAAATATTACATTCATCTGTCCATCCCTCCACCCACCCCTCCCTCCACCCACCTATTCATCCACCTACCCATCCATCCATCCACATATCCATCCCTCCCTCCCTCCCTCCACTTACCCATTCGTCCATCTCTCCATCCATCCATCCATCCATCCATCCATCCACCCATCCATCCATCCATCCATCATCCATCCATCCACCCATCCATCCATCCATCCATCATCCATCCATCCACCCATCCATCCATCCATCCATCCATTCATCCACCCATCCATCCATCCATCCATCATCCATCCATCCACCCATCCATCCATCCACATATCTATCCCTCCCTCCCTCCCTCCACTTACCCATTCGTCCATCTCTCCATCCATCCATCCATCCATCCATCCATCCATCATCCATCCATCCACCCATCCACCCATCCATCCATCCATCCATCATCCATTCCTCACTTGGCCAGAGCAGAAGTCAGGGCTAAGGCAGTGGGGGAGAAAAAGCCCTTGAGTCACATATGACATTAACATTTAGAAACAAACAGGACCAAGTTGTTGAACAAATAATGAGACTGCCTCAGTCCTAATAAAAGCATAACTTCCTTGATGCCAGTCCTGCCCTAAGGACCCTCCATGTGTTGCCTCCCCCCGTCTGTGCTGTAATCATGGAAGAAGGAGCTTAGGTGCTATGATTATCCCCATTTTAGAGAGCGTGAAGGGAAGCGCCCAAGGTCACACAGCTGAGGCTCAGTGCCAGGCAGTTGACCAGCGTGGGTCTGTCTTTCTGCAGTAACCAGAGGTATCCAAAGGGTGTCAGAATCGGGGTGATCTAGCCCTCAGGTAACCTGCTGATGAAGAGGGAAGAGCAGGGGTAAGATGGGGTCTGACAGCACAGTCAGAAGTAATTACTGGGAAAACAATCTCTATTTATATCGAGTCCTCAGTGATGGGTTTCATATACATGTACCTAGAAATCCAGCTTGCCTGTGTAGTGTAATTACCAGCATTCACCAAGTGATTTACTTTAACTACTCGAGAGTGAGTTTCTCTTATAAAATACACAACAATTAGTGATCCTAACAGCCCATTACGACTTAATTGGATGCTGAAAATTGCTTTGTTAAAAACCAATTGAGAGGGACTTCCCTGGCGGTCCAGGGGTTAAGACGTCGCCTTCCAATACAGTGGGTGCAGGTTCGATCCCTCGTCAGGGAGCTAAGATCCCACATACCTCGTGGCCAAAGAGCAAAACAGAAGCAATACTGTAAATTCAATAAAGACTTTAAAAATTCAATAAAGATAAATAAATAAATAAAATTCAAATTCAATAAAGACTTTAAAAATGGTCCACGTCAAAAAAAAAAAAAAAACGCCAATTGAGAGATAGGGGTAAATAACTGTAAACTCAGCCCCCAGATGACTTTCCTGCTCCTGGAGAGTTGGTCTCCACCCTTGGCTGGATTTGCAATCCCAGTCCAAGGTATCACGTGCCATGGGCAGCTCAGACCCCATGCACAGTCACACCCAGGACGTCAGCTTGACTTCAGCGCTCAGATTAGGCGATCCCTTATGCTCCAGTCTGGGCAACAGCAGTGAGGGAGGATGGTAGGAAGGTTCAACTGGGGCCATCCTGTCACTCCCAGGGCTTCCTAACCAGTTGTAAGTTCAACTGCAGCACCTTCTTCAGCTCACGCAGGATGACGCTGCCGCTCTGGGTGCCCAGCCTGTATCCGTGCACTTAGTGCTGGAAGCTCAGGAATATGGACGCCATATTATTTATTCTCTATTTTCATCCATCCATCCATCCCTCCATCCAGCCATCCACTCCTTCAATGATCCATCCACCCACCACCTACCCATCCACCCATTCCTCACTCATTCATTAAGTACTGAGATCAAACCTCATAAATGCACAAGTTTGCAGTAAAACACCTGTATCTGAAGTCTGGTTCAAGCAAGCTGGATGACCTTACGCAAGTTACCTAACTTTCTATCTAGCACAGTTTCTTCATCTGTAAAGTGGAGAAGATAAAACTGCGGTAGATTCCAAGAGTCGACCCATACGAGGGGCTTAGAAAAGTGCCTTGTGGGTAATAAGTGCTCAATAAATGTTAAGTCTTGTTTCATTCTCATCATTATTAAATATTCACCAAGAGTTACTGTAAGCCAGATGCTGTGGTTTTAACGAGAGGTCCAGAAAAGGTTCTGGCGTTCAAAGAAGTTATTGGGGAAGGTTTCATGGAGCTGGTAGCGTGCTTAGGAATTATATAACATTCAAGTTTGTTCCGATTTCAGAAGAAAAAGAGCTTAACTTTGGAACCTGGTCATTAAACGTTCCCAGAGGAATCTTTCTGCTACTTTGAAATATGGACAATACTGTGATTTCATTCTTATGTTTTATTTCTGTTCAAGTCATCACTAAAACTTGGTAATTTTTAAAGCAGATCATGACACTGTGTTAAACTAAAAAAATTCTCGATAAGAAAACTGGTTGAACATACTGTTATTCTTAAATACCAACATTTTATTTTATTTATTTATTTATTTATTTTTGCGGTACGCGGGCCTCTCACTGTTGTGGCCTCTCCCGTTGCGGAGCACAGGCTCCGGACGCGCAGGCTCAGCGGCCATGGCTCACGGGCCCAGCCGCTCCGCGGCATGTGAGATCTTCCCGGACCAGGGCATGAACCTGTGTCCCCTGCATCGGCAGGAGGACTCTCAACCACTGCGCCACCAGGGAAGCCCATTAAATGCCAACATTTTATTGAACAAAGCAACTCTCCGTTTCTGTATCTCCATAAAGAGTCAGACCCAGATGATCTTCAAGACATCTTCCAACTCTGGCCAAAGTCAGTGTCATGTAAGGCTTTCCAGCACCAAAGGTCACTGATTTGTAGAAGATGCTGGAATCTGTGACTGTGTGTCCCTCGAGGAAAGGGCATAACTTAACAGGAAAATGGATAATTAAAAAATAAAAACTAAGCCAAGTAGTAGTTGAACTGAGTTGGCAAGGATTATAGAAGGCTTCGAGTTTGCTGTCTGCCTGCCCCCGGGTTGGACTGGCCGTCAGGCTCAGCAGTCGGGGGATGGGAACAGGAGGGGAGCGGAGTGCTGGTGTACTCGGAGAAGGACGCGGGCACGGGGCGCAGCGGGTCATCACGGTCAGGGTGACCTTGCAACCTCAGGCTCGTGGTACCATTTTGCTGCGCTCCAGGTGGGATGGAAGCCTGAACTTTAAGGAAAAAGTCTACACGCTGCAGAGGAGAGACCACTGGCTTCTCCTCCTTTCACGTAACCTCATCCTTTCTGAAGGAGGATGGAATGATGGGGAAAGAGAAACTTGGCAGTCCTGGCTCAGCTGTGTGACCTGTGACCTCAGGCAGGTCACCTGACCCCTCTGAGCCTCCCTCTGCTCGACCTCATCTTTTCTGACCGTCTGCTCTGTCTCTGTCTATACGTCTACCTTATCTCTGTCTCTATGAGCAGAGCCGTTATAAGAATGAATATGAAATGGCATGTACAGATGGTAAAGGTCTCTGCAAGCACAAGAGATGGGCATAAACCAGTGATTCTCTAACTGAAAGTATATCAGAATCACCTGGAGGTCTTTCTGATGGCGGCCATTCTGGCAGGTGTGCGGTGGTATCTCCTTGTGGGTTTTGATTTGCATCTCTGATGATTAGTGATGTTGAGCATCTTTTCATGTGCCTGTTGGCCATCTGTATGTCTTCTTTGGGGAAATGTCTATTCAGGTCTTCTGCCTGTTTTTTAATCGTTTTTTTTTTGTGTGTTGAGTTGTATGAGCTGTTTGTATATTTTGGATATTAACCCCTTATCGGTCATATCATTTGCAAACATTTTCTCCCATTCAGTAGGCTGCCTTTTCATTTGTTGAAAGCTTCTGTGCAAAAGCTTTTAACCTTAATTAGGTCCCATTTGTTTATTTTTGCTTTTATTTCTTTTGCTTTAGGAGGTGGATGGAAAAAATATTGCTGCAATTTATGTCAAAGAGTGTTCTGTATACGTTCTCTTCTAGGAGCTTTATGGTTTCAGGTCTTACATTTAGGTCTTTAATCCATTTGGAGTTTATTTTTTTATATCAAAAAGACCACAAATAACAAATGTTGGTGAGGTTATGGAGGAAAGGGAACTCTAACACTGCTGGTGGGAACGTAAACTGGTGCAAAGATCCGGCAATTCCACTCCTGGGTGTTTATCCGAAGAAAAGGAAAACACTAATTTGAAGAGATACATGCACCCCAATATCCAGAGCAGAATTATTTACAATTGCCAAGATATGGAAGCAACCTAAGTAACCATCAACAGATGAATGAATAAAGAAGATGTGGTATATGTACATAATGGAATATTACTCAGCTGTAAGAAAGAATGAAATCCTGCCACTTGCAACAATGTGGATGGACCTAGAGAGTATTATGCTTAGCGAAATAAGCCAGACAGGGAAAGACAGATACTGTATGTTATCACATGTATGTGGAATCTAAAAAATAAAACACATGAATGTACATAACAGAACAGAAACAGACTCACAGAGAGAGTGTATAGAGAACAAACTAGTGGTTACCAGTGGGGAGAGGGAAGGGGGAGGGGCAAGATAGGGGTACGGTATTAAGAGATACAAACTGTATAGAATAGATGAGCAGCAAGGATATTCTGTACAGCACAGGGAAACAGCCATTATTTTGTCATAAATTTAAATGGAGTATAATCTATAAAAATATTGAATCACTATGTTGTACACCTGAAACGAATGTAATATTATAAACCAACAATACTTCAATACATAAAAAAAGAGTCACCTGGAGAGCTTCTTAAAACACAGATTACTCCCCCTCCGCCATCCAGCATTTCTGAATCTGCAGGAATTCCACTTCTAGCGAAGTTCCCAAGGCAACGGCTGCTGCTGCTGGGCCGGAGAGCACACTTTGGGAATCGCTGGGATGAATGTTTCTTGTCAATCTCTAAGTTGGCTGCTATAGGTTATACTCCAAGAGGCAAACACCTCCTGTTCATCTCCACCACAAAGCAGGAAATATTTTGTAAAGATTTGGAGATTTTTAAAGTGTGTTTGTGAATCATTATGCTATGAAAAAAGAAGACTTGTTATATTTATTTAACAGCTGAACTTAAAAAATTGACTCAGAGTACTTTTAAGGTGCTCAAAGACAGAGTAAAAAGTTCTAGAACTGCAGTCTAAAGCATGGCCCTGCCCCAAACTTGCCCAGATCAGAGGTCCCCTCAGTAGCTTGTCCCATCCCTGTTGGGACCCCAGCAGAGAATCCTTGTCCCCGGCCAGCTGCAAGCCTTAGCAAGACCCCCTTTTGCCAAAGCCCTCTCTCTGTGCCCAAATTGTTATCACTGACACAGTGTCCTCTCTCCCCCCTCCCGCCTCCCTCCTCCTGGGTAAACTTAGAGCAAAGCTCACATCTGCCCCCATTGACATTGTATGCTGCCTTCTTCAGGAAGGCTGTCAGCAGGAGGCTGCGCGTCTAGGAGGGGGCACTCTGTGGAAAGATGCATAAGCAACCCGTTTCTCCAAAAACAAACACACAATCATAACCCTGACTCCACTCTCTTTAAAGCACGGCCAAATTCAGAAATTCGGACCCAGTGATCATACTCTTACTCTACGGCCTGCTTTGCCCTAAGGCAAGATTTCACTCTGATTCTGAACCTGTAATAACTATTGGAACTATTGCATCTTAAAGTTGTTCACTTGGGGTTCATCTGCTACAGTAGATGGTAGGGAGCTGATATTGTCTGGGAAATAGTGAGAGAGAGAGAGAGAGAGGTATGTGGTGGGCGGGGGAGAGGTATGCGGTGGGGGCGGAGCAAGAAAGGACATCAGGACCACCCTCCATTCTAACCTTCCCTAGTGTCTTCCTGGCCTGCATTTCCCACAATCCTTTTCAGTGAGTGGTCCAGCTGTGATCTGGGCGTTACCCATGGATAAACTTCCATCCAACTGGAAGTGCAGGTAAGGCAAAGGCTCCACCACCACGGCTTGATGCTCCTGAAGGTGAGAGCACAGCTGTGTGGAATCCTGATTCTGCTGCCCTGTACCATCCCATGATGAATTCCTTTCTACTTAAACTAGCTGGGGGGGGGGATCCTGTTCTTTGCAAGAGTCCCCATACATACAACACGGGGGTGCATTTTCCGGGGAGAAGGTCCATCATTTTCCTCAGCTTCTCAATGGGGCTATGACCCAAGGGAGACTGGGAACATCCCCCATTTGTGATCCACAGGACATTCTGCTGGGTCACAGCAGGTGTCCCAGAACATGGGCAGGGAATCAAATCTCTTTGAACTTTTGGTTTAAGGGAATGCTTCTAAAAAGCGCTACTAATTTGTATGCTGCCCACCTGGAGTTTCACATCCTGGGTCTAATTAATACATTGCTCACCCGCAGCCATTTTCACTTTCAATTCAACAAATTCAATGACTTGTTTAATAAACATTCACTGAGTAAGACTTCACCAGACCCTTTGCTAGGAGCTGGGGAAATAGAGACATTTGCCATAATTCTTGGGAGACCTCCGCCACTGTATAAGGAAGAGAAAGCAAAAAACCCAAACCCTTGCAATGTGGGGCCATCATGGCCACAAGACACACGCACCAGAGGACGAGAGATTGCAGAGGAAGAGGGCAACAGACACCCACGTTTGTGAGCGCCTATCGTGGCCGGCTGCAAAACTGGCCACAAATTCTCCCCTTCCCATCAGGGGGCGGAGTCTGTCTCTATCCCTTAATAGGTTGGTCATGTTGGGCCAATGAGGCAATGGCGGGCAACGGCAAAGATGACGCAAGCAGGGGCTTGAAAAGCTCGCGTGCCTTGGGCTCGCCCTTGGAAACGCTGCTCCCGCCACCTTGTGAGTGGCGGACCCACCTGGGATGCTGGGAGACACAAGGCCCAGTGACCCCGTTCCCGCCAGCTGACTATCAGCAAATCACCAGCCAACCGCCGAACCATCTTTTCTTCAAAATGTGTTCAAATGAGTACTTCTCTTCATCACGTGGGTGTTTGCTTTACAGTAAAATATTTGAAATTGCTTACAACTAAATTCCCTAGCTCTTCCTCAAAAGAAGAGTGGAGGCGGGGGGGGGGGGGGCGGGGAATGGACGTTCCGGAAGGCTGCACCCCATCATCCCGTGAGTCCCGACCCCCCGGCCCCTGCCAGTCCACCCGGTTCAAGCGCCCTCCCGTCTGAGGGCAGCAAAGGCAGCGTGTCTGAGTGGCCTGACCGTCACGCTGCAACTGACGTCAAACTTACGCTGATGGGATGGGTTTCAACCCCCAGATCAGGCGGAGGTGTTTGTACTGGTGCCGGTGTTGGAGGGGGGTTGGGACAGGTCGTTCGGGATCACAGCGATGTTTGGCGGAGACTTTAGGGGGACAAGTGGATGGCCTGGAATATCGGGGTCACCGTATTTCTCCTCACTTCTCTCCTTGTCTCAGAACTGGACCGGCATCCAGGAACAACCTGCTCAGACCCACCTTGTTGGGGAAAAGTGAGAACAGTGGTAAATCTTTGAAGTCGTGTTTCTGGAGTCCTGTGATTCCTCTGAGCGGCCCGGCATTCCCCTCCCCCTCCCCCCTTTTTTGTCTAACTTTAAGTATCTTGCAGTTTTATTTGACTTCAGACTTAGAGACGCGTTTTTTGGATTTGACACCAGAAACGAGGGCAACAAAAGCAAAAATAAACAAGTGAGACTGTGTCAAACTAAAAAGCTTCTGCACAGCAAAGGAAACCATCAATGAGATGAAAAGGCCACCTACCAAATGGGAGAAAGTATCTGCAAACAGTGTATCTGATAAGGGCTTAATATCCAAAAAATATAAACATGACTCAACAGCAAAATACAGACAATCTTATTTAAAAACAGGCAGAGGATTTGAGTATTTTCCCAAAGACAGAGGCCTGTGTGCAGTGCCCTTGTGAGCGCCAGCTGGTGCCCAGCAAAATCTTCCTTTGGGAAGGAGCTGATTGGGCCCAGAACGAGGGCACGGCCCTCTCCTTGAGAGGCAGATTCACCATCGAGGCAGATTTTATCAAGAGAATTCATTGCAGCCCGCCAGCTCGTTGCCTTCGCCGACACCTTCCACAGCTTTCTGCAAGACAGAAATGCCTCCATCCCTGGCACGGGGCAGGGGGCCTGCTGTGGCAGAGGGCGGCAGGGATGCAGCGTTCTAAGTTCTGAGATTCCACCTCCTCCCCGTGGGACCAAGGCCAGGATGTAAACCAGCTCCCAGTGGCAAAACGAGGCAAGGAGGCTGGCCATCCAGAGTCCCTGTGAAGAGCCCCCCGCGTGTGCTGGGGACTCCACCACTGCCTCCCGCCACCCCTGCCGGGCACGCACCCCGCCTCTCTCCTGGGCCTGTCCGTCAACTCGCGGGGCCACTTGCTCCCTGCGGGCTTGCCGCGGCCTCCTCTGCACGGATGTTCGTCGCTGGCTGAGTTTCCGCCCAGCTCAGCGAGGTCCCCGGCCCAGCAGCACGGGCTGGGGTCACTCGGGCTTGTGGAAGTGTGGATTCTCCACCCGGCCCGGCCCTGGCCCGGCCTCGGACTCCTGCGCAGGGGCCGGGCCAGCACCTAGCGGCACCTGGGTCTCTGCCCAAGTGGGGCTCCGGCTGGCGCCTGGTCCCTGTGGTTCGGAGCCGACCGGCGGGGGTTGCCCTGACACCAGGTTGTGGGTCTGGCCATCCCGCTGCGCTTGGCGAAGCCGGGGGAAGGTCGGTGGGTGGGCAGGGCCATCTTCTCCCAGCCTGGGCTCTCGAGGCGGGACCTGGCCCCGGAGCAGGACGGCTTGTGTGAGTGCGTGTGTCCGTGTGTCCGTGTGTCCGTGTGTCTGTGCGTTCAAAGAGGGAGCGGGGGTCTTCCCTGGTGGCGCAGCGGTTGAGGGTCCGCCTGCCGATGCAGGGGACGCGGGCTCGTGCCCCGGTCCGGGAGGATCCCACATGCTGCGGAGCGGCTGGGCCCGTGAGCCATGGCCGCTGAGCCTGTGTGTCCGGAGCCTGTGCTCCGCAACGGGAGAGGCCACAGCAGTGAGAGGCCCGCGTACCGCAAAAAAAAAAAAAAAGAAAAAAAAAAAAGTAGGGAGTGGGATCCACAAGCGCGTCCCTGGCACACACACCCCGAGGTCAGTGCTGGGGCTGGGGGTGGGGACATGGCTCTCTGGTCTCACCCACCCCAGCGAGAGCCCGTCACCCTGGGGAGGCCCTGTGGGGACTCGGTGTCCCCAGCACACGGGGGGCGGGGGCCGCCCCAGCACGGCGGGGATGAACACTGGCCGGGCAGGTGTCGGGAGCCTGCGGCCTCGGTGAGCATCAGTCCTGGTCACCGTTGGTGGGGTGTGGTCACCTTTCATCCGGCAAACTCTCTGAGACCCATCAGGCACCAGGCACGTGCTCGGCCAGAGCTGGAGAGAGACGCTGCCGCCTGTGAGCTGGGGCCCTGCGGAGTGAGGCAGGCAGGGCCAGAGCTGGGTGGAGCCCCCTCCTGCCCCTGAGGCCCGGATCCCACCCGACGCTGCCCGGCGTGGTGGCGGTGCCCCATCCGCCGTCTCTGGTCCTCCCCGCCCCCGTTCCCTTTGCTTGCCCGGAGTTCTACACCCAATGCTTTCATCAAGGTCTGGGCGCTCGAATCACTTCCGGACCCCTTCTGTGAGGACCCCGATCCACACAGCGAGCGCATCTGGCCGGGTTTCCATTTCAGAACAACTTTCTCAGCAGCGGCCTTTTGGTGGAGGATGGATTGGGGCCGAGGGCCGCTGTGAGCCCGCGGGGGTGCCTGTCCCGGGTGGTGGGGCCCGAGAATGCAGGAAGCGCGCCAAGCAGCAGGCTCGGCCGGCGCTGCTCCCGATGTTCCTGTAGCTTTGGAATCTTTCCCTAAAACACGGAGAGGCGCGGCTTGCTCCGCTGAACCTGTGGCCTGGTGCATTCCCTGGCAGGAAACTCCAAGACAGACAGGGACCCTCGGGAGGGACCAGGACCCCACAGCACGGGGTCTTCCTGCTTTGCCCGGCCCTGCTGTTACCCGGCCGTGTGACAGGTCCCACCACTGCCCCTAGGAAAGCGGCCCCGGCCTTGGTGGGCCAGTTGACGAGGGTGGAGGGCAAGGACCCCAGGCACCGTGGGCGGGAGGTCTCGCCCCTGCCCAGGAAGGCGACGTGGGAACAGTTTCAAGCTGTCCAAACGCCGAGGCCTGGACCACACCGGTGCCTGTGTTACAGGGCTCTTGGCCCCCTTAATCAATAGAAATGGATCAGAGGCCAGACGAGAAATTCAGGCAGGGCTGTACTGGGGCCCCCGCTGCAGCAGGGGGGAGGGAGAACAAGTAAGAGGTTCCCTCATTCACTTCCCGAGGGGGGAAGCTGGTTCCCTCTATGGGGGGCGGGTAGGGGTGTGTCCTGGGGTGACGTAGGGGGTTCGCCCAGCCCTTTGGTGGTGGTGTGTGCAGGGGGCATGCGCAGTGCCCTGCCTTTGCTCCCGGCTCTTCAGAAGTGGCAGTTGGGTTTTTGGTCTTTTGTATCTTCTTGTCCATAATTTGCCCCAACTGCACAAGCACGCGGTTACTTTTAGTGCCTTATAGATTCTGTGTATTTTGTTGCTCAAGGAGATGTTTGTCCAGCTGCCAGCGCTGCAGCACAGGAGCAAAGCGTCCCAGGTCCCAGGTCCCAGCCTGTCTCAACTGGAGTGCAGATCTCACCGAGCCGTCAGGTACATTCCACATAGAGCCTCAGCTGGAGGTCGAGGGGGTAGGAAACCCTCCGTGGAGAAGCCGAGACATTGAAACCAGCCATCCTGCGCTTGAACTGTGGCTTCATGTGCTGGCAGCCAGGTGACAGGCATCCCAGCCCCCTGGGGCTCAGTTCTCCCATCTGCAGGTTGAGGACAGCGTCAGCCCCCGGGGGACTCACGATCCCGCCTGTGAGATGCCCAGCCGGGCATGGGGTCTGGGGGAGCCCCGTGTGTGCCACCCCTCTGTCTTCCCTGTGGGGCGGCAGCGTTCCCCGGACCCGTGAGTGACCACAGACACACAGGCCACAGCCCCTGCAAAGACCCTGGTGCGGGCCATGTGTGATGACAGTCGAAAAACTTAACTTTTCTACTGACTGTACCTGTTGTGTGAATATCAGAGGGCCGGGGCTGGTGAGGAGACGCACCTTCCTGCTTTGTGTTGGAGCCGAGACCACCGGTGGCACTCCCAGGGCAGCCAGCAGGGGCACAGGGAGTGCAAGAGACAGAACACAGAGGGACTTGCTGTCACCAAGGCTTTAAAACACCAACATCGCCGTCACCATCTCAAAGTCAACGGTGCTCTGCTCCCCCTGGGCAATCGGCTAGGTCTGGCCTCATGACAGTGGCCCCCTTGGTCCCCTTCTGCGTGGATTCCCAGCTGGTAAGGACCCAAGCCCCGTTCAGCTGGGGCGGGCCAAGGGCACAGGAATCAGCAGAGTGGATGCAGCTCCTTTAATGTGTGATGGCCAGTGAGTGAGTGAATCCAGCGACCAGAGCATCTTTTGGCTAGAAGACAGGGCGGGAGGGAGGCGAGGCCGGGCAGGTGTCCACTGTGCTAGTTAGACAGTTGCCTGTCCTCAGGACGCTGCACGGCCGCCTGCAGGAAAAATGTCATGAGCGAGGCACAGAGCTGCGGGGACGGTGGTGCCTTTGTGCAGGAAGGCTGCTGCAAGGCTGTCTGTCTCCAGGCGCCCCTTCCTTCTTGGGCCGTTCTCACGTTACCAGTCTTGCTTTTTTTGGAGAAAAAAGGCGGGAAGTCTGGCACGGGGTGGGCGCAGGGCTCAGAGGAAGGACTGGCCATCTGCGTCCAGCTGGGTTGACCAGGGCCTGCCAGATGTGAGGCAGCTGCCTGACTGGCATCCAGCTGGGCCTCAGCTCAGGACATCAGAACCGAGCTTCCCTGCTGGCTCCTGGGGCTGACTGCCTGGCGAGCCTCTCTGGGGTCCAATGACCAGAGCCGGGTCCTGAGATGGGCTCTCCCAGCCCCCCTGTGGCCTGGCTGGGACAGTGCCCCTACACAGGGCTCTGGGCCTCCCAGCATCGGAGGGCTTGAGCCAGAAGAATCCTGAGGACAAAGGAGAAAGCAGAGGCTCAGGAGAGGCAGGTGGGAGGCCGGGTGGGTGGACAGAGAGAGACATTGGCTCAGAGCCGCCCCCCAGCGGCATGGCAGGGCCTGGCACTTAGCTGCTGGACCTGCATCCTCACTGGTGACCCGGGGCCAATGGGATGGCCCTGTTGAGAATGATGGCCACGTATGAAATGTGCAACACGGTGGCACTCGGTGACTCGGAGGGGCCCAGGGACTTGGTAACAGCGCTGGCTTTCTCCCAACCGAGGCCCCCCGGGCTCAGGCAGCTGGCCCAGAGGAGCCCGGAGTCCCTGGCCACCGGGGCTCAGGTGAGGCGCCTGTCCACTCAGGCCCAAGCCAGAGCAGAAGGTGACACTTCCTGAGGGCCTGCTCGTGCCAGGGAAAGCGCCAGTGCTTTCCAGACACCCCATGAGGATCCAGGGTCCCCCAAATCACTCAAGCACTAAGGACATGGGGACAGATGTCCAGGTCCCTCCTCCTGGGCCAGCAGCCACCAGCAGCTCAGAGCTGCAGGGCGCTTGGTGTTTCTGAACAGCAACTCGAGGTCGGGGGACCCACGGGGACTCCGTGAGCGAGGCTGGCGTCCAGCTGCTCTGCTGCTCGGGGAACAGCCTACATCCACCTGGAAAAGGTGGCTTGGTGGCTTCCGTGGGGGTTCTGAGGGGACCCGTAGGCCGCGGACTGGTTTTTGTCCTGAAAGAGAAATGTTTTCATTATGGAAAGGGGCGCACACACGCACCCCTCCACTGTCCCTTCCCATGGAGCCACTGGGCTGGCTTTAAGCAAAGCCCAGCTGAGGACCATCTCAGCCCCGCAGCCCTTGACCCTGAGCCCATGGGTCCCAAGGTGCCCCATACGCCCCATACGGCTTAGGAAGCACCTTCATGGCTGTTAGCTCAGGTGGCCCCTCCAGGCAGGTGGTAGAGGGACGGGTGTTGGGGATGAACAGGTGTGGAAGTCAAGGCAGAGGGCTGGTCTCTTTGCAAGCTCACCCAGCAGGTCTGTGGTCGAGGGGTGCCCTCAGATTGGGTTTCCACCCCTCCGTGCTCCAGGCTGAGCTTGGATTCCCCTAAAGGAGCCCCACATGGAGCACAGGGCTGAGCTCCCTGAGCTCGCATCCCTGGGAAGCAGCAGTGCAGGTGTTTATTTCTCCTTCATTCAAGTCGCCATCCTCCATGAGTCAAGAGGTCAGGACGCGGCCCTCTGTCCCCCTGAACAGGTGGCCTCACTTTCTGCTCTGTGACCCTCTTCCCCAAACCAATGTAAAGATACCTGTGATGGAGGGATAGATTGAATGAATAGATGGATTAGATCGCTAGCTAGAGAGCTGGATGGATAGACAGATAGATAGGATCGATTAGGTAGAAAGATAGAAAGGTAGTTAGATACAGATAGATAGATAGATTATGGAGAGATTGGATGGATTGATGGATCGATGGATATTGGAGTAGATTGATTATTGATAGAAAAGTAGATAGGTAGATAGATGATAGATAGATAGATTATGGAGAGATAGATCAGATGTATGGACAGATGGATGGATGGGTGGATATTGGAGTAGATAGACAGAAAGGTAGATAAGTAGATAGATGGATCGTCAGGCAGACCTGCAGGCGCACACCGTGAAGACCATCCCAGCCCCCCTGGTGCCGGCTTCCCCTCCCACCCCGGGCCCAGGGCCCCTCCTCCTGCCTTTTCTGCAGACTTGGGACCTTTTCATCACGTTTCCCTCGTGCGAGGCTTCTCTGTGTGGATGTGATGATGAAGCCCGTGGTGGAAACTAATACCGAGGTAATTATACTCACTAATGACACCCTTCATCAAGGCCAGGCTGAGAGCTCACGATAAGCAGAGCTAACCAGTAAGTCCTCCTGCCAGGAAGTCTCTGCAACTGCAGCCCGGCCTGGAGTCCAGGCTGACCAGGGCCAGGGGTGGAGACAGTCATCTCCAGACTCACCGAGTCCTCAGGTCCTGTGGCTGTACCGCTGACCAGCTGTGTGACCTGGGGCCAGCCGCTCAATCTCTCTGAACCTCAGTCTTCCAGCACCTGCTGTGCTCCTTCGGTATGTTGTCAGGAACAAAAGGGACCAAATGCTCTGTAAATTATACTGTGTTTGGCAAATTAAGAGATACTGGTTATTATTACTCTGCTGCCATGTTCAGTGATTGTCCCAAGACCAGTTATAAGAACAGTGACGATGATGATGATAATGATAATGATGCGGATGGTGGCGGTGACAATGACAACACAGCAACAATCGTGTTATTTCCAGATGTTAGGTCGCACCCTATCGGGGAGGTTGTCAGCCCAGTGCTTGCCGTACATCATTTCATTTTATCCCCTTGGGGAGTTAGCGACATTATCCCGTAAAGCAGGTGGGAAAAGCAGACCTCCAGGAGATGAGTCTGTGAATGACTGCTGGTCTCCAGGCCCTGCCTCTAGTCTGGGGACAGTCTGGCTCTCCTGAGTTGGCCCCTCATTCTGATCCCCAAAGACCAGTGGGCTCCAGGAGAGAATCCATGTCTTCCCATCCCCGGCCTTAGGATCTGCCTTTGAGAGGGAAGCAGAAACCACTGGCCTGAGACGTTCAAGGCCCAGCTGGGTCTGGATCCTCCTTTATGGACCCCATTCAGTCAGGCCACCTGTCATGACCCTGGGAGACTCCCAGCCTGGCGGGTCCTCTCTTCCACGGTGGAGGAAGGTGAGGCGCTGAGCGAGGTCACCATGATTAATTGGTGAGCCCAGCTCGTCCCAGAACTGGAGAGGAAATGGGTCACTCTGCACATGTCACCAGCCAAGGGGAAAAATTTCTGGGAGGAGTCAGGAAGCAGGTGACTTTGAGGGAGAGTCGACCTAAAACCACAGGAGGGTGGCGGATGGCAGGTGACACCGGCAGGCATGATTACGGCTGGCATCAAAGTCTCTGCTTACTCTGTCCAGAGGCACCCACACCTTCAGTAAGACTTGGTTTAGTCTCTAAATAAGTCTGTAGATTCAAGATATACAGAGATTCACATCCATATGTTCAAAAGAAGTTTGAGATAAATGCTTGTGTGAGACCTTTGAGCTGTTGCCAAGGTGACGTGGAAGAGTAGAGAGAGCCTTGGGTTTGCTCCTTGAAAGAGATATAAACCCAACTAAACCAGGCCAAAGCAATAAAAGGGATTTTTTTTGGTCTTGTGTAACTGAAAGGTCCAGACATCAATCGTGGGTATTGGTTTAGTTAGATTTGCCGTGTAACAAAACATCCCCAAACTTAACAGCCACCAGTGTGTTATTGCTCATGAGGCTGGAGTCCACTGGACAGTGTGCCCTTAGCCGAGGCCGTTAGACTGGAGACCAGTGGTCCAGGATGTCCTGAGTCACGTGGTGGCCAGGGGCTCTTGCTGTCAGTTGGTGTTGGAGGCCAGTGAGATGATGGGGGCAACTGGGCTGTATGTCTCTCACCCTCCGGCAGGCTAGCCCAACAGCAGTAGAGAGGGCAGCCCTACACACAACCACTTTCCCAGCCTCTGCTTGGGTCACATTTGCTACTGTTGCGTTGGCCGAGGCAAGTCACGTGACCCAGCCCAGAATCACGTGGGTGGAGGAAGAGACTTGACCCCTTGACTGGGGGGACACTAAAGTCACAACGCAAAGAGGCGTCTTCCGGTGATGGGAAGGATGTGTGGCCATTTTTGCAATCTACCGTATCGGGCTTCAGGCTAGGCTGGATCCAGGGACTCAGGCAGCATCTCTGCTTCTTCCTTGTCAGGTGCACTCTCAGTCTGGGTCTCCCGGTGGCCTAGCAAGCTGGCCACCAGCAGCTCTGGGACTCTGGCTTCCCAGGTCAGGTCCATCAGGATGAAAGACTCTCTCCCAAAGTTCTAAGTCCTGGAATTGCCTCTCCCTGGCTCTGATTGGGTCACGTCTCTGAGCAGACTCTATGTGTTAGAGGAATGTGATGCTCTCTGATGGCCTCTTTCAGGGACCGGAAAGGAAGTGAGGTCTTCCCTGCCACGTGGACATTGAGGAGAGGGGAGTGGTTGACCAAGAAAACCAGGTGCCAAGACCAGAAGCCAGGGGATGCTCAGACGGTGACTGACACTAACATCTGTGGAGTGTCAGACGGCCAGTGAAGTGTCTGTTCATGTATTTTGCCCATTTTTATTTGGGTTGTTTGTCTTTTTTTTGAGTTCTTTATATAGGCTGGATACAAGTCCATTGTCAGACATATATTTTGTGAATTTTTTTTTGAGTCTGTGGCTTTCCTTTCATTTTCTTAATGGCGTTTTTTTGGGTTTTTTTTTTTTTTTTGCTGTACGCGGGCCTCTCACTGTTGTGGCCTCTCCCCCTGCGGAGCACAGGCTCCGGACGCGTAGGCTCAGCGGCCATGGCTCACGGGCCCAGCCGCTCCGCGGCATGTGGGATCTTCCCGGACCGGGGCACGAACCCGTGTCCCCTGCATCGGCAGGCGGACTCTCAACCACTGCGTCACCAGGGAAGCCCTTAATGGCGTTTTTGATTTTGGTAAAGTCTAATAATTTAACTTTTTTGCTGTTACCGCTTTCTATGTCCTGTCCAAAAAGTGTTTTGCCTGTCTCAAAGTCACAAAGATATTCTCCTGTGTTTCTTCTAGACAATTTTAGGGGTTTTGATTATATATTTAGATCTATGATCTGCCTTGAATTAATTTTAGTATAATATGAGGTAAAGGAGGAGTTTCATTTCTTCCAAGTGTGTATCCAGTTATCCCAGCACATCGAAACGACCTTCTGTGGCCTCGATGGAATTAGAACTCAGTAACTGGAAGACAGCTAGAAAAACCCAAGTAACGCATTTCTAAATAACCCATGCGTCAAAGAAGAAATGACAAGGGAAATTAGAGGAGAGAGACAGCCCTCATCGCCAGGCCAAAGCTGGGACTCAGCGCCTCTGGTCTCCATCGCTCCGTCCACACAAAGTCTCCCAGAGCCTCCTTGACAAAGAGGTAAGCGATGTGCCTTCCAGAAACCACAGCAAGTTTCCAAGCAGTGGTGCTGCCGTGGAGTGGCTGGTATTTCGATTGATCCGGTAAAAATACTGGCTTCTCTCTGCCTAATATTTCAGGGGACTTTCTGTCTCTCCACGGAAACTGAGAAGCCCTAGAGGGCAGGGAGTGTTTCCAAACCTGCACCGGGGCGACAACGCTCTCCCTCTCAAGCCCAGGGCTGGTCAGGGCCCCCCTCAGGGCCTCCTGTCCATCCTATTTCTGCTTTAGATGATAAGCCCATGGCACAGGGCCTGGTTCTAGGGAGATGCTCACTCATTGATAAATGTCACTGAATCCGATCCCCATCCTTGGGCCCGGGTCCCTTAGGGGCAGAGTGGGAGACAGTGCAGAACAGATCACTGCGGGGATCAGGGAGTCGGGGCATGGACTGGGCGTCCCTGAACTGGAGTAAATTTCGTCCTTGACCCCTTCAGCCTCCAGCATAGCCAGGACCTCCAGGACCAGAAGGGAATTTAGGAACCACTCGATCTGAGCACTCAGCCAAAATTTGGGAGACCCCTTCATCACACCCCCAAGTGACCATCCAAGCGCCCCTTGATTACTTCTGTCAGTAGACCACTCTCTGATCCCCAAGGCAGCCACACCATCTCGGAAGATGGCTGGGAGCCTAAAGTGAAGGAAACAGGGTATTCCGGGGTAGGGTAGACTCTTCATTATACAGTCAACGCTAGGAAAAAAGTACTTTATATTTTTCTGAAAATTTATCAGAAAGTTCTGCATTTTCTGTGTCATTCAATGGACGACTCGGAAAAGCCAGCCAGAGTCCTTCTTCTAAGATGCCGGGATGATCTTCTACATTGAGTCTGGCCCCATGGATCTGGTGAATTCTAGAGGTGTCCCGGGCCCCTTGCACGGATTTGGGCAAAGTGTTGCGTTGAGTTGAAAGTCGAGGCAGTTGCCACCTCAGACCCAAGGGTCCAGGTGAACGATCTGGGCCAGTCAGCTCCCACACCACCTATTTTGAGAAATGGGGCCACCAAAAATAGAAAGGCCCTAATTCCACCGCCTGAAACTCTCATCTAGAGAGCTGGCAATAAGCAAAGACGATAAGTCCCAATCCTGTGACATTTTCACAATGGAATCTTTTTGTAAGTGCTTTGAAATCTTTGAGAAAAAAATTGGCTAAGTTGTCTTTAAAGACAGAACAGACGTTGCCGGCAGCTTCGGGGCAGAATAACCTGGCAAAGGCATGAAGGAGGGCCGTGTTCACATTTCCACAGCGAGGCTGGCATTTATCGGTCCGAGGGAGCCTTATGCCCTGGTTTGACATGGCAGCCTATAAAACTGTTAGCAGGAAGGGGAGGTTGTTTGGGAAAATTCTGGTAGAAACAACTGAAATCAAATGTTTCTACTAGTGCTTGGTCAATACTGCCCCAAACCCAGGAGAGTGTCCTTCTTAAGACAAGCAAGAAATATATTTTTAAAAAATTAGAAGGTTTACAAGCTCTAGAATTCAGGGTGTTTTAGTGATTGTTTTTTCTCATTCCAGACATTTCCCGGGAGACTTAGTTTTGGCCAGGCTGAGATGTACACAGAGCTAACACTGAATGAAAGATGTTTGCCAAAACCCGTGTGAATAAGGGGCATCCTTTTTCTTTTTTTCTGATTTCTAAGAGCGCCGTCTGGGGGGAGATCTGTTCCGAAGACCCCTCACCATGACCCTAGAAGGATATCAATCAGTACTTATGCCATATTTACAGAATACGGGCTTTGGGCAAAGAATTGCGGTAGATGCTATCTGGGTTTCCGGCAGCTCACCTTCCGGGAGGGGGAAAGACTGTAGGCAAGTACAGCAAGCAGTGTGCGGTGGTGGGAGGCGGCAGCTCAAAAGGAAGCTGGTCCGGAAGCAGAAGAGAGGCAGAGGCTGACCTCCACGGGGAGGGGGCTTAGGATTTCTGTGGCAGGGATGGGATGGAGGGGCCATTCGGGCAGGGGCACAGCAGGGGAGGAGGAGAGGTGGGAAGGTGAGTCGAGGCAGCAGTCATAGGAAGCTTGCCATTCCCTGGAGTTACTCAGAGATGCTTATTTGTGCCAGAGATGAGCCTGACCTATGGATTAAAAATATTGCCAAAGTGAGAGAATATGGCAGGGGTGAGGCAATGTACTGAAAGTAGTGCCTCTAGGGTCTGCAGACTGAATGGGGACCCCTCTCCCCACCAGACCTCCATCTCTGCCCACAGGCCTAGTTCTCAGGCCTAAAGAGCAAAGATCCGGATTAAGTCAAATGGCTGGAGGGAACCAGAAGAAAGGCTGTAGGAGAAATGGAGCTGAGGGTAACTTGAGGGGCTGGATGCCAGGGGAAAGCTGTGTGGAGAGGCTGCTGGAGTGTGGGAAGACTTAGCCATGCGTAGATATGATAAAAAAAAAAACAAAAAACACTAAGCAACTTAGGGAAATAAAGGCAAATATTAACTCCAGGAAAAACAAAAATTGTATAAGAAAAAAGAAAATTTAGTCATACTTGACTCAAAAGCAAATAATATTTACCTAGTTGCCATAATGCGAATCCTGAATAGTGATCTGTGCAGAATTTGACACGCGGCTACTTTGAGAGACTAGGAGAGGAACTGATAACTTAAAGAGATGTAAGTACTTCACTGTTCTGTAGATATTGCCTAAAGCTGGTGAATCAATAGATTGCAATGAAAGTAATATTTGTTTAAAAGTATAGATGATGTCAATACCTGGAGACTTACCTAAAAGAGTAGAAAGTCAATGCCTCTGCGGAGTTGGAGTGGGAGTGGGGACAGTTGTTTATCTTTATACGCCCTTTAGCACTCTTTGACATATGCGTATTCTTAGATGTATTTATGTACACACACACACACACACACGCATGCATGCATGTATGTCCTACTTTGAGCTACAAAAAGATAAAAAGGAAGAAAGGAAAAGAACAAGCCCTTGCCTTCTACGAAGGGAGTGTGATGAAGGGTAATAGAGTATGAAAAGGAGAGAAGATGCTCGCAAGGGCATCTCTGGAAAAGCCCCAATCTTCTCATCACCAGCAGATCATGCCATTTTAAATCCTCATTTTGCCTTTAAACTTTCCAAAACCATGAAGGAAACCATGAAGCCCCCGGGGCAGCACCCATGAGACCCAGGAGCCGCCGGAAATTTGGGTTCACGTTTTTGTTTGCGTGTTGCCTTCTTAGCTGGAAAGCCAGGGTCCTGCCCCTTTGCCCCACAACACACCTGCTATCAGGGACTGCCACCAGGGGCTGCTGGGCCCCGTCACAGCAGGTGAGGGGATGCATTTGATCATCCTTCTGAGAGCGCGCAGCCTTGCCTGGGTAGCCCCACAGTCCCCCTGTTCGCGGCTGGGGGAGACTGTTGATGTCTCCAGAGGGCTGGGCACCGCTGGGACTCATTGTGGCAGGGACGGGGGACCCCGAGCCCCAGGTGTATTGGGGGTTCGACAGGGAACCTTGAACCCTGTCTTTGCTCAAACACAGGTGTAGAGGTGGAGTGCCCACTGCAGACGTTTACAGGGGAGCACAGCCCTTGGCCAGTGCTGCCCATCCTTTGATAACAAAACAGCACTGTTATTTCCCAGCTGCTTCCAGTTCCACTTCTCCGGAAAATCCAACCCTACTCCAGGTTCAAAGGCAGCACCGTCAGACTCACGGCTCCCTTGGGAGGTCGTGATGGGATGAGAGCTGGGGTTTGGCAGCCACGCAGACATGGGCGATTCCCAACTCCGGATCGTAGCAAAGCCCCAGGGCCCCAGTTTCCTCTGCGAAGTGAGAAGAAAATACAGCTACCGAGGTTTTGGTTGCAAGGAGGCTTAAAAGCGAGGGACTCTGCGAAGCACGAGCCCCGAGATCACAGGGAAGCCCCTCCCCCGGCAGCCCTACCAGCCGTGCCATCCTTAGCGGCTGCCTTTTTACTCTCTCTTCCTCTTACAGTTTCTCTTGGCCTTTTTTTTTTTTTCCCTCTAAGATAATCCTCGATATGATGGCGAATTTTCAGAGGTAAATGCACAGGCGAAATCACACATTTCCAAAACACCATGTGTCACATGGGGGGAAGCACGATGGTATTTTCTAACACGTTTCTCTCTTGGCAGGAGATGGCAGAAGAATGACACTGCAGCTACAAGAGCAGAGACTCTGGGGCCCCAAGATTGCAGGGCACAACTCCAGCCGAGCCTCTTCATAGCTGTAAGCCCTGGAGCTCCAGAGAGAGGCAGGCAGGGCGGGAGGGGGCAGAGCAGGAAGGGGACCTGGACCTGGGAGGTGGAGGCAGGGGGATGGGAGAGGTGCTACCCTGGCCCGGAGCCTACAGAGCTGTGGCAGCCTTTCAGGGTGGACCCCAGTCCCCAGTGGCCTCGAGATGCCTGCTTGGGGACGAGGCTGGTATTCACGCTATTTGCCTCGCCTGGAATTAGTTCTCCTTCGATGATTAGGGCTTTTGTTTTGGTGCTGAGCTCTTTCTCATGGGACAGGTGGTGTATGACTGGTTGGATCTGTTTTCCAAGGGAAGCAGCAAGACCCCGGAGGCGGCCTTGGGGGCAGCGATAAGAACCGCCTAGAAGAGCTGTCCCTTCCAGCCCTTCTCTGCTCCACGTCAGAGGATTCTGTGATCAACTCCCCAGAGGGGTCTAATCTCGCTGACTCTAATGTCTGCACCTCCCCCCTGCAGCTGCCTTTCTTCCCATCAATGCACCAAAACCTCCCTTGTCAATGTCACCAACCTCTGCATCTGGGCAAATCCAGGGGCCGATTCTTATCTCACCTTCTCTCCAGTACCTGACACGCTGGTCACTCCTGCTGGAAACGCTTTGTTCATGTGGCTTCTAAGACGCCATGGTCTCCTGTGTTGGGAAAAATAGGGAAAGACTTTTAAATGGGCACAACTTCCCTGAGTGTCCCGTCTACCGCACCCGTCGGGTTTTTCCCTGCCTTTCATGGAGCTGTTTTATACGTTGCATGAAACTCTTGTGGATTCCCTTGCTCGGAAATGCAAATTCATTGCGGCTGCTGGAATGCAATTGCTTTTTGTCCTGTGAACAGAACTGTCAGGAATATATGTAAATTTATTTCTGGATTCATGGAGTCCTCTGTAATGTCCTTTGAATTCTCCTCGGAGCTGGTTGTAACATCTGATTGGTTTCCTCGTTAATTAGTGAGTCCGACAAAATCATAGGTGTTCATTTTATATTCATGTGAGCGTCATGATTTTGCCTTTTGTTTATTCTTTGCTCCTACCTTCCTGGCCATTCCTTCACCTTCTTTGCTGACCCCTCCTCTTCTTCCCAGCTTTACCTGAGGCCCTTGTCTTTTCCTTAGATCTCTGTGCTTATCTATCTACCAGCCTCCCCAGGTGATGCCGTCCAGCCACTGGCTTAACGACCAGAGATGGTAGAGGTCCTCAGATATCCCCCTCCAGTCCCACCCTCTACCACGGGCCCCAGACCAGCAAATCCAGTGTCCCCCACACGGCTGGTTGGCCATCTAGCAGAGGCTCCATCAGACAGGCCACCACTGACTCTTGTTAGTCTCCCATGTCCATCACCCCCAGCCCCATCTACCCGCTGACTCTCGGCCAGAGGGGTCTCTGTGGCCCCACCCACCTCTCCAGCCTTCCTGCCTCAGTCTCCCCATTGCTCACTGCCCTTCCCACCTCAGGCCTTTGCACTGGTCACTCCTTCCGCTGGGCACGCCCTTCCCTGCAATGTCTGCGTGGCGAGTTTCTCGCTTTCTTCAGGTGTCAGCTCAAATGTCACGGGCTCCCAGGCTTTTCTGCACCTTCCTTTGAAAACAGCATCTCCTACCACTTTGCGGCCCTTTCCCTGATTAGCTTTTCTTCAGAGCATCTGGCACGTATCACATTACTTGACACCTTCACCTACTTTTCTGTTGCCATCTTGTCCATTAGAATGTGGACACTTTTGTCTGTTTTGTTCGTCACTGCAGACCCAGAATCTAGAAAAGTACATGGCCGTAGTAGCTTGTCAATATGTAGTTATTGTGTAATTGATTACTTTCCCTACACGACACCTCCCTTACAGGTGGGTTTAAGCATAATAGACATAGATGGGGACTCAAAAGATGAACTGAAACACTACAAGCAGAGGAAGACATATGAGCAAAGTCACTTGGGCAAGAAAAGTCTACCACTGGTCTCCCATGTGCTTGTCTGTCTATATTTGTCCATTTCAGTTCAATTCAACAGCTCTCTCTTGAGGGTCTCCCGTGGGCCAGGAGCTATTTTGGAGCTGAGATCCAGAGATGAGTAAGACCTAGTTCCAGCCCTTGAGAAAATCAGTGCAGTGAGAGGAGCAGGCTGTGTAGACAGCTGACGGCCAAGGAGGCATTGCTCTGATAGGGGTGCCAGGCAAAGAAGAGGGAAGACACGGGGTCCATTCACCCTGAGAAAGTCAGGACAGGCTTCCCAGGGGACAATCAACTTGAGTTTTGAAGGATGGACAAGAGTCTGATAGTGGACAAGATTATCTACAGGAAATGGTTTGTTTAAAAAAATTAAGTCATTTTATGGGACTATAATATTTGTTGAGAAGAATTGTATCAGTCAGGGTAACCAAGGTTACACTGAAGTAACAAACATCCCCCAAGTCCCAGAGGCCTTAAACAATGCCAGATGATTTCTCACTCAGGTAGCACGTCTATCACAAGTCAGCAGGGATCAGGGACAGAGAGCAGAGAGGCTCTGTTCACCGTAGTCACCTGGGGCCCCGAGCTCAGGGAGCAGCTGCACTCTCAAACCCCGCCAGCTGCCGTGCAGATGGAAAGAGCCCTAGAGAGTCGCAGGCCAACACTCCAAATGCTTGACCTACGTCTATGCACAATTCATTTGTCAGACCTTGTTCCATGCCTCCCAGTCCCCACAAAGAAGACAGGACAGCAGCCCTGCATGTCGAGGAGAGAGGACACACATGGGTGTGCGCAGGCAGACTCTGTTGGTGTCCAGGACCCATTCTTATTCTCCTTCCTATAGCAGAAGCCCAGTGGGGTGGGAGGGGGCTGGCCTTCAGTCCAGCTAAAAGGCTGTGCTTCCCAGATCCTGTCCCTGCCAGGTACAGCCATGTGATGGTTATGAACAACGAGATATAAGTGATGTGCTGGGGGAGCTTCTGAGAAAAGGGCTACAAGGGGCAGACCCAGCTGGCCCCTTTTCCCCTCTTCCTGCCTGGGACGCATGTCCGTGCTAGAAGCGGACGGTCATCCTGAAAACGTACGGCGGCCAGAATGAGGGCAAGCTCTGCACACTCGGCTGGCTAAGCAGCTTTGCTAGAAAGCATCCTGGGCTGTTTTCCTTGCACTTCTCATCATGTGGGGAGGACAGATCCCTCCCTCATTAAGCCCACGTTTATAAACAAGATCCCTGGATCCAACACCCAGAGATTCTGACTCATGGGTCTGGGGTTGGGTCCAGGAACCTTCTCTCCTAACAAGTTCCTGAGTGATGCTACTGACTATGGACCTCACTTTGAGAAGCAAACTAATGGCTGCGGGGGAGGGAGTAGGGGATGAGCCTGAGGGCGGAAGAGGGAGGCACAGGCGATCCTGGAAAATCGTGTAAGTCTCGGCTATAAACCAATTAGCCCATGAGCCCTCCCAGGGTGGGGACCGTATTTTCTCATCATCATGCTCACCCACCTTATTAATCTTTTCTTCCTCCAACCCCTCCTGTATCCATGGGCGTTCTAGTCCATATAACATGTGCTGTCCACTGAGCACCATGACGTCATTCCCTCTGCTGTCCTTTTTTTTTTTTTTTTTTTTTTTTGCGGTACGCGGGCCTCTCACTGCTGTGGCCTCTCCCATTGCGGAGCACAGGCTCCGGGCGCGCAGGCTCAGCGGCCATGGCTCACGGGCCCAGCCGCTCCGCGGCATGTGGGATCTTCCCGGACCGGGGCACGAACCCGCGTCCCCTGCATCGGCAGGCGGACTCTCAACCACTGCGCCACGAGGGAAGCCCTCTGCTGTCCATTTTTGAATTCTGCCATGGCCCGGCACTGCGTCCTGTGCCCGGGCTGGGGCCTAGCATTTGGCCTTAGAGCAAGCGCCCAGATGACACCAGTGCTGCTGGTCACAGACCACACCTGGAGCAGCAGGGGTCAGGGCGTGCCCTCCCCACCAGTCAGCATGCAAGTCAGGGCTGAGCCGGTGTGTGCCCTTCTGGGGCTGGCAGGCAGGAGCACGGCGGCCTCTTCGTGTGCCTCCCCAGGCCA
The DNA here is from genome assembly GCF_949774975.1 of Lagenorhynchus albirostris. Lineage (NCBI taxonomy): Eukaryota > Metazoa > Chordata > Mammalia > Artiodactyla > Delphinidae > Lagenorhynchus > Lagenorhynchus albirostris. The sequence goes on from NC_083103.1 coordinate 2,606,565, forward strand.
AGGAGGGCTGCCTGGGACGCCCCCCGGCACCTCCATCTCCCTCTCCCCAGGCCACGGCTGACAGCACCTGTGCACTCGTGCTGTGAGGACTCACAGCAGTTTCTGGAGTTAATTTCTCAAAGCCAACAACTCAGGGCCACCTAGTTCCCTCTTTAAATCCCAGCATCCCTGTGCCCTTAGTGGTGCCCCGATTAGGAGGCTGCGGAAGAGGGAACCGTCCAACCAGCGGCAGCGGCTGCCGGGAGCCCGAGGATGCCGCGGCTGCTCTCACGTTAACTGGACTTTTCGGCCCCGGCCCCTGGGCTGGGAAACAGCACAGACCTTTTCCCCAGGGAGCAAAGGTTCTGGACCCCATGCAGCCTGTAGAAAAGGTTCATCACCGCTGGGGAGCGCTTGGGGAAAGGGGCACTCAGATAGGGAGTGGGGGCCAGGAGCAGATTTGCCATCAAAGATGGGTGGGCACTGGACCCCTTCACCCTGGCCTGGAGCAGGGTCCAGCTCCCTCCAGGAAACGGGCCCTCGCTGAGCTGGAGCCTCTGCAGATTTGGGTGGGGGGTCAGGGGAGGGGCAGGGGATGAGGGGGCAGGCGGAGGGTGGAAGGACAGGGAAAGAGGGAGGAAAAGAAGGGAGGAGGAAGCAGCCATCACAAAGGCAGCCCTGGGCAGGAACAGAGCCGGGTCCCCCGCACCCTGTGAGGAGCAGTGTGTCTGTGAGTCCCACAGAAGGGCAGGTGGAGGCTGATGGGTGTAGGGATGTGCCTAGCGCCACACAACCCTGACTAGCACTGTTCAAACTTGGGGGCCCCCAGATCCCGAGCTCTGAACCTGCAGAGGCCCCTGAGGAAGCAACCTGGTGGGGGGCAGCAGGTGCTGGCTGAGGTACGAGGCTCAGGTGTGGGGCTCAGGTACAGGGCGCAGGTACAGGATTCAGGTGCAAACTCAGTTCGGGTTCAGGTCTGAGCTCGGGCCTGAGTCTGGACACCATGCCCATCCCCCCTCTGCAGAGGGAGCATGTGGACAAAAGACTCGGAAGCCAATCAGATGGGCTGGGTGGAGAGGAGAGGACGGAGCGCTTACTCAGGTTCTGCGGTGGGTACTCAGGGGGGCGGTGACACTGTCTTTGAAATAGAGAATCGGGGGCCGTTGGGGACAAAGGGCGTGGTGAGTTCAGGTAGAGTGCGGTGGTTTGGGGACGTCGGAGAAGTTGGGGGAGTCTGACGTGGCCTCTGAAGAGAGGCTTATCTGGAAGGGGCTCGGTAAGCCTCCTGTGTGCAGGTGGGGGTGAAGGCCCTGCCCCGAGTGAGGGTCCAGAGCGGGAGGGGGCGCCAGGAACAGCGGCATCGTGGCAGAGGTGGGGGCGGGAACCACAGCAGGTCATGGGAACAGGGGGCGAGTTCAAGATCAGTGTATGCGTCAACGCAGCTGCTATAACAAAACACCACAGACTGTGGCTCAAACAGCAGACACTCACTGTCTCCAGTCCTGAGGCTGGAATCCCACAGGCGTGGGCAGGGCTGGGTCCTCCTGAGGTCTCTCTCCTCAACGCATAGACGGCCGTCTCCTCCCTGTGGTCTCACGGGGTTGTCCTCCTGTGTGTGTCTGTGTCCTGATCTCTTCTTATAAGGACACCAGTCCTATGGGATTAGGGTCCACCCTCGTGACCCCATTTTACCTTAATCAAAGACCCCATCTCCAAATACAGCCGCATCCTTAGGTCCTGGGGGTCAGGGACCTCAACATATAAATTTGGGGAGACACAGTTCAGCCCATCCGGTCAGTAGCTGCTTGACCTTGAGCTCTAACATGGCTGTTGGTCTGAATACTCTGGCTTTTCCAGCTCTGCGATTCCCTGTGACATTATCACATTATCCAACCAAATCCTCAAACTCTCTACCATGATTTCTCATGGGCACCTCCAAGTTAATGTGTCCCAGACCTAGCCCTGGACCTCCCCACGCCCACCACACATTCACCCCTCTGCTAGGAAAAGCACACACCTTCTCCTGGTTGTGGGTGACCAAGACCAGGAGCTGTCCTTGACTTTCTACCCTCCTCAGGTCATCCTGGGCCAGCCGGCGGTTCCTTCAGTGCAGACCTTGAGTCCAGCACTGTCTTCGTCCATCACGTCCTTTCTTGCCCAATGACTGCAACACTGCAAACTGGTCTGTGGGCCCACCCTTGCTCCACTCCCTCTTGCTGCCCACAGAGCCACCTTTTGTTTTTCTCCTTTTTAATTTTTATTGACATATAGCTGATTTCCAATGTTGTGTTAGCTTCAGGCGTACGGTAAAGTGACTCAGTTACGCATGTATATATACATATGCATATTCTGTTTCTTACATTCTCTTCCATTATAGGTTATGACGCCACATTTGTAAAATGCAAGTTGGGCTGTATCACTCCCTTCCATGAATCCTTCGATGTTTCTCCATTGCTTTTGGGACGAAGACTAGAACTCAGGGTGTGGCCTCCAGCCCTGCCCGCTGTGGTCCATTTTCCTCTCAAACCTCGTTGGGATGACTGACCACGCATTTCGACATCCCGAGCCCCGACCCTATCCGTCATCTTCCCATTTCTTGAATGTCCCAAGTCATCTCCCTCATCCGTGATTGGGCCAATGCTGTTGCTTCCTCCTGGAATGAACTCCCCAGCTCCTCAGCTGGCCAACTCCCCGCCACCTGCAGGAGTTGGCTTAGACACCACTGCTGCATCTGTGCTCCTTCATCCAATTGTCTGTGCAAAGGTATTTACGGAGCGCCTGCTGTGTGTCAGACAGCGTTACAGGAGTCAGAATAAGACACGCACTGGAGAAGGACAGAAAGCAAAGAGGTAAAAAATAAACCCACCGCAGTCAGGTGATGCTATGTAGAGAGCAGCCCACCTCTCAGAGGAAGTGGTGTTTAAGCTGAGATCTACATGACAAAGGAGCCAGGCATTTGAAGACCAGGAAAGAGCGCCCCAGGCGGGAGGAGCAGCTTTTGCAGAGGCCCTGAGGTAGGGATGGGTGTGGTTTGTTCGCAGAACAGACAGATGTGCAATTGGCTGGAGCTTGTGGAGACAGGGCAAGCACCAGTGAGGGTGGTATGAGGGGCCAGGCTGAAGCCTGTAGGATTCGTACGCCCGGGCAAGCATTCTAGATTTTATCCTGCGTGTAATGGGAAACCACATGGGAGGCCATGATTCGGTGTATATGGTTAAAAGATCACTCTGGCCGTCCTAAAGAAAGAGTACAGACAGAGAAGAGGGAGCAGGGAGAGGTGTCAGGTTATTGTGGACGCAGGAGAGAGCCGACGGCAACCAGGACGAGGCCGGTAACTAAAGATGGAGAAGTGTGGTCAGACTAAGTCTGTTTTTTTTGTTTTGTTTTGTTTTGTTTGTTTGTTTTTTTAAGTGGAGTATAGTTAATTTACGTGTTAGCTTCAGGTGTACAGCAAAGGGAAGCAGTTATGCATATACATATTTCCACTCTTCTTTAGATTCTATTCCCATATAGGTCATTACAGAGTATTGAGTAGAGTTCCCTGTGCTATACAGTAGGTCCTTATTAGTTATCTGTTTTATATATAGTAGTGTGTATGTGTCAATCCCAATCTCCCAATTTATCCCTCCCCACCCCCTTTCCCCTTTGGTGACCATAAGTTTGTTTTCTACATCTGTGACTCTATTTCTATTTTGTAAATAGGTTCATTTGTACCATGTTTTAGATTCCACATGTAAGTGAGATCATATGATATTTGTCTTTCTCTTTCTGATTTACTTCACTTAGTATGATAATCTCTAGATCCATCCACGTTGCTGCAAATGGCATTATTTCGTTCTTTTTTATGGCTGAGTAATATTCCATTGTAAGTCTCTGTTTTAAAGAGAGATTTAGGAGAATTTGCAGAGGTTGAATAAAGGTCGTGAGAGGAGAGGACGCAAGGATGACTCTGGGATTTTGACCTGAGCCACCGGGTGGACCCTTTCCTGGGAGGGCAAAAACATGGGGTGGGGCAGGAGGACCAGATTGGGGCGGAGCTGGGAACAGCGGGCCCTCTTCCCTGGCAGCCTTGTAAGCGCAGAAGCTGCCAATCAGAGCCCCTCTGCACACGTCGCTGGTGCGTCTTGTTCACAGCATGATCATTTCTATCAAGTATGGCCTGTGATTCCTCGTCCGATGTGCATCCCTCCCCCAGACCGTCAGCGGCACCCCGTGGACCCTCTCTGTCCCCTCCTCATTGCCACAGCGGCCCCAGCACCGAGGACAGAAGTCTCGGCACATGGTGGGTGCACAAGAAATGTGTTTTTTGTTTTTCTTTTTACTTTATTTATTTGGTTGCACTAGGTCTTAGTTGCAGCAGGTGGGCTCCTTAGTTGTGGCTCGCTGGCTCCTTAGTTGCGGCATGCATGTAGGATCTAGTTCCCTGACCAGGGATCGAACCCGGGCCCCTGCATTGGGAGCACGGAGTCTTAATCACTGCTCCACCAGGGAAGTTCACAAGAAAATTTTCTTGAGTGGGTTGATGAAAGAACAGCAGGACTGAAGCCTGAATGGACTACCGTCTCCAGGTTCACAATGGAAAGTCAGCATTCTGTGACTACTTTAAAATCGGCTACAGGGGGGACTTTTTTGGGCATGACCATCTACATATTTTATGACTTATTCTAAGAAGCCAGCATCACAGAGCCCAGTGAGCAATTACAGTAATTAATCTAAATCACGCTCTGGGACAGCCCCTGTTAGACACTCCCTTTCAAGGCTGCTGCATCCCCTTCACAGCAACAGTGAACCACATGAAATGCTTCCCCAGAGGTGCTGACAAGCCCCCCGAAATATGCTCCACAAAGGCCCCAAATCACAGTTAGGAATCCTATTTGAGTCACCAGCTCTGTGGCCTCGGGACAGAGCCCACAGGCAGGGGTAGCTTCTGACACAGGCACCTGGGGCTCTGTTCTCCACATGGCTACAGGTCACCACGTGGCCGCCACCAGGTTCTACCCTAGAGGTGCCGTGTTTTGGAGGGAGAGTTTTTTCCAGGCAATACATTTCAGGAAATGGTCTCCCTCTCTGGGTGTTACCTTAGAACTCCCAAGAAGCATCCACGTCTACGTGAGGGGGAAACTGGGATGTCGAGGCTTATCGAGCAAATGTGTCTCCTCGTTGGAAAATCACTGCTCCCTGGCAGCAGTGGACAGAGCTGAGTGCATAAGGGGCCTGGGCTGAGCGGGGCTGTGAGTGAGGAGGGAGGATCACGGCACCCACCGAGAAACAGGCTCTTTGGGACACGAAGATGAGCCATAATGAGCTGGAAAGGTGTTTCTGCTTCCTACTGGGCTCCCTGAGGTGAGGTGCGTGAGGGTGCTGGTAGTTTTGTTATTGAGACACCATTGCTTCTGGAGCACGGCTGTGTGTGCCCGCGTGTTCCTCCTGGCCGTCAGAACGGCTCGTTCTAATAAGCTCGGAGTAAACGCAGCAGGCTTTCAGAGATGCATCGCCTAAAAGCCATTTGATGGTCAGCAGAGCTCCCGCAAAGCAAAGCAAATGCAGGTTACGGGGATGCAAGAGATGGATTCCCAGAGGAGGCCAAGGTGCGGCGTGGCAAACAAAAGTGCAGGACACCCAGGTACGTTGGCATCTCAGATAAGCAACGAACACGTTTTTAGTATAGTATGTCCTGAATATTGCATGGGACCTATTTATGCTTCAACAAATAGCTGTTTGAGAATTCTCTGGTGGCCCAGTGTTTCGGACTCGGTGCTTTCACCGCCTGGGCCCGGGCTTAATCCCTGTCAGGGAACTAAGATCCCGTGAGATGCGCAGTGCAGCCAAAACTAATAATAATAATAAAATAAAAAATGGTTGTTTATCTGAGAGGTCAATGTACCTGAGTGTCCTGTATTGTAGCTGACACCTCTACCTGGGAAGCAAAGCACTTCAGTGGGCCCTTAAGTGGGTTTGACATATTGTTTCTGAAAATGTTAAGCTCTTGACATAAAGGAGACTGGTTTAATAAGTAGGCTAACAAGCTACAATTTAGCAACGTGGGTCTGCTGCTACGCTCTTGTCAACACTGCACTCACAGTTTCTCCAGGACCGTGTAGTGTGGGTGGGCTCAGGGATACACATACAGCACGCGTCTTAACCAAACCTGCAGGGCAGGGGAGCTCGTCCCCTTTTAATGATGACTGTGTAAGGCTCAGAGATTGGCAAGATTTACCCAAGCTCACACAGCCTATCAGTTAAGGTGCTTTGGTTGTAGGGAAGGTAAAAACGGATTCTGACGAGTATAATCAGAATAGAACTATACTAGAAAAATGAAGGGCAGTGCACAACATTGGCAGAAGGAAGGGAAAATGCTGCTCCACAGCTGTGTAGCCAGAGCTGCAGAACTGGTCAGGGGAGGAGGGCTGCGGCCGGGACCCTGAGGGACAGAGGTCCCAGCCAGGACACCTGCAGACTGGCCAAATAATTCATGGTCGGTACATCTGATTGGCTGGGAACTGCAGGGGAGTCATATGATTGGCTAAGAACTTTAAGACACTCACATCTGATTGGCTACATGATTTTGGGCAGATGCATCTGATTGGCTAAGTAGTTCAGGGCAAGAACACCTGATTGGCTGGATCGGGCCACATTCCCACACCAAACTCCCAGGAAGACTGGTAAAGCCAAGGTCTGATGCTTTCAGCTTCCCTAGTGCAAAGGCCTGTCCTCCCCACCAAGACTCAGGAGGGCAGGAGTGGAGAAGGGCTACACCAACAAACGTCTTCCCTGCTCGGCCCGTGAGCTGTGGGAGTGGGAACTGACCTGAACCCTGGCGGGCTCAAGTCTGCCGCCCCATTCTCTCCATTTTAGCTGCGGCCTCTCTGCCAGGCTGGCTCCGGGGTGGGCAGGCGAGCTGCAGGGTCTCTCCCTCTGAACTGCCCCCAAGGCCACGCGGCCAGAGCTCAAATGCAGAGGACGCTGCCTGAAGGATGGACGAATCGGCCACAGAGATGGCGGTGTCTCCACCTCACCATCTCAAATGTCCCACTGACAGGGGTGCCATCCCGGGTGCACGGACCTCTCGTCTGTATCTCGTCATCCCTGAAAATTGCACAGACGCTATGGCAGCCGTAGGTCCCCGTTTACCAGCACGCTCCCGGCTCTACACCTGCTGCCCGGTGTGATGGCTGGTAGCACCACCCTCCTTCTCAAAACCGTCCACTTTGGATGACAAAGGGTCACCCCCCCAGATGAGAAGCATTAAGGGAGGCTGTCACAGACGGCGCGTTTCATTGTGTGTACCGGGGTGTGCACCCTGCTCGTGATTACTTTTGCCATTTGTATGTCCAGTATTTCCTTTTTTATTTTTCCCAGAAACATACACGGAGACTAACGGGAAAGACGTCTCGCCTCTGGCGCAAGCTCGTAACTCAGGATTTCTCCGCAGGGTTCTGCGTACAGCGACGCTTTTCTGAACCGTCCTCCGGCTGCCTGTGGCGAGGCAGCGCAGAAGGTTCTGGGCCTGTCCTCCAACTTCCCGGTTCTGTTTAGAGTCTGGAACAGCGAGGTTTTGCAATGTTTACTCTCGAAATCAATAGACTGGCTCCTCCCAGGATTTGTGCTCAGCAGATGACATCCACCCACCGCACCGTGCTGGTTCCCAGACGGCAGCCATAATGCCAGACGCATCCCTCTCCCTACCCCATCCGTCCTCCTTCCCACACAGGCCAGAAGCCCCTGCTCAGCCTGAGCTCTGCCCAAGCCAAGCAGGAGAGCCAGCTGACTAGGGTGGAGGTCTCAGGCCAGCCAGAGGCCCTCAGTTCAGGACTGAAGGGCGGGCACTGCAGCTGCAGACCCCAGAGGACAGCTAGCAGAAGCCAGCACTGGCCAGAGTGACCCTGCATCCATCCTAGTGTGCAGGCCAGGTCCTCACCTCTCTGGTCAAGTGCAAGCTCTGGGCTACCAGCCACGTCATGAGCCACTGCTGGGCTGCATTAACAGGAGTATTACGTCCAGGACAAGGGAGGTGAAAGCACAGCTGGTCTTACAGTCCTAAACTCTGTGGAGTACAGCATCCAGTTCCCAGCACCAAACTCTGGAAGGGAGGTAGTGTATAGGAACAGATCCAGGAAAAGTGGCCCCCGGGGCCAGGAAAGGCAGGGACCCTTGAGCCTGGAGAAGGGTCGCTTCAGGGGAAAGCTGTGTTGTATAAGAAATGCTGATTCACTTTGTTGTACAGAAGAAACTAACTCAACATTGTAAAGCAATTATACTCCAATAAAGATTTAAAAAAAAAAAAGGAAGAAGTGGTCCCTGGTCATGGAAGAGTGAGTAGGCCTGTCCTGCACACTGCAGAGAACCGAGCTATGGGTTGGGTGTTCATTTCTTCGTAGCCACAATTCCCGCAGATGGAGCAATTTCCTTGGTGCTTACCTCCACGGGGACTGTTGTATACACAGTATCTTTTGAAGGCTGGTGACCTCCCTGCACTGTTGGTTTTGTCTTTCCCCTGAGCAAAGTTTCTTTTTTTAAATTTTAGTTAATTACTTTTTTTTGACCTTGTCGTGCAACTTGCGGGCTCCTAGTTCCCCTACCAGGGATTGAACCCAAGTCCTCGGCAGTGAAAGCGTGGAGTTCTAACCACTGGACCGCCAGGAAATTCCCACGAAGTTTCTGTAATTCATCCACATCGTGCAGCCAGCACCCACAGTGGGGTCCAGCTCAGGCTCTGTCCATGCTTGGAACCACCGGTGCCTGTCTGTGAGGAGAACCTTCTAGTACTGAAGTGACCTCATCCAAGTGACTCGTCTAAGCAGCTGACGGGTCTGTGCCGCTTGCCCTCCGTGTGTCTTCAGTTACAGTCCCTGGGGTGACTGAGGACATGGCCCTGGTTCACGGAGCGTCCGGGTGGGCCACAGAGCGAGGGGTCTGGGGAGGCATGACTACCCCGCTGCGGGGGATGCAGGTGATGGGGGCTGAGCACGGGGACTTGTGCACCTTGCTGGGCCCGCAGGTGGCTTCTCAGAGCCACTTCCACATGGGGACCCTCTGAGAAGCTTCCAGAGAATGCAAAGAGCTCCCACCCCCAGCCAAGCATGGGCGCCCAGGCGGGACTGAGGTGGTGCTGACCCTCTCTGAGACCTGCCCGAGGCTTTCCTCCGGGGCCGTGAAGGTGAGATGGAGAAGGAACCTGGACCACCTGGGAGGCTGGTTAACGGGTGCGGCATGCAGACCGGCGGCCAGGAGGGCCAGTGGGAGGGGCCTCCTGGGGCCCGGGGTGCAGGCTGGCCAGCGGGAGATAATTAGCGTCTGGGCCCTTTTCAGCATGCGTGGCGCAGCTGGGGCTGGCAGTGCCCATTCTCCCCACTCAGACCAGCTCTGCAGAGATGGATGGGGCGCCCCTGGGGTCCAGCCTGAGCTCTCAGCCCCTCAGCCTGGTGCTAAGGCCGTCCTGCTGGGATGCTTTAAGCCAACAGATCCAATGGCTGATTCACAGACGGGGGTGGAAACGGGAGAAACTGCTTTCGGGACAACTCGGAAAGGTCCAAAGCCCAGGCCTTCCAATTCCCACCAGCCCTCCGTCCAGCACCGCACTGGCCTCGTCCTCATGGCCCTCCGTCCAGCATGGCTCATGTTTACTGATCCCTCGCTGTGTGCCGGGCGCTGGGCCAGGTTCTTGAAGCGCCGTCTCCTCTATTTCTCCCAGTAGCCTGTGTATGGATGTTCTTTCAGAGGCTTGGAGGGAGGGAGACCTCGTCTCCCTCCCCGCCCATCGCAGGGAGGGAGAGGAGGTTTGGAGCGTTTGTAACTTGCAGCACCGGGGAAGGTGGAGCCCACGTCTGACTGCGGATCCCGGCCCCCCATCACCCTGTCCTCGGTTGCTCCCAGATTTGAGAGCGGTCGTGATGTAAGGAAACACTGGCCGTTCACAGCACAAAGAGCCAGCGTGAGTGGAGTTGCATCAGTCTTTCCTGAGCCCGGCGGTGCCCTGCTCACCAGGTGTGGTTGGCCTGGTGCGCTGACCCTCAGCTGTTCCGGCCGCCTGCCGGGGAGCCTGCCTGTGTTGCAGAAGCAGGGAAACTAAAACTACGTTCCCCAGGTACCCTTGTGAGGCAGGAGATAGATGGGCCCCAGGCTGAGCAGCTGGAGTTTGTCCCCTGTGGACAGATACTCCAAATTAGCAGGAGCCAGAGAGGAGGCTGGGCCCTGCCCGGATAAGAGATAAAAGACCACACGCTCCTCGTTCTGGAGGTCAAGGAGACCTTCCCGAATACACATGCGCAGAAAGACTCCCTTGAAGGTCAAAAAGGGAGTGATGGGGCTTCCCTGGTCACGCAGTGGTTGAGAGTCCGCCTGCCGATGCAGGGGACACGGGTTCGTGCCCCGGTTCGGGAAGATCCCACATGCCGCGGAGCGGCTGGGCCCGTGAGCCATGGCCGCTGAGCCTGCGCGTCCGGAGCCTGTGCTCCGCAACAGGAGAGGCCGCAACAGTGAGAGGCCCGCGTACCACAAAAAAAAAAAGGGAGTTAAGTCAACCTACCCATAGGCTTCTTTGCTAGAATCCGTCTTGGCTAAGAGATGTGCGTGTACACATGGGAGGACCCTGAGATAAACCAAATATAGGCTCAGAGCCAGGCAAAGCAAAATGATTGGCCAAAGGAAACCTGGAAGAAATGCCCCATATAAGTGATTCAAACCACTCGTGCTCGAGAGAGCACGACTCTCTCTCTCTGAGTTAGCCCATGTGTCTACCCACGCATACCCTTTTCCTCCTAATAAACACTTTACTTGTTTCACTACTTTCCGCCTCTGTGTAGAGATTCATTTTCTGCAAAGCTGACGGGCCAGGGCCTTGTCACTGGCCACTGGTCCCTGGTGGTCTAGTGGCCAGGATTCAGTGCTCTCACTGCCGCGGCCTGACTTCAATCTCTGGCCGGGGAACCGAAACCCTGCTTCAAGCCACTGCAGGTCGAGGCCACCCGAGATCACTTGCGGTTGGGGCTCTGAATGAAGACTTTGCAGTATGCAAATTAGTGTTCTCCAATTATACGTTTGTGTGAGCCATGGACGGCCTGTGTTTCTGCTGATGGACACAACCATGGAGCAGTGGGTTCCTGCACTCTGGCCACTGGCTTTGTGGGTGTTGAGGGGTGGAGGTGCAGGTGACAGCAGCCGACCCCCACATCACAGTCCCGGAGAACATTCTAGAAATCAGCACTTCCAAGGGCAGCTTCCTGACTGGGCACCTCCCTGGCTATGGGCTCTTCTGGACAGGCTTGCCTGGAGTCCCAGCCTGGAACTGTGATTCCAGCTGCTCCAAGATCCTTTGTTTTGAAACCCAAATCGAGAGTGGTATGTGTCTCCTGCAACTAAAACTTAACCGATGACCCTGGTAATTTTTATAGCAACCCGAGAGTCAGAGAAGAAGCAGATGTTGAAACTGTGTCCATTTTTGCAGACTAGGGTCTCCAGGCAAGAGAGGATAATCAACCCAGAGTCCCTCGTGGTGCTAAGGCTACTCCTGGGCTCTAACTCTGGGCCAGGAGGGGGTGCAGCGCAGACTGGACTAACAGCAAAACGTCCTGTCAGCATTTGGACCCCTGCCTTCCTTGAATCCCAAAGTACTTCCTTCCCAGAGGAACTTGGCCGGCAACTCTTAGTCTAGAGTCAATGTGACCCCATTGTAGAGCTCCTAGATAATGGGATTCATGTCATTTGTAGGAAACGAATAAAAATACGGTAGGACAAAACCCGATTGTTTTGAGTTGATTATGCCACTCATGACCCATTATAATAGATGCATATGATATGCAGATTTATGCACACACTTCTGAATGTGAAATTGCGTAGCACCCTGCCCTTCTAAATCTCTTGGCAAAATGCAGTGCTGTCATTGGGGTGTGTTCGGACACCAAATTGAGCTCGAATAAGGAGATTAGAGACGAGGGAACTGCCGGCCTGTCTTTTTCCATCTCATTTCGTGGCAATTTCGTGGATCCATCTTCAGGATCAGGGCACGATGCTCTTAACGTCCTTAATGCAGGAGAAGAGCCTAGAAAGCCCTAGGTGGTCCCATTTGTTGCTGTGGCCACAGCCATGTCTGCAATGACCAGTGACCACGGTGCCCATGAGGCCTGACACCTGCTCAGGGCCCCGCAGGGCAAGGAGCCTGTGGAGGAGGGGGGCCCCCTCTACCCCACTGCTTCAGTGGGTTTCCAGCGTGGGGAGCAAGGGGCAGGATAGGGGATGCCTGGCATGGCGGCTGGAGGGGAGCCCCAGGATTCGCACTGAATCCAGTGCCGGCTCAATCCTCCCGGGCACGGGCTGGGAAGATGCAGCTCTCACTGCCCCCGACCCCAGGTCCCCGGGTGGAGCCTAAGTCAGTGGCAGGAGGGAGCTAGTATCTGGCCCCCCTCCCCTCCGCTGTCTGCCCTGCTGCTGACTGTCCTGGAGCCCCTCCTACTGCCCTTTCCACAGAAGCTCTTCCCAGTGGGACCCGAGGACTCCTTTCTAGACAGGAAGGGTACTGAGCTGGCCCCTCTCTGCAGGTGGGGAGCCAGGTCAGAGGGATGGCAGGCCTGGGGTGTGTCCCTGACTCTGCGTCTGCCTGCCACAGCCCTGCCTGTTCCTTCGAAGAGGCTCTGCTCTCCCCGCCCCGCCCCCCTGCCCTGAGCTCCCGCGTTAAGCCCGACCCCCCTTCCCTTCCGTCCATGGCTGCTTCTAGCAAAATTGCTATTTCCCTTCCTTCACGTACCCACTCCCCACTGGCAAAAATATTCACAACGTAAAAGTTGAGAGTTGTTTTATGTGGTGGACAATTCCAAGGACTTAAGCCCTGGGTACAGCATCTCAGATAATTCTGAGGGGCCGCTCTGAAGAGGTGAGGGGGGAACCAGGATATAGGAGTTTCTGCAACACAAGTCCAGCTGGTCGGAACATCAAAAGATTACTGTTAATTAAAGAAAACCAGATATCTCAAGTTAAGGAATTCAGGGCTTTTCTGTGTATGGGAAGATGCAAGAGTCTGGGCTCACTGAAATCATTCCTTTATGTGCACCTCAGCTCCCTGGGGCCAGTATCCTGTGTTTTCTCCTCCTGAGTCGCCTCAGGGCTCACCTTCTGTCCAGGCGGCTGTAATGCGATGGTGTGATGGTTGCAACATCCTTTGTCATTGAGATGGCAGCCAACATTTCTCATTCACACCACCCTAACCCGGGACCGTCCAAGCCTCGGAGCTCAGAGTTCCCCTTAGAGCCCCAGCCCCGAGTATCTTCAGGCCTCTGTTTCCTCACCTTGAGCACTGAGAGACTAATCCCTTTACCCAAGAGATGATATGAGAGGGGAAACCGGAGGAATTTGTCAAAGGGCACAAAGTTTCAGTTCTGCAGGGTGAATGAGTCCTAGAGAGCTCCTGCCTATCGCAGTGCCTGTAGTCAACAGCCCTGCATTGTGTGCTTCAGAAGTTGCTCAGAGGGTAGATCTGATGCTAAGTGTTCTTATCACAAAATAACAACAACTAAGAGAAGAGGAAACTTTCGGAGGTGATGGGTGAGTTCATGGCGTAGATTGTGGCAATGGTTTCGCAGGTGTGTATCTTCAGACTCATCGAGTTGTATACATTCAGGATGTAGAGCGTTTTGTGTTTCAAAAAACTTTTTTTTTTTTTAATTAAACACTTTTTAGCAGACGTGCTATTGGAGGAATCTCGCAGCTCCTGCCCGGCACACAGAAGGTGCTCATGAAATGTTGCGAACAGCTTGTCTCTCCAAATATATCTGTGGTTTAAACATTTTAGGGATCTTGAAACCCTTGAGGACCTGGTGAAAGGAATTGACTCTCTTCCCAGGAAAAAGGAAGTGTGCATTAGTATAAGAATTAAAGCGAATTGCAGGGGTTCCATCAGTCTTTGCTCAGGGAGTGAAGAGCCCAGACGGCCACCCAGCTGAGCCTCCAGGCCATGGGTGTGCCACCCAGTGGCTCTGACCCCACGTGGGATGGACAGGAGTGGGCAGCTCAGGGAAGTGGGCGACTCCAGAGAGAGCACGTGGCAAGAGCCCTTCAATCTGATTCACCGACCCCCGCTCCCTCCCAGGTGAGAACTCCACCTGGCTCCCGGCTGGGCATCACCTGGTGCTTCTGGGGAACACAGGGAGGGCAGTCCTACTGGGGGGGGGGTAAGGTGGTTGGAGGTTCCAGGCAGTTGCTCTGCCAAGGGGGCCTCCCACTCCGCACCCACCTGCATGGGCCCCACCTCTCCCCGCATCATGGGAATTTCCAGAACGTGATGTTATCTGGCTTCAACCCCACCTTGCACAGTCAGTTACTTAAAATGCTGAGGTACTCAGGGGCACAGCCTAATATACCAGTTTGTTTACAGGTGGAGTATTCCTTTGGCCATTGGTGGCCGTTTTGGAAACTAGCTTTCTCATTAGTATTTACACGAGTTAAAAGACATTTCATTATGAAGTCAAATCTAAATGTCTGTGCGTCAGGATGAGACGTCCATCCATCCATCTGTGTCAGCAGTCTGTCCTTTTGTGACTTGGCTTCTGCCCTCTCTCCTCCCCCTGCTTATGGGGAAGGGGAGGGGGTGGAAAAGGCGTAGACCAAGGCCGCACCAGCCGGGCCATTGCCGCTCCCCGGACAGGCTCTGTAACAGGCAGAAACCTACACGCCTTGTCATGTATGAGCTCACTGCCTTCACGCAGGTTTTCACTCAGCAAATAGTTATCTTCCTTACCATGTGCCCAGCACTTCCTAGGAGTTTGGAGCACATAGGCTTCAAAGGGACTAAGGTTTCTCTCCTATAGCAATACTACCTGCTGGACAGGTAAATTACCTGATAAATAGGTAAACTTGTTAAAAAGTGGTAACCATAGAAAAGAAAAGGGCTGTGGCCTGAAAGTGTGCCCCCAGCTTCATATGTTGAAGCCTTAACCCCCCTCAGTGTGATGGTATTAGGAGGTGGGGTCTTTGGGTGGTGATTATATTAGATGAGGTCTTGAGGGGACGAGATTAGTGCCCTTACGAGAGTCACAGGAGAACTTCCTCCCTCTCTGTTCTCTGCCCTGGGAGGACACAGCAAGACGAAGAGAGCTCTCGGCCAAACCCGACTACGCGGGCACCCTGAGCTCGGACGTCCAGCCTCCAGAGCTGTGAGCAATAAATTTCTCTTTTTATAAGCCACCCCTCTGGTTCATGGCAACCCGAGCTGATCGGACAAAAGAGAGCAGAATTAGGAGGACCTGGGATGCATGCTGGGCTGCAGGGGACACATTTAAATAGAGGGTCGGGGGGCCTCTTGGAGAAGGTGATGTGGGAGCATGGGCTGCGAGGTTGTGCAGGGAAGAGCATTCCGGGCAGAAGGAACAGCCCATGCAAAGACTCTAAGGCAGATGCATACATGGGAAGTTTGGGAAGGGGCAGGAGGCTGGGGCTGAGTGAGTTGGGGGGACAGAAGGAGATGAGGTCAGGGAGGATCTACAGGGGTGGGTGTTCCACAGATCCCCTCAGACTCAGCAGGTCTTTGTAAGCATGTTAACTTTTGCTCAGAGAGAAATGGGGAGCCCTGCAGGTTTTGAGCAGAGTCCCTTGATGTGACCTATACCTTAAAGGATTACACAAGGAGCCACTAAGGATGCAGGAGGGGAGGCAGCGGGACTGGTGAGGAGATTGCGGCAAGGACCCAAGCCAGACATAAAGGCAGCTCAGCCTCAGGGGGCAGCGGTGGGGGTCTGAGGAGTGTCTGGACTGGAGATTAGCTGGAAAGCAGAATTAACAACTCAGGGACATATTTGATGTGGGGCGTGAGAGGATGAGACAGGCTGGTTACGACTGAGCACCTGAAAGTTTGGAGGTGCCGGCACCCAGGATGGAGCAGGCTTGGGGGGACAGTCACGAGCTGGGCCAGGGTCCCTCTGAGCTGGTGATGCGGGCGGACATCCACAAGGATATGGGCGGGTGGGTCTTTATAAGAAGATGAGCCATGTGAAGACACAGAGACCAGCAGGAGAAGACAGAGGCTGAGGTGGGGGACGGGGGGGGGATGCAGTCATGCCCAGGGATGCCCAGGATGGCCGGCAACGCCAGGGGCTGGGAGGGGCACCTGGATCAGAGTCTCCCTCGAGCCTCAGAAGAAACCAGCCCTGCCAACACCTTGACTTCTGGCCTCTGGACTGTGAGGCAGTACATTTCTGCTGTGTTAAGCACCCAGTCGTGGTCCTTTGTGACGGCGCCCTGTGAGCAGGGTCAGTGGCCCAGCAGGACAGCCTGCCCTCCGGCGCCCCCCGCTCCGGAACTCTCTCTCCTCCCGATGGCTCTCCTTCCCACACTTCCTCTGCGGCCAGCCCTCCTCTTACTGTCTGGCCTCACTCGGTTTATCCGACCCCATCGTCCACCCCAGGCCACAGAGCCCACCTTGACGTGCTCGGGTGGCAGGTAAGGCATCAGACTCTCCTGGATCTCAGGGCTGAGTGTGTGGACCAATCAGAGACCACGTGGAGCTGCAGGCAGCCCGGACCCCAGGGCTGTAAATCTCCTGCTGGCGGCCTGGTCGGCACACCTGTGCATGTTTGAGCTTGGCTTCTGCAAATCTCTCCCTGCAGGTCACCTGCGCTCTGGGAGATCGAGCCCATGTTCCAGCTGAGCGGCCCTTCCTCCCAGACTTCTCCGACCCCTCCCCCCCTCCCCCTTCCCACAGTCCACGGGGCGGTGGACCAGCCCGGGACCTCCTCTCTCCGCCGGCAGCCCTGGCCTCCACACTTCATGTCCAGCATCTCCCTCGGGGTCACTGCTGGGTGGGCACAGGCACCCCAGGTCCTTCCTGACTGGCCTCTCACAGGCTCTCAGCGTCGTTCTCAGCTTTGGTGTCCCCAGTATCTGCCTGGACCCCAGCCACACGGGTCCGTGAGCGGCCACCTCCCACCGACCACTTTTGTGGATGCCTAAGGCACAGAGTCAGAATGGCGGGTGACCACGTCCCAGAACATCATGTGCTGTTATCAGCAGAAGGATGGAAGACACTGGACGACCAGAGAAGGGCAGGTGTTCGCATGCGCACTTGTGCGATGTGGGTGCTACCCGGGAATCTATTGGTTTTGCTTATTCGTGCCTATCTGCTCTCTGCTCCCCTCCCCTCCACCCAGTCCAGCGCAGACCTTTTGCACCTCCAAGTTCAGGGCAGGAATCAGAAACCTTTGGGTGTCCACGGACAGCTGTTTTGGAGATAGTGAGATCAGGCCAGGTGCCCCCTGCAGGGGATGGGGGAGGGGCGCCGCTTCCAGATTGGGAAGAAGTTGGGGGCCGGGGGTGGTTGGGTGCTCCACTTGGGTCTCCCCCAATGCCTTGCCCTGAGCCCCTCGAGACCTGCTCGGGGGGCCACAGCCCCAGACCTCCGTGTGACCCGGGAGGTGGTGGAGGGGAAGAGGCAGGAGGGGAAGGAGGTGTCTCAGGCAGGACAGGGATTGCTTGTCCACCAGCAGCCCAGACAGGAGGTCATGCTGGAGTTGGGGTCGATTTAAAGGAAATGAAGACACGTGATCTCCTTCACACTTCTGGGCTAAGACCCAGAGCTGCTGTAAACGGACGGGGAGACAGGTCAAAACAAAGGGATGTATTTTTGCTCCGCGGTCCGCCCGGAAATTGTCTGACGCTAGCTGATCCAGCCATGGAAGTATGAAGTCCTTGAAAGCACCTGACGGAAGAATCCAAGTTCAGGGTCCATTCTCGGACTCCCGGCCTGGGACCTTTCCCCGGGACATGGCGGCTTGGGTGGCTCTATCGTCTGGGAGGCACCAAGTTGGGGAACCAGGATCGGACACGGGGACCTCTGCGTGGGGCCCAGCGGGGTTTGGGCCGGAGGGCTGGGAGCAGAGGCAGAATCCGAGGACGGCCCGGTCGCCAACCCTGCCAGCCCGGGCAGTGCCAGGCACGCTCAGCACAGCAGCTAATGACACCCAGCGGCACGTGCTCCCTAATCGACGGCTCCAGAGCCTAATTCGACAGCTGTCACTGGCGTCCGACGTGTCCAATCTGTGTGACCTGGCTCACGTGACAACTGGTTAAAAGCTTGATAACCTAGAGGTCACCGAGTCGCTTCCAGTCCTGTCACCGGGATGAGTTTGCACGTTAGACTCGTAATTTCTTCCAGAGCAGTTGTAATTGGCTACAGCAGTCAGTTGGTAGATGAAAAGGGATTGAAAATACCTTCCACGTGGCCAAAGGCTCACCAGAAATTGTCAACACAAAGGGATGAAAGATGGCCTGGTCACCCCTTTGTGGTCCCACTGGATGACCAAAGTGAGAGCCCAAGGCCGACACATCCTTGTGCAGCCCCACCCTCGTTCAACACCATCTCTGGCCCTCAGAACGCCTGCGACGGGGGCGCTGATGAGGCCTGCTTAGCACACAGCCTGGCTGGAGAGTCTCCTGTAGCCAGGAGATGGGAAATCGAGGCAGAGGGGTAAGTGGCTTTCCCCAGGTCAGGTGGAAAGTGGAGGGTTCTCATGACAAAGCCCGTTCGCCTTGTGTTACCCTGTACTTCCACTCGGCAAGGACGAGACCCCTGTTCCCCCCTCCCCCACCCCCATTCTGCCCACTAACTGCCTGTAATCAACGCACAAGAGTCACCATACGCACACTGCTTGTTAGGTGTTATGGGTGGGATGTTCGTGTCCCCAAATTCTTATGGTGAAGCCCTAACCCTGCCACGTGGCTCTTTTGGGGGTAAGGAAGTAAATAATATTAAATGAGGTTGTAAGGGTGGGGCCCTGATCCGATGGGATGAGTGTCCTTATCCCATGCTCTCTGTCTCTGTTTATCTCTGTCTCTCTCTCTCTCTGCCCGTGTGTGCTCAAAGGCAAGGCCATGTGAGGCCGGGGTGAGAAGGCGGCCGTCTACCAGCCAGAAAGAGAATCCCCACCAGACACGGAATCAGCTGACACCATATCTCAGACTTCCAGCCTCCGGAGCTGTGAGAAGAAAATGTCCGCTGCTTAAGCCCGCAGGTCTGCGGTATTTTGTTATGGCAGCTAAGTTGACTAACACATGAGGCTTTGGATAATGATCTCATTTAAGCCACCTTATAAGCAAAGTTCACTGAGGCTAAGAGACAACGGGATTTCCTGCGTGTGGGGTGCTCTGGTGCTTCCTGAGAAGGAAGGTGCAGGCACAAAGAACACCGAACTCCCCCAAACCCTCGCTTCTGTCATTATTTTCCCAGCATGACCATTCACAATACTGAGGCTAAGGATGCCTGGTGATTCCATGGCTCTCCTCATGTATTTTGCTTTGTGATCGTTTCTCATAGAATAAGAGAGGGCAGTGCTGGAGAAGCAGAGTGAACAAAAGCATGCATGTTCCTGTCCTCGTGGAGCTCAGAGCCCCGGTGGAGAGAGGGGCTCAGATACCCCGTCATGTGTGTCAAGGATTAAAGCCTTGGCTGGCTTGTACTAAGCACCCAGTCTTATAATTAACACTATTATCATTAGCATTTATTGCATCCTTCTTAACATATGTTGAGGTGCATTTTTAAAATATTAATGTTTATCGATCCATTACCCTCAAAGAACCAGGCTTCAGGAATTTAGTAGAAAGACCCTTTCTTTCTGCAGTGCCCATTCCAGGGCTGGGTAAGCAGCTACAGGCGTGGTGTGAGTTCAGACTGTTGAAGACTCAGTGGTTTCCTCACCTGATGGCCAGACCTATGATAAAGGGTGAGGCAAGGGGAGGCGATGACTCAGATGGAACCCAGGTTCCCTCCCAGACCAGAGCTGAAGGAAGCCCCAGCTCTATTTCCTCCCCTCCTCGTAGGTGAGGGTGCAGGGCTCTGGGCTGAAGTCCAGTTCACCGCTCACTGTGGGACTTGAGGAAGTTACTTACTTGTACTTTGCTTGTGCTTCAGTTTTGGAGAAAGAGGACGTGTGTGCGCCGAATCTGATTCCCTTTGAATTTGCTGGAGACAAAAGAAGTGACATAGAACTCATTCTCCTTAAAGCAGAAGAGGGACAGGAATTTTTTATTTGTTGTTTGTTTTCATATTTACTTAAGAGCAAAATAAACCCTGTCAGTCGCGTGTTGGGTCAGGGTCTTGGCTGGGTTTCCCAGAATGTAGGCAGAAGGTCTCAGGCAGGTGTGGGCTGGCAAAGAAAGAGCAGAGTTATCGAATCAGCCAAGAGGCAAGAAAAAACACAGTCTGAAAGGACAAAGCAATCATCAGAGCAAGACTCAGATATGACACAGATGTTAGAGTTTTCTGACAGGGAATTTAAAACAACTATGATGAATACATTAGGGGTCTAATGGAAAACAATAAGAAAACAACCAATCTGGGAGTTCCCTGGTGGTCTACTGGTTAAGATTCGGAGCTTTCACTGCCACGGCCCAGGTTCAATCCCTCACTGGGGAACTGAGATCCTGTAAGCTGCACAGCATGGCCACAAGAAAAAAAAAGAAAAAGAAAACATTCAACCTGATTTTAAAATGGGCCAAAGATCATAACAGTCACCTCACCAAAGAAGATATGCAGATGGCAACTAGCATATGAGAAGATGCTCCACATCATATGTCATCAGGGAAATGCAAATTAAAACAACAAGACACCATGACACACCTATTGGGGTGGCCAAAATTCGAAACACTGACAACACCAAATGTTGACAAGGATGTGGAGCTATAAGAACTCGCATTCGTTGCTGATGGGAATGCAAAATGGTACCACCACTTCGGAACAGTGTTTGTTTCTTACAAAAACTAAACATACTCTTACCATATGAGCCAGCAATCGTGTTCCTTGGTATTTACCCAAAGGAGTTGAAAACTTATGTCCACACACAAAAAAACCTGCACCCAGATGTTTATAGAAGTTTTATTCACAATTGCCAAAACCTGGTAGCAAACAAGATGTCCTTCAGTAGGTGAATGGATAAGTAAATTGTGGTCCATCCAGACAATGGAATGTTATTCAGGGCTAAAAAAGAAGTGAGCTATCAAACCTTGAAAAGACATGAAGGAAACTTAAGTGCATATGACTAAGTGAAAAAAGCCAATGAGAAAAGGTACATACTGTATGATTCTAATGATAGGACATTCTGGGAAAGGCAAAACTATGAAGACAGTGAAACATCAGTGATTGCTGGGGTGGGGGGTGGGGGGGTGGGGAAAGAGATGAGTAAGTGGAGCATGGAGGATTTTTAGGGCTGAGAAAATACTCTGTATGATATTACGATGATGGATATATGTCTTTATACTTTTGTCCAAACTCATAGAATGTACAACACCAAGCTCGAACTCCAAAGTAAACTATGGACTTTGGGTGATTATGATGTGTCTACGTAGCTTCATCTTTGGTTAAAAAAAAATGTACTATTCCTGTGAGTGATGTTGATAATGGGGAAGTTACGCATGGACAGGGAAAAGAAGTATATGGGAAATCTCTGTATTTCCCTCTCAATTTTTTTGTAAACCTAAAACTACTCTAAAAAATAAAATAAAAAAGAAGAATAAAAATCACTTACTGGGGAAAAAAGTGAAGGAGAAATAAAGATTTTCTCAGAAAAAAAACCCAGAGGAAATCTGTCAAAAGTAGACCTAGCCTGCAAGAAATGTTTCAAGAATGTCTTCAAGAAGAAAGAAAATGGTCAGAAATGTGGTTCTACATAAAAAAAGGAAGCACCTGAAAGAAGGAGTATATGGAAGAAAAATAACATCATTTATTTTTCTTAGTCTTCGTTTCCCTAAAAAATAACTGTTTGTTTAAAGCAATAATAGTATCAATGTCCTGGATGATTATAGCATGAGGATAAGAAATGAATAAGAGCAATGTCACAAGGGCAGGACAGAGGCACTGAGAACTCTCTTTTATAAGTTACCTCCACTCTCATGAAGCACCATAGTGTATCTGAAGGTGAACTTAGATTAGTTTTGAGTGACTATTATAAACCCTAGGGCAACCACTAAAACAATTTATGAAAGAAGTATAATTGAAAAATCAAAAAATGCCGAAAGGGGAGGGGAGAAACAAAATCACATGCAACAAATAGAAAACAAATACAAAAGTGACAGATACTAATCCAATTATATCAATAAATCACTTAAATGTGAATGGTCTATATACATCAATTAAAAAATGGAGATTGTCAAAGTAGTTAAAAAAAAAAACAAAGACACAACCATATGTTGTCCACAAGAAATATACTTTAAATATAAAAACTCAGATAGGAAAAAAGTCAAGGGTTGGAAAAAGGAATACTGCGCTGGTACCAATCAAAGGAAACCTGGAATAGCTATATTAATTTCAGACAAAGCAGACTTCCTAACACAGACATTGATTAGGGACAAAGAGGGGTATTACATCAATTTTTCAAGGAAATGCAACAATCCTAGTTGTGTTTATACCAAACAAAAGAGCTTTAAAAAATAAGACAAAAACCAATAGTACAGAAAGAGGCAATAGACAAATCTGCTATAGCTGGAGATTCAACATCACTCTGTCAGTAATTGATAGATCAGATCAAGCAGGCAGGAAATTAGCAAGGCTATTGATGATCTGATTAACAGTGTCAATCAACAGGATCTAAATGAAATTTATGGAATATTCCATGTAGCAACAGCAGAATGCACATTCTTGTCAAGTTTCTATGGAACATTCACCAAGATAGGTCACATTCTGGGCCATAAAACACACGTTTGCATATTTAAAATAATAGAAACCGTATAAAGTATGCTCTCAGACTCCTGCAGTGGAATTAGTCTAGCTACCAATAACAAAAAGATAGCTAGGAAATTCTCAAATATTTGGTAATTAAACAACACACTTATAAATAACCTATGGGTCAGAAAAGAAGATTTAACAGGAATTTAAAATGTTTTGAGCTAAATGAAAAAAACAACTTATCAAAATTTTTCACAGGATGCATGGAAGCAGTACTTAGAGGAAAATTTATAGCATTAAATGTGTATATTAAAGATAAGAGAGATTTAAAAATCAATAACCTTGGCTTCCATCTGAGGAAATTAGAGGACAGAGAGCGATATAAGCCTATAGCAAACATATTAATAAACTCTAATAATACTGGAGCAGAAATCAATGAAATTGAAATAGGAAAATAATAGAGAAAAGCAATGAAACAAAAATCTGGTTATTTGAAAATATCAATAAAATTCATAAGCCCCTAGCCAGGATAATTAATTAAAAAGAGAGAAAAAACAAATACTAACATCAGAAATGTAAAAGGAGTCATCAATGTTGATCTCATAGACATTAAGAGGATAATAAGGGAATATATAACTCTATGACCCCAAATTTGACAAAATGAACCAATTCCTTGAAAGACACAAACTACCAAAACTCACAGAAGAAGAAATAAATAACCTGAACTGAGCTATATCTATTAAAGAAATTGGAGCAATATTTTAACACCTTCCAAAAAGAAAGCACCAGGCCCAGATGATTTTAGTGGTGAATTCCACCAAGTATTTAAGGAAGAGATAATACCAATTCTCCAAAAATTCTTCCAGAAAATAAAAGCAGAAAGAACACTTTCCAATTCATTTTATGAGGTTAGCCTTACTCTGATGTTAAAACCCAGTGAAGTCATTATGAGAAAAGAAAACTAGAGGCCAGTATCTCTCGTAAACGTAGACACAAAAATCCTTAGCAAAATATTGGTAAATAGAATTCACCAATCTAGTAAAAAGGATCATACATCATAACCAAGTGGAGTTCATTCCAGGAAGGCAAGCCTGGTTCAACACTCGTAAATCAATCATTGCAATCCATCCTATTAACAGACTGAATCAGAAAAACCATACGATCATATCAATAGATGATGAAAACACATTCAACAAAATTCAATACTCATTCATGATAAAAATTCTCAAAAAAACCTAGAAATAGAGGGGAACTTCCTTAACCTAATGAAGAAAATATTTGATGGAAAACCTAGTTAACATCATATTAATAGTGGGAGACTGAATCCTTTTCCCCCCAAATTGGGAATAAGACAAGCAAATGAAATAAAAAGGTATACAGATTAGAAAGAAAAAATAAAACTGTGTTTATTTGCAGATGACATGATGGTCTATGTAGAAAACCCCAAAGAATCTACAAAAATAATTCCTAGAGCAGCTAATAAGAAAAGTTGCAGGATACAAGATCAATATACAAAAGCTACTTGATTTCCTGCATACAAAAAATGAACGATTGGAATTTGAAATTTAAAAAACAATACCATTTACAAGAGCACCCCAAAGGGAAGTAATTAGGTATAAATCTAACAAAATGTGCACAAAATCTATTTGCAGAAAACTACAGAATGCTGATGAAAAGAATCAAAGAGACCTAAATAAATGGAGAGATATTCCACGTTAATGTACTGAAAGACTTAATGCTGTTGTCAGATCTTCTCAACTTGATCTATAGATTCAATGCAATCCCGGTCAAAATCCCAGCAAACTCTTTTGTAAATGTCAACAAACGAATTCTAATATTTTTATGGAAAGACAAAGAACCCAGAATAGCCAACACAATACTGAAGGAAAAGGAGGACTCATTCTACTCAACTTTAGGACTTAACGCAAAGCTACAGTGATTAAGACAGTGTAGTATCAGTTAAAAAATACATAGATCAATGGAACAAGATAGCCCAGAAATAGACCCACATAAATATAGTCAACTGAGTTTTGACAATGGCACAAAGGTAAGTCAATGGTGGAAGGGTAGTCTTTTCAACAGTTGTGCTGGAACATTCACATGCAGAATAAAAAAAATCTAGATCCAAATCCTTAAACACAAAGATTAACTCAAACTGGGTTAGAGACCCAAATGTAAAATACACTATAAACTAGAAGAATACATAAGTGAAATCTACATGACCAAGGGTTTGGACATGAGCGTTTAGACATGACATCTAAAGCATGATCCATGGGGGGAGAAAACCAGTAAGTTGAACTTTAGTAAGATTTCAAAAGTTTGCTCTGCCAAAGAATGAAAAGACAAGCTACAGATTGGGAGAAAATATATGCAAAACACATATCTGATAAAAGACTTGTATCCAAAATACGCAAAGAATTTTTAAAATATAACAAGTAGAGAAAAAACAACCCTATTTTAAAAAGGGCAAAAAATCTGAATAGACATTAAAGAAGATATATAGATGGCACGTAAGCTTGTCTCAGTCTGCTAAGGCTGCCATAACAAAATACCATAGATTGAGCAGCTTAAACAACAGAAATTTATTTCTCACAGTTCTGGAGGCTGGAAGTCCAAGGTCAGGGTGCCAGCAGGGTCAAGTTCTAGTGAGAGAACCCTCTTCCGGGCTATAGACAACCACCTTCTTGCTGTGTCCTTACGTGGGCTTTCCTCAGTGTGGAGAGAGTGAGATTTCTCTCTCTACCTTTTTCTTGTATGGGCACTGATCCCATCATGAGGGCCTCACCCTCATGACCTCATCTAACCCTAATTACCTCCCCAAGGCCCCACCTCCAAATGCCATCACATTGGAGGTTTGGGTTTCAACATATGAATTTGGGGAGAACACAAACATTCAGTCCATAACAAAGCATATGAAAAGATGCTCAATATTATTTGTCATCAGGGAAATACAAGTTAAGACAATGAGATACTACTTCACACCTATTAGAATGGCTAAAATTCAAAGCATTAACAACACTGAACACTGGAGAGGATGTGGAATGACCAGACTCTCGTTCATTGCTGGTGGGAATGCAAAATGACAGAGCCACTTTGGAAGAGAGTTTGGTAGTTTCTTATAAAACTAAACTTACTCTCACCACATGACCCAGATATTGCACTCCTTGGTATTTACCCAACTGATCTGAAAACCTATGTCTGCACAAAATCCTGCATGTGAAAGTTTATAGCAGCTCTCTTTGTAATTACCAAAATCTGGAAGCAGCCAAGGTGTTCTTAACAGGGGAATGGATAAACAAACTGGTGTACATTGATACAGAAGAATATCATCTGGCAATACAAAGGAATCATCTATCAAGCCATGAAAAGACACAGATGAATCTTACATGCTTATTGCTGAGTGAAGGACAGAAATATAAAGATGGAAAACATGATCTTCTTTATAATAAAAGAAACTGTCAACAGAGTAGAAAGGCAACCTACCAGATGGGAGAAGGTATCTGCAAACCAAACACCTGAGAAGAATATCAAGGAACTCCTACAACTCAATAGCAAAAAACCCAAATAACCCAGTTTAAAAATGGGCAAAAGACTTGAACAGACATTTCTCCAAAGAATCTGTACAAATGGCCAACAGGCAAGATACTTGACCTCACTAATTATCAGGGAAATGGAAATCAAAACCACAATGACTGGGGCTTCCCTGGTGGCGCAGTGGTTAAGAATCCGCCTGCCAATGCAGGGGACACGGGTTTGAGCCCTGGTCCGGGAAGATCCCACATGCTGCAGAGCAACTAAGCCCATGTGCCACAACTACTGAGGCTGCCCTCTAGAGCCCGAGAGCCACAACTACTGAAGCCTGCGCACCTAGAGCCCGTGCTCCGCAACAAGAGAAGACACTGCCATGAGAAGCCGGTGCACCACAACGAACAGTAGCCCCCGCTCGCTGCAACTAGAGAAAGCCCGCGTGCAGCAACAAAGACCCAACACAGCCAAAAATAAATAAATAAATAAAATAAATTTATATTAAAAAAACCCCACAATGATATTACCTCACACCTGTTGGCATGGCCATTACCAAAAAAATAAGAGGTAAGTGTTGGAGAGGATGTGGAGACATTGCAACCCTTGCACACAGTTGGAGGGAATGTAAAATGGTGCAACAGCTGTGGAAAACATTATGGCGATTACATAAAAAATTAAAAATAAGATCACCATAGGATCCAGCAAACCCACTTCTGGGTATTTATCCTAAAGTATTAAAATCAGGATCTTGGAGAGATATCTGCACCCCCATGTTCACTGCAGCATTATTCACAACGACCAAGATATGGAAGCAACCTAAGTGTCCATCGACAAATGAATGGATACAGAAAATGTGGTTTATACATACAACGGGATATTACTCAGCCATGAAAATGAACGAAATCCTGCCATGGTCAATGACATGGATGGACCTTGAGAACATTATGCTTAGTGAAATAACTTGGTTATAGAAGGACAAAAATCTCATTATTCTACTTTTATGAGTTATCTAAAATAGCCAAACAGCATTAGAGAGCAGATTTGTGTTACTGGGTGGGGAGCGAGGGGCAAATGGGGCGATGTCCAAGGGGTATAAAGTTTCAGTTAAACAAGGTAAGTAAGTCCTGGGGGCCTGCTGTACATCGCACCTCTAGTCAATGATTCTGTACCCTGAAAGTGAAATTCTGTTAATGGGTAGATCTTGGGCCATCTGTTCAAGATCTTTTTTTAAAAAAAGGAAGAAAATGACCATCTTATATCAATGCGGTGGATTGTTTTAAAAGGAATCCTTAAATCTTCAATTTTTTTCTCCTTTCTTGACCCAGCTATAGAGTGAATAATTGACGATGCAGAACCATGGTTCCTGGAGTGGGCAATGGCTCAAGTCCAACGGCATCCTGAGAGGCCTGATCAGAGGGCTTCTGCCCATCTGGGGCGCCGCTGGGTGGAGGCCAGTTCCCAGGGTGACTCTGGTGATTTACACTGAGGAGCGTGGCTCCCAGCCAGCCCTTGGCATTCCAGAGGCGTCTTCTCAAAATGCAAACTGAGGACAAGTTTAGGAGGGCCCGCAGGCAGCCTGGGGGTTAGAAGGAGACTCCAGATCCCTCAGGAGCGGTGTCTCAGCTTCTTCCCCATTCCCTTTCATGTCCCACATGGAGGAAGGGACATCTGGAGCTAGGGGGCCAGATGTCCAGAAGCCCGGGACCAGCCAGACGACCGTGAGCCCAGGGTGACGCCTCCCAGAGAGCAGCTTCTTGGTTCCTGGGCCCGGTGTGGGGTGCATGAAGATGGTACGCTTCGGAAAATAAAACCAAAATCTACTTTCTTCCTGACAGCCTTTTTTTTTTTTCTTTTTTCAGCTGTGCGGCTTATGGGATCTCAGTTCCCTGACCAGGGACTGAACCTGGGCCACGGCAGTGAGGGTGCCGAGTCCTAGCCACTGGACCGCCAGGGAGCTCTCCTGACAGTCCTTTTACACACAGTGCCTGATACCGTCACAATCAACCCATTGAGCATTCACATCCCCATAAAGAAAACCCAAGGCCAGAACATTCCAGAACATGCACAAAGTCCCACGGCTGGTCGGTTCAGGTCCCTCCTTCGGACTCCAGGGTGGGAGACTGTTTCCATCATTGCCTGTGCGGCCAGTGGCTCTCAACTGGGGGCGATTCTGTCTGCCCCCGGGGACAGTGGGCAATTGTCTAGAGATATTTTGGGTTGTCAGGATTGGGAGGTGCCACTCGAGTCTAGAGGGTCAAGACCAGGGATGCAGCTGCATGTCCTACTGCACAGGACAGCCTTCGCCCCAGAGAATGGCGCCGCGCCAAACGCCAGGAGCGCCGAGCTCAAGAGGCCGCTTTGCAGCAGCCGCTTCTGAAAGCCTGGGGATGAATAGCATTTAAAACGGAAAAGCTTCCAGGGGAGGCCTTTCTGAGACTAGACAGCAGCTCACCCAGCAACATCCAGTCTGGGACTCAGAACAGCTGTTTCTGGCTTTGGCTGGGACCCGCTTCTCTGGCCAGAGTGGGTCTGGAGAGTGGGGTCGAGTCCTCTTCATAGGAGCATCCCTCAGTGAGGCACTGTTTTGGTGGGTTGAATGGTGATCCCCCCAAAATGTCCATGTCCTAACCCCTGGAACCTGCCAATGTGACCTTATTTGGGGAAGGGGTCTTTGCAGCTGTGATTAAATTAAGAATCCTGAGATGCGATCATTCTGTATCACCTGGGTGGGCCCTAAATGCAATGACCAGCATCCTAACAAGAGACAGAGAGGAAGACGCAGACCCACAGGGAGCGGAGGAGACCGTGTGAAGGTGGAGGCAGAGGCTGGAGGGATGCAGCCGCAAGCCAAGGGACGCCTGGAGCCCCCAGAGGCTGAAAAGGCAGGAAGGACCCTCCCCTGGAGTCTCCAAAGGGACCACGGCCCTGTGACACCCTGATCTCAGACTTCTGGTCTCTAAAACGGAGAGAGGATGAATGTGTGATGTAAGACCCCAGTTTGTGGGAAGCTGTTATGATAGTCCCAGAACACTTGTAAGACACTCTTTGCCTTTTCGTTTTAAGTGCTTCAAGGAACTGCCCAAGGGTAGCAAGAATTCAGAAACATTCGTGAGTGTTTTAATCTAGGATCTCAGGTCCTGGATCATCAGGTGTTCCTCAAGCACCTTTCCACCTGCCACTGGAATGAACAGTTGTTGCAGAATGAAAAAGACTGTTTGTGAAGTGCTTTCCCTGCTCAGCCAGGTCACGGTCGGTGAGGATCTGATGAAGACATACCCTGAGCTCTGTGTGCACGGTTCTTGCCAGCCTCTCCTTTATCGGCTTCTCACAGAGCCCGACAGCCTTGCATTGTCGGGCGGGGCAGGAACGCTGCATCCCCAACCCACAGATAGGAAATTGACACCTGGGGACCAAGAAGCAGGAGACCCAGCTCAGAGTGATTCAGAGGAAGTGGCGCGGGTGCCTGGAAGCTCAGAGCCGAGCACTGGAGGGTGGTCACTCGGTCTCCATCTTTGCTTCCCTGCGGTTCCCCCGGCGCCACTCTGCCCCTCTTCTCAGCTTGGTTCTGGAGCTGTGACATGCCTCCCCCGTCACAAGGTGACATTCCAGCATTCCATTCTTCTGTCCACGACCCAGGGGCGGCCTCCCTTAGAAGCGCCCCAGCCTTGGTTGTCGCTGACTTGAAATTCTTAAGAATTTATCTTTGAACATGTGTTTGGTAACTGAAGTCCGATCAGAGTGGAGTGTGCGTGTGACAAAGGAGACATGGGCACCGTGGCCGCCCACCATCCCGTGCTGTCCCGTCTCGTATAGCGTCTGTGATGGCCCAGGAGCACAGAATTCTGGTGGACTCACGGTGATGCATGGGTGGTGAGCACGACTCAGTGAGCGTGCAGGATGGGTGTGTTACATCTGCAGGCCAGTGAGCACAGCACAGCCCCAGGAGGCTTTCCCTTTAAGCCAGAACTTGCTTCAAGTGCAGACGGGAGACGACGGTGTTCTAAGAACATGTACCACCAGGGAGTCTGTGTTCGTCTCCTAGGGCTGTCAGAACAAAATACATAAGACAGGGCGGCTTAAACAACAGATATTCATTGTCTCCAGTCTTGGAGGCTGGAATCCGAGATCCAGGTGTGGGCGGGGCTGGGTCCTCCTGAGGCCTCTCTCCCTGGCGTGTAGGCGGCCGTCTTCTCCCTGTGTCCTTACAGGGTCGTCCCTCTGTGTGTGTCTGTGTCCTGATCTCCTCTTCTTATAAGGACCCCAGTCCTACGGGATTAGGGCCCACTCTAGTGACCTCATTTAACTTTAATTACCTTTCTAAAGTCACATTGGAAATAGGCTTCACCATATGAATTTGGGGAGGACACAATTCAGTCCATAACATAATCTATCATATTTTTTCTTACTCATGTGACCTTCCTATATTAATCATTTTTGCTGCAAATGATGGCACTAAAGGAAGAGGAGGTGTCCGTGAACCCACAGGTTTTTTTTTTCCTTTCAATCCTTCTTTACTCATCAGTCAGCTGAAGGTAGACAGCGTTGGCTGCTTTTTTTTTAATCTTAATGGATAAAGTAAGGGAGCTGGAAGGGACCTCTCCTTTTACATGACCTTAGCCTCTGAATAAGTACCGTCTTGTACTTTTATTCAGAGGCTATAAGAGAGGGAGGGGAGGGTCAGCTCCCTCGTCCCATCTGCGGTTTCTGTTTGCTCTGATCCAGGGAGGCCGAGGGAGGGGACCTCCGTGGGTCCAGGAGATCCACGCTGAGGAGGCAACACCGACCCTGCCTGTCGGCCTCTCACTCTTCCTTTTGCCACATCCCTTGTGATTGTGGGGCCAGGATGCCATTACCTGTGTGAGAGGAAAGGGTCAGCGTGAAACCTTTGGGCTTGGGCTGCAGGGGAAAAAAAGGGAGAGAGTGTGGGTAGAAGAAGGACAGATCAAAGAGTAAAATAAAAACAGTTGAGTTAATTTTCTGAGAACAAAAGGCACATGCAGATGTGGGTTATGAAACAGAAATTTTGTGATTCCTGTGATTCTGCAAGCGAGGTCCATGCTCTTATATGTGCATTTAAAACTGGCATCACACAATATAAATGTAAACATTAAAATTAATGCTAATAATTTAAAATTTTCCTTAGAATGACATTAAATGACAAATTAAAAAGAGACATGTCGAGGGAGAGACTGTGGAAGTAAGGGAAAAGCTTTATAGTTTAGTATCGATAGCTTTAATAATATCAATTCTTTATTCCTGCTTTGGAACAATGGCCCTTTCTTTCCCTTTTGTCCCGAGCAAAATTATGTTGCCAGCCCTTCAGTCTACAAAGGGCACGTCTTTCCCAGCCATTGAACTCAATTCTTATCTCCACCCTGATTGGATCATCTTCAGATTAATTGCTACAGCAGAGGGGATGCCTCGGTGCTGATTGGCTTAGGTCTAGGTCACATGCCCATCAGTGACCAATCACAGAGGTGATCTCCATCGGAGCCCATCCTGAGCTAGGGGCAGGGCCCATCCCACCCAACCCCAGGTCTGCCCCATAGAGGGTGACTCCCCAAAGAAAATCTTGTTGCAGTTCAGAAGAGGGAAGAGGGGAATGGAGGCTGGGTGGCAGCCTGAATGTCCGCTGTGTACGCTTCCTTAAAACCTTTGGGAAGCCTAGGGAAATCTCTCTACCACAACTTTAATGAATTATACATCCACTCATTTGTTTAACCTCCATCTCCCCAGAGAGACTGTGAGTTAATGAGGGCAGGGACATGCGTTTCTGCATCACCCCTGTGTCCACAGCGGGGGGAGTGGTGCCCAGTGACCAGGAAGCTTTCCATCACTGCCTCTGGAACACGGAAGGAATGGAGAGCTTTAAGATACTCAGTCAAGGTCACACCAAGGGCTAAACCCAGGTCTCCTGTCCAGCAGTCTAGCATGTTTTCTTTCTGACCACCCTCCCCTCTTTGGTCTAAGATCAGGAATGATTTTCAGAAGAGCTGTAGGGAATTCCTGGTGCCAAGAGTCCATTTGGTCTGGTCTGCAGTCTCCCCATCATGGGCTAACCCCACAGAGCAAGATGTGATTGGCAGGTTTCACTGAGCCCTGCTTCTTCCTTTAGATTCTACCAGTCGGCCCATTCTTATTCCAAATAAGCGTGTCAGTCCCCCATCAGTGTATCAGTGCATCTGACTTGGTTGGGGGCGGGGAGTGTATACACAAAGGTTGGATCACGACATCCCCTGGCGGGTGCTTTGAAGGCCTGTTCAAATTGATTTTGTAGCAGAAAGTTACCTGGAGCTGTTGTAGGATCACAGGCCAACATGTTGGAGAAGCACGGAATAATTAAGTCCTCCAATAATGCTCGTTTAGAAACTAGTCAATGATGATCAAAAGTTACTCATTTGCCAGCTAATGGGCCAGCGTAAAGGGGGAAGGGAGCTGGTTTCCAGCAAATTGTTCATCAACCAGAGTGAAAGATGGGGGCGTGAGGTCCCCCCTTGATTCTCCGCCAGGATTACCATCGGCAGGTGCGCGGGAGTGGGAGGGGTCTGCTCCCTTCCCCACGCTGCCCCGGCCCTGGTCACCTCGAGGGGCCCTTCCGTGAGAAGCTCTCGCTGGCTGGGGCGGGCAGGGGGACGGAGAGCCCTCCGCCACCTTGCACTCCCTGTCCGGGCTGCCTGGGTACGTTCCTGATGGGTCATGGAACACCGACCTCAGAGAGGGAGGACAGGCCTGACTCTGCATCCGGCGCCGAGCCCGGCAAAGAGGTGCAGGGGCAGCTGTGGGCAACAGGCTGCAAGATGGCTTCTGGCAGCTCTGCCCGCGGAGCAGATGATCAAGAGTTTGGTTTGGTTAAATAAAAATCTAAGTACGAATGAAACTTTCAGGTACGTACGTTGAAACCTCTAGGGATATGGGGCCACTCTAAAGATTCTGGTGGTGTTGAGGGGGCGTAACTGTGGGTTTGAAGGCAGGGAGAACCGGGTTCGAATCCAGGACTCGTGCTCCCCAGCTCCGCCCACCCTGCAGATGGGGGGACTGGGGCTCAGGGACCAGGTCACAGGACAACATCGCACTGACCTGCGGACTCTCCACTTCCTCGAGGCTGTTTTCGGGGATCCCTCTGTGATGTCTAAAAGCCACAAAGCCCGAGCCGACCCACCTCACTTCCTCCCACTAAGTCCAGAAGGAAAGGCTGGTGGCTCAAAACATGTCCGCAAATCCTTCAACACTCCGCCATCCAAAGCCGGAGCCTAATTTCCATTCCCTTGAATAACGGTCGTCTTAGCAATTCGCTTCTAATGAGCAGCATGTAGCAAACGTGAGGCTGCCTGGCTTCTGGGGCCAGAGGCTGGGTCCTAAGAGGCGGACTGGCTTCTGCTGCCTCTCATTCCCTCTCGGAACCCAGCCGCCAGGCTGCGGGGAAGCCCGGGCCACATGAAGAAGACACAGGTTGGCATCAACCACCAGCCTCCTGAGGGAGGACACCTCCAAGAAGACCCAGCACAGCCACCGCCTAGCTGCAACCCACGAGGGACCGCCAGCTGAGCCCCGTCACCCCAGAGACGCACAGAAGAGAAAAACAAACCATGCTATGGTTTTCAGGCTCTACTTTCTGGGGTGGCTTCTTGCCCAGGAACGGATTCCTAGAACAAGTTTCTAACGTGGGGTTCAAGGTCTCGCAGCCTGTGCGGGGAGGGCGCAGACACCCGAAGAGGGGCCGCCATTCAGCGATCTTCTCTTACGCTGTGACCGTGGGGCCGAATCAAGCACCCAAAGGCTGCTTTTGCTTTGCGCTCACCCCGCCCCAGCTTCTCATAAGCGCCGTGCCAACCTCTGACTTCCAAAGTTTTATTGTAAAGGTCACATTTAAAAAATGTATTCACTGGCCAGCCCGAGTGTGGGGAGAGGCTGACTTCCTTCTCCTCTGGGTGGGTGCGGACTGTTCGCCAAGCTCTTTCGGTTGTGTTCCTTCGCTGGGAGCTTGAGACTTGCGTGTTTCCATGATAACTCTTCAGTCCTCCACCCCCAACTGGCATCACTTTCATTTCCTTCCAGTTTCCTGACCCCTCCTTATTCCTTTATGGAAAGAAGACATTCTGGATGGTTCTCTGTGCTGCTGTCCTGCATTTGAGGCTGTGGGTACCTTCATTCTGGGGTCCACGCTGGTGGGAGAACCGTCCTGTTTCCTCCACTGTCCCCCAAGTGACTGGTTTGCGTAGGCTGTGAAGACACCGTCCCTCTGCCTGCTGAATTTGCCTGAAAATCCTCCCTCTAGGATGCAGGCAAGTGTGCCTCCCCCTTACGGGTAGAGTTTCTTAGCTCAAACGGGGGCCACGGCACCCCTGGGCTCTCCCCTCCGGAGCTGGGCCCATCCTGGCTCTTGTGACTGGCCCGAGTCGGGTCCCACCAAGGAGAACTGCCCTGGACACAGTCGTGAGGGCTGGGTGTTTCCTGGGGACACCGCCCCTCTCCTGTTACAGTGCTGAATCCTCTTCTCCTCACACCTCCTTCTGCTGCCCGAAGGCCCCCAGAATGGCCCCTCACTGTGCCATTTCATCTGGGCTGATGTCCCACAGAGGCATGGGTATTCATTTTCTGTGGCTACTATAAAAAGTCAGCACAAACCGACTGGCTTAAAAACATCAGAAACTGGTGCCCTCACAGCTCTGAGCGAAAGTCTAAAATAGCTGTCAGCAGGGCTGTGCTTCTGGAGGCTCCAGGGCAGGACCCCTCCCGGCCTTGGCCAGCTTCGGGCGGTGGCCGGCAGCCCTCGGCATTCCTTGTCTTGTAGACGCCTCACTCCAGTCTCTGCCTCCGTCTTCACCTCGCCTTCCTCTGTGTCTCCATGTCTCCCCAGTTCTTATCAGGACACACATCATTGGCTTCAGGGCCCATCCTGAGTCCAGGACGATCTCATCTTGAGATCCTGAACTTCATTACATCTGCAAAAATCCTATTTTCAAATAAGGTCGCGTTTATTCACATGTACCAGGGGTTAGGACCTGGACACATATTTGCGGAAGAGGAGACAACATTTGACCCACTACAGCATGCTTTGTACTTTCACTTTGTCCCTCCTAACTTTCCCTTTCTGCTTTTTGTGTTCTTTTTTTTAAAAAATTGAAGTATAGTTGATTTGCAATGTTGTGTTAGTTTCAGGTGTATAGCAACGTGATTCAGATATAGATATATATATATATATGTGTGTATATCTGAAAAGAATCTTTTTCAGATTTTTTTCCATTATAGGTTATTACAAGTTATTGAATATAGTTCCTTGTGCTATACAGAAGGTCCTTGTTGGCTACCTATTTTGTATATAGTCCCATTCTAGTTTTTCTTTTTTTTTTTTGCGGTACGCGGGCCTCTCACTGTTGTGGCCCCTCCCGTTGCGGAGCACAGGCTCCGGACGCGCAGGCTCAGCGGCCATGGCTCATGGGCCCAGCTGCTCCGCGCCATGTGGGATCTTCCCGGACCGGGGCACAAACCCGCGTCCCCTGCATCGGCAGGCAGACTCTCAACCACTGCGCCACCAGGGAAGCCCCCATTCTAGTTTTTGATAGAGAATTTATGAACTAATACTAGGGTATGAATTCTGGATCGTTGCTCAACAAGAAGGGGTGTTAATATTCTGACTGCCGTATCAAATACAATCCAGTTGAAAAACATGCCTTAAACTTCCATATGCTGATTCGGGGCGCACAGATCCTATCCTGCTTGGATTTAATCAGGACTGCCCTTTAGGGGATGTAGACACAGCACTGGTTCTCTGAATGCTTATGAGCGACCTCCTGGGAGCGACAGCCTTGGGCACGGCTGCATTTACCAGAATTCGCTGCCTTGGATTTACTGAACATCTTGCTGCAGCAGACTCTGGACAGGTTTGGGGATTCAGAAATAAAGAATGGAGAGAAAGATGTAACATTTCTGGCTTTAAAGGTGGAGGAAGGGCCCATAAGCCGAGAAATGGGGCCGCCTCTAGAAGCTGGAAAAGACGAGGAAATAACTTTTCCCCTGGAGCCTCCAGAAGGAATGCAGTCCTGTTGATGTGAGCCCAATGAGACACTTGTCAGCTCCAGAACGGCAAGATGTAAATGCGTGATGCTTGAAGCCACATAACGTCGTGGTCATGCGTTACAGTGGCCATAGGGAACTAGGACCTACTATGACTGGATTTGAGAAACACGTGGTGTAGCCCAGAGATGTCGTGTGACCCCCTCCCAGGACGCAATGATGGGCGGGCTCTGACAGTTCTTCATTTTGGGGAGAAGGTAAGAAAGTCTTCATGGGCATGAAGGATGTTACCTGTACGAAGCTTTGTAAGCAGAAACACAAAGTTTTTTTGTTTCTGTGGTTTTTTTTTTTTTTTTTTTTTTTTGGTAGGGGTGTTATGGGTGTGTATAGAGGCTGAATAGACAAAGGAGAGGACCATTCAGTTATAAACCTGTGGGCTCCCAGCGCTTTGTGAAGCTGGTGCTGGGGCAGCCGCGCCCCGTGCGGCTGTGCCCATAGGGGGCGCTCCAGGGAGGCTGCGGGGCTGCAGGTACTTCCTGCTTCTGGGAGCATCTCCCAGCAACAGTTTTTCCCTCGGGCGACGGCAGTTCCTTCCCAGTGCACAGTTGGTACAGTCTGCAGATTTCCTAACTTTGGCAGAACCTGTGACACTGTACCCTCTCGGAGACACCCACTGGACCAGCAAGTGTTTCCTCCTCGGAGGTCGGAGCTGGAGCTTCTACGGGCGGCTCTTCCCCAATTCCACCTTCTCCTGTTGGACTGGCTGCTTCCTGCAGGCTTAGAGTCCTCACGGGGCCTCCATCAGCCAGGTCTGAACAGCTTCACGCCCCAGGGGGCATCCTTCCACCTTCTAATATAATAAGTTCTGCTAAAACGACTGCATGTTTTTTGTCTCTTGACTTGACCCTAGCAGTGTGCTAAGCATTGTAACGGGGTGACAAATTGCATGTTTACGGAGAACCACGGAGGAAGCAATTCATTCCGCCAGGCTCCCCAGACGAGTGGGTTTCAGGACCCGCGGGGGAAAGGAGAGCTATTTGGAGAGGGTTGTTCGTCCTGGCATCTCTTGACACCTAACACACCCAGACCAGCACTGCCCTCCTCTGTTGAGGTTGCCCTGGAAATTTCCCAGTTGTGGAAATTTCTCACGGTAGCGATAATGTTGCATCCTCCAGCTGCTGGAGCAATGCAGGAGCACCAGCAGGTGGAGGAAACAGCAGCCCAAACCCCGGCATCCAGGGCCTGGGGAACCTTCAGCCACCCAGTGTCCCCAAATACCACAGCGGCCCTATGATTTCAGAGTCCCTCCCTCCCTACCCTGGGGACACCGCCAGATGCTGACCGGCAGAGGTGGGGCAAGGTCCTCACCTTGGCAAATGGAGTCATTCTGAAAGGCAGAGGCTTAACATGTCCTTAGAAATATTCTTTATATTCCTTAAGAAAAAGCAATTTCCAAGGAGGCTTTTTTTCCAGGAAAAAAGCAGATAAATTCTGCAGATAAACTCTAAATCTTTGCTCGCACCTCCTGCCTGCATCTTCTCTAGAAACTTCATTGAAACTGCACCGTTAGCACCTCTGTCTTTCATTTTCCTGCAGGGGCTGTGTCTTCCTCCCATGTCCCACCCACCAGGTCATCTGAAAGGCCCAGCCCCCCGCCCTCCCTCCCTCCCTCCCTCCCTCCGGGGTGAGCAGACATCCGTGTTCCCTAGGGTTTTGCTGATGCCGTTTGGAAAGCCGGGACCGCTTGCTTGGCTCATCAGGGAGAGTTTGAGATGCTGTTGTTCTCTCTTTCTCTGGCCCCTAGAAACCTGAGCTTATGCAACATGTTCTCTTTGGGTAGAAAAAAGAAAAATCTTCAGTGATCATTGAATCTGGTGGGAGAACAGGCAAAATTGTGAAATATATTTTTCACATCTTTATCTGTGCCGTGTGGCCACTTTGCCCTCCTTGTTTCCTAGTTTCACTGTTGAGATGAAGCGCTCACACCTTTTATTCCTTGGTCTACCCTCCAGAAATGGTTTTGGGTTTGTCACGTCCTGGCTGGCTTGTCTGGAGGGGCCCTGCTGCACCCACACTTTACATGTTCATTTCCAGTTTTAGGGTCCTGTAGCTGCCATGACAAATGACCATAACCTGAGTGGCTTGAAACAGCAGGAATGGATTCTCTCACAGTCTGGAGGCCGGAAGTCTGAAGTCAAGGTGTGGGCAGGGCTGCTTCCCTGTGGAGGCTCTGAGAGCGCGTACATTCCAGGCCTCTCTCGCAGATTCTGGTGGCAGCCAGTGTTCCTTGGCTTGTGGCCGCATCCCTCCCATCTCTGCCTCCACCTTCACATCACTTTCTCCTCTGGGTCTCCTCCTCTCCTCTCTCATAAGGACACCGATCATTGAATTGAGGGTCCTCCCTAATCCAGGTGGATGCACGTCATTATACATCTGTCCAAACCTATAGAATGTGCAACACCACATGAGCCCTGATGTAAACTGGGGACTTGGGTGCTGACACCGTGCTACTGTAGGTTCAGGGGTTGTGACAAATGTGCCACCTGGGTGGGGAATGTCGATCATGGGGGAGGTTGTGTGCGTGTTCGGGGGACAGAGGGTATGTGAGATATGGGAACTCTCAGGGCCTTCTGCCCGTTTTTGCCATGAACCTAAAACTCTTTAGGAAAACAAAGAGGACTTATACATAAAATGTTTTAAAATACAGGTGCAAGGTCAAATTTGAATTACAGGTAAGCAACAAATAAATTTCAGTGTAAGCATATCTCATGCCGTATTGGAGACGTGCTTGCGCTAAAAACCTATCTGCTAGCAAGCTTACTTTGGGGGTGTGGGAAGAGGCTGCAGACGCGGAGGAGGGGTACCGTTTCCTGGTGGGTCACTGGCTTCCCCTCTCCAGGTAGGGGTGTTGCCCCCGCCTTGCCATCTGCTTCTCCCAGACGGAGGTTGTCAGTCTCTGTGCCTGAAAGGGCCAGGCCAGAGCCCTGGGCCGTGGCTTCACAGAGTCTCAGGGGTGGACAGCTCTGCCGTTTCCCACTCCAGGGACCTCAGTGGATGTGGACGGTGTCCCCTGGTCTTGGGCAGGCATCACCTGCTTAGCTGAAGGGGGGCCCATGGGACAGTTTTCAAGGAGCGACTGCCCCAAACTTCCACCTTTCATCATCCCTTCCAGCACCTGTCGAGGTTTTCAGGGATTCCTTTCCTGGCACTGAGCACTGAATTTTTTGGCTTTCAGCATTGTGCCAACAATTTATTTATTTACTTATAAAAATTTTATTTTGTGTTGGGGTAGAGTTGATTAACAATGTTGTGTTAGTTTCAGGTGTACAGCAAAGTGATTCAGTGATACAAATACATGTATATCTATTCTTTTTCAAATTCTTTTCCCATTTAGGTTGTTACAGAGTATTGAGCAGAGTTCCCTGTGCTCTACAGTAGGTCCGTGTTGGTTATCTATTTTATTTAAAAAAAAATTTTAATAGATCTTTATTGGAGCATAATTGCTTCACAATACTGTGTTAGTTTCTGTTGTACAACAGAGTGAATCAGCCATATGCATACACATATCCCCACATCCCCTCCCTCGTGAGCCTCCCTCCCACCCTCCCTATCCCATCCCTCTAGGTGGTCACAAAGCACCGAGCTGATCTCCCTGTGCTATGCGGCTGCTTCCCACTAGCAACTATTTTACATTCCGTAGTGTATATATGTCGGTGCTACTCTCACTTCGCCCCAGCTTCCGCCTCCCTCCCCGTGTCCTCAAGTCCATTCTCTGTGTCTACGTCTTTTTTTTTTTTTTTTTTTTTTTTTTGCAGTACGTGGGCCTCTTACTGTTGCAGCCTCTCCCATTGCGGAGCACAGGCTCCTGACGCGCAGGCTCAGCGGCCATGGCTCACGGGCCCAACCTCTCCGCGGCATGTGGGATCTTCCCCGACCGGGGCATGAACCCGCGTCCCCTTCATCGGCAGGCGGACTCCCAACCACTGCGCCACCAGGGAAGCCCGCGTCTATGTCTTTATTCCTGCCCTGCCACTAGGTTAGCAGCGTGTACATGCCAGTCCCAAGCTCCCAATCTACCCTGCCACTCCCCACCCTTCCCCCGACCCCGGTAACCATGAGTTCGTTCTCTAAATCTGTGAGTCTGTTTCTGTTTTGTAATAAGTTCATTTGTATCATTTTTTTTAGATTCCGTATAAGCGGTATCATATGATATTTGTCTTTCTCTGTCTGACTTACTTCTCTTAGTATGATAATCTCCAGGCCCATCCATGTTGCAGCAAATGGCATTATTTCATTCTTTTTAATTGTGCTGACAATTTAAACTGGACATTTTTTGAATCCTGTGATCCAGTTGCTTTCAGATCCAGCCTTTAAAAGTCCTGCGTTGTATCCCCCAGTGCCAAGTGACTGCACCGTCTTGCTTGTCAACAGCTGGAGGAGCAGCTGGACTGACCACTGAGTGAGTGTTTAAGGAGTCTGGCAGGTCTCGGGTTTTCAGCTCTACCTGGACAGTATGTGGGGCACAGAAGCCACCGACGGCAGCGTCACCAGGCTGCACGCCCAGCCTGAGCATCTTCCTCGGCTGCATCCCGAAAGCCGTGTGCCAAGCTCGCCAGTCAGCGCTGGGTTAGTAAAACATCATGAAACGACAGATGGAACTGGGCTGGCATTTCTCCCCACGGATTAGGTGCGCACACAGCAACGTGGAGATGGCTCATGATAACCGTGAGTTCCCCTCACACCTGTTAGGACAGCTGCTATCAAAAAGAAAGGAAATGACAAGAGTTGGCCAGGATGTGGAGAAATTGGAAACCTGTGCACTATTGGTGGGAATGGAAATTGGTGCAGCCACTACGGAGAACAATACGGCGGGTCCTCCAACAATTGAAACTAGAATTACCGTAGGATCCAGCCATTCCACCTGCAGGTATATACATAAAAGAATTGAAAGCAAAGTCTTGGAGAGGTATTTGTACACCCATGTTCACGGCAGCATTATTCACAAGAGCTAGGAGCTGGAAGCAACTAAAGTCTCCATCGACAGATGATGGATAAACAAAATGTGGTCCATCCATACAATAGAATATTATTCAGACTTAAAAAGGAAGGAGATTCTGACATAGGCTACAACAGGGATGAACCTGGAGGACATGATGCTCAGTGAAATAAGCCAGTGACAAAAGGACAAAATACTGTCTGATTTCACTCACAGGAGGTCCCTAGAGGCGTCAAATCCATAGAGACAGAAAGTAGGATGGTGGGTGCCAGGGGTTGGGGGAGGGGGGTGGGGACTGAGTGTTAAATGGGGACAGAGTGTCAGTTTGGGGTGATGAAGATGTTCGGGAGATGGACGGTGGTAATGGTTGTACAACAGTGTGAGTATCCTTAATGCCACTGAACTGTACGCTTAAGAAATGGTTAAGGGCTTCCCTGGTGGCACAGTGGTTGAGAGTCCGCCTGCCGATGCAGGGGACGCAGGTTCGTGCCCCGGTCCGGGAAGATCCCACATGCCGCGGAGCGGCTGGGCCCGTGAGCCATGGCCACTGAGCCTGCACGTCCAGAGCCTGTGCTCCACAACGGGAGAGACCACAACAGTGAGAGGCCCACATACTGCAAAAAAAAAAAAAAAAAAAGAAATGGTTAAGATGGTAAATTTTGTGTTATGTGTATTTTACCACATTAAAAAAGAAATACCGACAACAAAAACAGGACCGGGTGAAAGAAGTGCGAAGGAGAATGGGATCTAGGGCACAACAGCATCGATCTGAAGCACACGCTCACTGGTAACAGGACTCCGTGTTCTCCGTGGTGGCACATGCATCCCACGCGTGCGCCAAACACACCGATTGGGATGAACGTGAGGATGCCAGCGGACAGCAGGGGCCGTGAACTGAGTGTAGGGGGTGGAGGAGCCCCCTGCCCCCAGGACCCCCAAGATAAAGGAAAAATGAGGAATCATCCCGCCTGCTTGGATGGTTGGGAAAGAAAGGAGTGATTCAAGCGCTGGGAGGGGGACCCCAATCAGGCTGAGTGTTCACGGTCACACGATTACTGCTTTGTCTCTGTTTTCACGTCTAATTTTCATAAATTCACTGGGGGGGGCACTGAAGAAAGGGAGTCAGGGCCCATGTATCAGCCTTTCTCAGGATCCCTGGAGTTCCGACTCAGGGCAAGGCAGACGTCGGTTGGCTTTGGCTTTCCAGAATCCATTCTCCCTTTTCCCAGAAAGAGCACCTCAGTTCCTCCCTGGGAAGAAGACCGCCCTGACCCTCCATATATATGGCTCCCATGGGGTTGCCGAGCTCTCCCTGGCAGCAGAAGTGGGCAAGTGGCTTGGCTTGGCCCAGAGGGCTTCTGAGCACCCTGGCAGTGGTTGGATCAGAGATGGGCAGGCACCCAAGCTGATCACGGTCAAGTGCATGAGTGACCCTCAGGTCAGACAGCTTGTTGTAAGTATTAACAAAGGCAGGTGATCCCTCCACTGGGGCCTCCAAGGGGATTGTATCAGCTAGCATACCTTGCTATGCTGTGTAACTGCTATAGGCTGAATTGTGTACCCCCCAAATTCGTATGCTGAGGCCCTAATCCCCAATGTACCTGTGTTTGGAGATATAGCTTATAAGGAGGTAATTAAAGTTGAATGAGGTCAAAAGGGTGGACCCGGACCCAATAGGATTGGTGGCCTTAGAAGCAGAGGAAGAGAGAGGTGTGTGTCTCTCCGCAAATGAGGACACAGCGAGTCGGTGGCCGTCTGCATACCAGAAAGTGAGTCCCCACCGTAAACCAAATCAGCCAGCACCTTGATTTGGGACTTCCCAGTCTCTGGAACTTAATAAGCTGGTCTGTGGTATTTAGTTATGGCCGCCCTGAGCAGACTGAGATCGTGACTAATGATCCCAGCGACAAAGGTGAGTTTCTCACGCACGTCAGTGTCCGGCGCCCAGGGCTGGAGCTCTGTTCCGTGGCCTCCTCATTTTAGGTCTGAGCCTGGATGAGCAGCCTGTCTGCTGGTCTTGGGACATACAGATCTCCTGGCAAGGAGGAAATGGTGACAGCAAACTCAAAGGAGGCCCAGAAGCTTCTGCTGGGAAAGGGTACAGGTCACCTCCCCTCACATTTCCTCGACCAAAGTGCATCACGGCCCAGCCTAATGGGCTGGGGGTGTGACCCTTCAGTGGGGACGGACAGCGGAGGGGGCAGCAAAGGTTTGACACTCATCCGGTCTCTGCTGGCAGCCATCCGCACCCACGGGCAGAGGCATCCCTGACACTGGAGCTCATCAGAGCTGAGCAAAGCAAGCATGGAAAGCCATGACCTGAAGCCCTGGACCCGGCCGTCCCGATTATCTGAATTTCCCAGAGTCATGACTCAGTAAATCATTCTTTTCTTTCCCTTAAACCAGCTGAGATGAGTTCTACGCCCCCGGCAACCTAGGAACTGACGGGCCCCTGCCTGAGGAGAGGACCCGGCAGTACTCCTCCCAAAGCGAGGGGGCGGCCTGGGCTTGCATTTCACGTCTATGGAAGATGCGAGTGTTCTGGCCTGACAGACCTACCCCATCTTGCAGTCGTGCCCCGAGCCCTTTCCCTGTGTCCCCCTCTGTCCTTGACCTTGGGGTCAGAGGGAAGAGTAAGATGTGATCGTACGATTAGAGGCTCACTGTGCTGGGACCAGAAAAGTAGCCTCCACGGACAGGCAGAGGGATGAAAACGGGGGTGGACGCAGGCGAGAGGGGCACCTCTGCCTCGGAAGAAGTGACGTCTCCCAGCTGTGGCTCCAGGTGAAGGCTGAGGTCCAGGTCGGCTCCGTCAGCGGTCACAGGTGGAGCACAGAGAGGACCCCGTGGCCTTGCTTGGCAGCGGTGCCCCCTGGGCTACGGCAGGCTGCTGGGGGGCGTGGTCTGGGGAGGGGCTGATGTGTAGCGCTTGCCGCTTCCCATGGTATAAACACCCCACCGTGGGAGATTTCAGGTACGACGGCGTCTCTCCAGAGAAACAGAACCAGCATGATGGATATATATATATACACATAAAGGTATTAATTATAAGGAATTGGATCATGGCTGCTGCGCAGTCCAGACCCCAGAGAACCAATGGTGCAACTTCCAGTCCGAGTCTGTCCAAGTCCGAGTTCAAAGGCAGGAGACCAGTGTCCCAGCTCAGAGACAGTCAGGAAGAGAGAAGGAATGCCTCCCTTCCTCAACCTTTTGTTCAAGTCAGCCCCTCCCTCAACTGATAGGATGTGGCCCACCCACTTTAGGGAGGCCCATCTGCTGGCCTCAGTCTATTGATTCAGATGTTAATCTCGTCCAGAAACACCCTCCCAGACAGAGTCACATTTGACCAACTATCCAGGCCCCCCGCCAAGTGGACACATAAAATTGATGTCGTGGCCCGCAGAGCTGGGAAGAAATGCGTCCAGCTGACTCTTGAGCCAGTGCCAGGCGCTCGGGCGCACGGCAGCCGGGCCGCATCCCTGCGCCCTCATGCCCGGCTCCCACTCCCCTCCGGGTTTCCCAGGCTCCGCGCATTCCTGAGCAGGCCTCTCTGTCCGGTGGGGTCTTTCTCACAGAGGCTGTCCGGCATCTCCGAACAATCCTGCCCTGTTTTATTGTTTGCAGTAAACAGGCTGGATTATGAAGAACAACGTCCTTCTTCCTGATTCTTACCCCACACAACCCACCCGACCAGCCC
The DNA here is from genome assembly GCF_949774975.1 of Lagenorhynchus albirostris. NCBI lineage: Eukaryota > Metazoa > Chordata > Mammalia > Artiodactyla > Delphinidae > Lagenorhynchus > Lagenorhynchus albirostris. The sequence goes on from NC_083103.1 coordinate 2,651,409, forward strand.
AGCCTGTTCTGCTCCAGGCACCCGTCCACAAGGAGCCTGGCGACACTGGCGGTGAGAGGGGCCCTGAGAAGCTGGCCTTTCCCCTCCCCGCAAGGGCTGCCCGTCCCTCAGCTGCCCCCTCTTTCTGCTGGATATTTGAGGTCATAAAATCCCTTAAGAAAGCCATTTTCAGGGGGAGGGATACATTAGGAGTTTGGGATTAACAGATACACACCACTGCATATAAAATGGATAACCAGCAAGGACCTACTCTATAGCACAGGGAACTATGTTCCGTATCTTTTAATAACCTATAATGGAAAAGAATCTGAAAAAGAATATATATATGTATACCTGAATAATTTTGCTGTACACCAGAAATTAACACAACATTGTAAATCAACTATACTTCAATTGAAAGAAAGAAAGAAAGATAGAAAGAAAGAAAGCCAGTTTCATTTGACCCTCACTGAGCACGTGTATTCAACACAGTGCTGGGGATTTCTCTGTGTCAAGCACCAAACCCAGCAATGAGGCCTCAGATGTGACCAAGATATGGCTCCTCTATCAGTCTAACCGGGGGAGGGACCCCTTCAGAGAAGGTGGGAGGAATGGGGGATGCGTGGCCCTCCAGGGGTGTCACCCAGCCTCGGAATGTCAAGGCAGGCTGCCTGGAGGGGACACTGCTCCAGAAGAGCCCCAAGGGCCCCACGGGATGGGAATTGCCCAGGAGCAGTGGGGGCGGCATTCTCAGCAGAGGAAACACATCAGCAAAGACGGGATCCTCCAGGGAGTTTCTGGTTCCCCTGGGGCAGAGAGGGAGGCCTGCAGGGCCACGAGCATCAGGGGGCCCCGGAGGCGGTGCCAGGCCACCACCTGCCCCTATTCCGTGGTGCTCAGGACCCGTTCTGCAGGCAGAAGACTCCACGGTAGGTACAGGGCATGGTCAGGAGTGAGAGATTCTCTTATGACCCTCATGGACTGGAAATGGCCTCCCTGTTCCCAGAGGACCACAGTGCTGGGGGCGGGGGATCCTGGAGTTCCCTGGGGTCCACTGCCACCCCGGCTGCCTTCTTAAAGATGCTCTGAGGCGCAGCTGCGTCTCGTAGGGAAAGGTGACTGCAGGGGGTGACCAGCAGCTGCCTGGTCTGCAGAAGACACACAGCTCTCAGCACTCTCCGGGACAGAAGGATGCCTGAAGTTGCCACGGACTGTCACAGGGGGAAGGTAGCCCCCCGCCCCCACCCGCACTGGATTCCGAAAGGCCCTGGGGCTGCACAGGGACAAAGGTGTGGTGTTTGGCCGCCAGCATCTCCGTCAGTCTCACTCAGCCTCCCCAGTGAACAAAGAGCTGATTGAGGCCTCCCGGTTCCTGATTCCTAAGCCCTCTCCAATTTATCTTCTTCAAGGTGCGATTGAATCGAGGAAAGGGAGGGCCCAGCTGGGGCAATGCCATGATTACTGGTCTCGACCTAAACTGCAATAATGTGCGTGGTGAGTAATCCTGAACCGGCCCCGTCAGGCACAGAGCCCAGACTCCTCGAGGGCAGCCTGGGACAGGTGGGGTCTGCTCAGACCTTCAAGCCTCTTCAATTTTCTTGAGTGTTTTTGTGGCTGAAGCCCAGTGAACGACAATCTTGGCCAACACGTAAATTTATGTATTTGTACCTTAAATCATATCAGAGTCATATTTCCTGTTGAGAGTCAGACTGAAAGTCAGACCTCAAGGTCATTTCAAGGTTCTTGTTACCTACAGATGAAGGGACTGCCAGTCTCCGTCCCGAGCTTCTCCCCTGCCCCACAGGCCTGGGACCATTACCTAAAAATTCTGAGGTCATTTTTCCTTGGTCTGCTGGTTTCTGGAGGGACAGGTGTGCAGTGAAAATGTTTTTTCCATGGACGATTTATCAAGTTCTTCACCTGATGGCTGAAGTCAGCTCTGAGACATGGAACAGCTCAGGTCTCAGAATCTCATTTCCTGCGAAACAGAACTGGGAAATGAAGGTTATTATCAGAGCAGAAACAGGCACAGAGAGGTGAAGTGAAATACCCAACATCACACAGCTAGCAAGTGGCAGGGCTGGGATTTCATTATTTTACAACTTTATTGATGCAGACTTGATGTACAATAAACTGCCCCGATTTCAAGTGTACAGCTTAGTAAGTTTTGACATATCTACACACCAAGGCTTTTAGCCTAGGGACTGCTGGCATCTTGGCTGGGAAATTCTTTATTATGGGGGAGGAGGGTCTGTCCTATGCACTATAGGATGTTTAACAGCATCCCTGGAGGCCTCTGAGTGCGAGGTACCGGTAGCAAACCCACCAGGTGTGACAACAGAAGTGTCTCCAGACAGTGTCACACAAGGGGCCGAAGCGCGCCCACCTGAGAACCACCTGAGTGTGTGGTGTATGCCCATGGAAGCAGCACCATGATCGAGACGGTGAACGTGGCCACCACTCACCAAAGTTCCCTCCTTTGCATGTAACCCCCACCCCAGGCAGCTGCCTGTCTGTTTTCTGCCACTATAGATTTTTCTAGTATTTTCTAGAATTTTGTATAAGTGGAATCAGACAGGATGGATTTTTTTTGGAATCTGGACTTCCCGGAGCATCATTATTTTGAAACTGACCCAGGTCGCTGCCTGTATCCACATCTCACTCCTCCTGCATTCCTGAGCTGTCTCCGAGGCGTGGAGACCCGCCCGGTACCACACTTTTCTCAGCTGTTCACCAACTGATGGATGTCTGGGTGGCTTCCAGCTTTTGACTTTTACGAATTGAGCTGTGGTACACATTCATGCACATGCCTTTGTGTGGACGTGTGCCTTTGTTTCTTCTGGGTAAGTATCCCGGGTAGTGGCTGGTCATACGGAGGGGATGTGTTTAACGTTTCAGAAACCTGCCACCCTGTTTCAAAGTGGCCACAGCTCTGACTCCAGGTTCTCCATCTTCGATCTCTTTGCTCCCCACCCATGCGTTTCCAGGAGAAGGCAGAACAGGTCGGTGGGATTCCTGGGGACCCGGAGGCCAGCAGGAAATTATGGATCATCTAGAAAAGTGCTGAGAAGAGGAGACTGAAAGGCCTGATATAAAGGACCAAAGACTCCCCCCACACAACAGGGGCCAGTGCAGACCCCAACCAGGACCTGCCCCCAGCTGAACCTTATTCCACGGGTCTTACCTTCTACATCCTGGATGGTGAAACTGCCTCCTGGGAGCCTGGGGCCTCCCCTGACCCCAGAAAGGGTCACATTCCATGGATAAATTAGCCAGTTTCAATGACTTGACTCTTTCAAACCAGGAGAGATGTTTCACTTTAAAACAACAACAGGAAAACACTCCTATTGGGACTTCCCTGGTGGCGCAGTGGTTAAGAATCCGCCTGCCAATGCAGGAGACACGGGTTCGAGCCCTGGTCCGGGAAGATCCCACATGCCACGGAACAACTAAGCCCGTGCTCCACAGCAGCTGAGCCTGCGCTCTAGAGCCCGCGAGCCACAGCTACTGAGCCTGCGAGCCACAACTACTGAAGCCCGCGCGCCTAGAGCCCGTGCTCCGCAACAAGAGAAGCCACCACAATGAGAAGCCCGTGCACCGCAACGAAGAGCAGCCCCCGTTGGCCCCAACTAGAGGAAGCACGTATGCAGCAGCAAAGACCCAATGCAGCCAAAAATAAAATTACTTAATTAATTAAACAAAACACTCCTATCATCCTGGGAACCTGCCTCTCACATGTCAATTTTCACATGGCTCTTTTATGTATAGATTGTGTCAAATTCTATTTGACTTTTTTCCCTTGGTTGCTTCCATGAATAGCATATTTGGATCATAGAAACAAACACACAGTAAACTTCCAGAGAACCTAATATGTCAATTTATTTTCTTTCCATTCGCGTGGCTTCATCTCTTAACAGCAAATTCCACTAAGTGGAAGAATTTTTAAGCTACAGGGTAAGCCTGGAAGTGCTGGAGAACTGACCAGATCCTTAGGAAATTTTTTCCTTTCTTAAAAATAAAATCCTTTAAGAACGATTCAAAATTGATCTAATGACATAATAGATAATCCTGCCTTCCTGCATTAAATGAGATTTATTTTTCAAAGATAAATATAAACCTTTCAACTAGGTAAGCAAGTAAGAGTACAAAGACTTTTCTTATTTCTAGAAATGTGAGAATTGACATTTGATCCATAATTTTAATGAGAAACAGATTAGTTCTGTGTAGGACATTAAGAATTTGTCCTGGGTATAGTATTATTTTAGACTATTATGTCTTTTCGCTCAGTGACTGGTGAAACTTTAGTTTTTTGGCTAATTGGTGAATTGGAATCATTTGAAAATATGGCTACCAGGGATAATTTCTAGAATGACACCAAGAAATTATGATCTCTGATAAATGAAGGGGGGCTCAGAATAGGAGAAAAACTGATTTTATTAATTTGACATCCCTTTCATAATGTTTGGATTTTTTTTTTTAACATCTGTGCAATAGTTTTATAATCTAAAAAGAATGAAGGACTTCCCTGGCGGTCCAGTGGTTAAGACTGCCTTCCAATGCAGGGGGGTGGGTTTGATCCCTGACTGGGGAGCTAAGATCCCACATATGCCTCGTGGCTAAGAAAACCAAAACATAAAACAGAAGCGATATTGTAACAAATTCAATAAAGACTTTAAAAATGGTCCATATCCAAAAAATCTTTCAAAAAAAAAGAATGAAGAACATGATTTGGGAAGCATAATTCCCAATATTGAGGCAAATATTGTTAATCTTTTAGTATTTATTTTTGCAGGTGAATTTTTATGTATTTATGCATGCATGTGAAGTTATGAAAAAGTATATAATAGCAAACATATTTTCACATGCCAGTTTTCAAACTACAGCATATGGGAGATGTCTTTCTGTATTAGCAAATGTATCTTATTTAATGCTAATCTTAATGTCAGTCTCTGATCCGGCCAAGGGCTCAAGGTCTTTTCACATTCTAAGTGTATCAGTCAGTTTTTGCTGCAGTAACAAACAACCCTGAAATCTTAGTGGCTTTCTGCTCCCAAGGGTGTGTTTCTTATTCAGAGGACTGTTGCGGGGGGGGGGGGTTGTGTGTGTGGCCTTGGGTCTGCCAGACCCCCGGGCTCTGCTGGGCTGAGTTCCAGGCCGCGGGTCAGATGAGCTTCAGGTCAGCTCCCACCAAACATCCCTCATTCTGGGATTGGGGCTGAAGGAGCAGCACATCTGGGATCTGTTCTTCTCACAGTGGACATTAGGAATATGTGAGGGCTGGCGAACACCTATGCCGTGCTTCCACTGCCAGTCCAGGATGGTGGGTCCCATCCACCCACTGAACAAAGCAAGTCAAATCAACGGGGTGGGGAAGTGTGCTCCACCCACAGAGGGAGGGTAGGGAGGGTGGGAGAACAGAGTAGCTATTCATGGAACTAAAAGACCCTCCAGTACACATATGGAAAGAGAGAAAAAAGGAAGTTGGGTTTCTGCTGGGTAAGTGACTAACAGTGTTATTTTGTTGCTGATAGAGTAGTTCTTCAAATCTTGCTCCATATTGTTTTTCAGACATGAATTGTGAGCATGTTGGTGAAATTATCAACTTTTTTTCAGCATGTGAGTGTAGAGATGAATGTATACTGCCGTCTTTTGTCAATTTTCTGCTTAGTAATACTCATGCCAAACTCAGGCTTCCCCCCCCCCTTTTTAACTGTTTACTTCCAAGTAAATAAACTCAAAATAATTTGAGTGAAAAAAAGAAAATGAGTAGAATATAATTTGTGCTAATAATAACACCAGCATTAAGAGCTAAGAATAACTCACCTTTTGAGCACTTATTTTGAGCAGTTTGCTTGAATTATCTTGTTTAATTCTCACCACAACTAGATAAGATAGTTATCACTATTATCCCCATCTGAAAGATGAGAAAACTGAGATGTAGAAGATGAACTTCTTTGTCCAAAGTCACACGACTGGTAGGTAACACACGCAGGTCTGTTTGACTCCATCACAAGCTCAGCACTATAAACTCCAAAGCCACTATTTTAGGAGTGTGTGCACGCCTGTGTTTTTAATATTCTCTTTCTTATTGATGTGGGAGGGGAGTAGATTGCATGCTCCCAGGGAGAGGAAATGACCTGTATTGGAATAATCCATGGGATGGTGGGCACCATATGTGAAGTCTCAGTCCCTAGGAAGTTTGCCCCCTGTATTTCTATATAAGATACGGCCTCACCATAAGCACTACTGAGGCTGGTCTATCCCGTTTCTGGTTCCCCTCTTCCCGAACACATTCCAGAGAATATTACATTTCCCGGCCCCTTTGAGGTTAGGCGTGGCCACTCGATGTTCCTTGGCCAATCAGGAATGAGCGTAAGCAGACGCAGAGGCGGTTAAAAAGAGGTGGACGTTCTTCTGGTGCTCTCTTCCTTTGCTGTGACAATTTTGGAGGCACATGGAGGTCAGCTTTTCTGGAAAGCCACGCAGACCCACAGTGGCGAGGGAGAAACAGGTTGTTATTGTATTAAACCAACTGAACTGGCGGGATGTTTGTCATCACAGTATAACTCAGCCCATGCTGCCCGATACAAGTTCCTCCCAGCTGCCTCTGGCACCACCTCTCTCTCTCCTTTTGAAGGCTTGCCAGGTCTTTTAAAAGAAACATTTCTTCATCTGTTCCGTTAAGCAAGAGAATATGAGCCTAGCCTGCCACATTCTTTACTCTCTGATCTAACACCAGCCGGGCTCCTCGCTGGCAGCACTGGTGCAGGATGGAGTCTCCGTGGTAAGGAGCCCAGTGGGGCCCCTGCCAGCATTGCCATCTCCAGACGGGGTCAACAGCTGCCCCACAGCCCATCCGGCCCCAAGGGCGTGTCCCTTTGTGCAGCTAACAGGTCTTGGGCTCCTGTTCCTAGCCATGTATTAGAATTGGGGTAATGATGGCCCCTGGCTTTCATAGGCCACTGGACAGTCCGTCAAGCTGCAACGATCCAGTTAGCCCCCAGCCTTCCTTGTGCAATAATCATCAGCACTTCTCTGCAATTTGCTTGGCAGGCTCTTTTGCAGCCGTTTCAGAAGTTATTAATCCCAGGACTCAGGGAGACAGGGCATGTTCAAAATAAAGCGACCAAAGTGCTGAAATTAAGTCTCTGGAAGCAAGTCAGGGTTCCACGTGGGACAATATTTCAGTCCCATGCCGTGGCCAGCGGGTAGAACACTGCCTCTCCTTTGCCTGCACGCCACATGACCCAACTCCAACCACGAGGACAGCATTCACCTTCATCCTTCCCTAAGGCTCGGCCTGGAGAGTCTTAAGCCAGACAAAAGCCAACTCCATCTCACCGCTTTTATTTTTTTTCATCATGCCTGCCACTTAATTTGCTATTTTTCACAATACATGTGGCAACAGAAACTCGTCGCCATCCAAGCTGTCATTATAGAATCAAAAATAAAACGAAATGAATTCAGGTATGGAATCTATATTTAGAAAGAATTCAGGTATGGAATCTATATTTAGTTGTTATTAAAAGAATCGATGGCATATTCCACAACTCTCTGTGCATTTTGATTCCATCTTTATTTAGGTTTGATTCTCCTTTTTCCTTTGTATCTCTTGAGGCAGCAAAATACGGTCGCCTCCAGGCCTGTGATGCTCTCCGTGTAAGCTCTCTGCAGCTTTCACGTTAAAAGGCACTTAAGGAATATGTGGGAAGGCGCAGGGAAGGAATCATTAAGTGGAAGACGCTGGTTATAATTCTTTGTCATGTGCATTTCGTGATTAAGTTATTGCTGGACCAATTAACCTTCATGCCAGGGCCTAGAGTGCAAAGACTTGTATAGCGAGACCATTAATCATTCCTAACGAAGGAGGCTTCAGAGGACCTCTGGGCAGTCCAAGGGTTGAGCTGAAACCCCTGTTTTGTTCTCAGGCACCCACCTCGGAGGGTTAGAAAGCCCATCAAGTCCGCTTGCTCACTCCTCCAGCCAGCACAGGGATGCCCGCTGCAGACTCTGCACCAGCTAAGTGGTGCGGACTATTGCCCTGAAACAGTCCAGTGTGTTCCTGCGGGGGCCTGAAGGGGCTCCTGAGGGGTGTGCCCAGGGGGCCACAGGTGGGCCTCACACCTCCAAGAGGCACCGGGGAGACTGTCTTTTGTCCTATGAATAGCGAAATGAACGCTAGCCCCACGAGTGGACACGATAATGCGCTGTCCTTCAGACGGAATCCTGGTTGAAATGGGTCACGCACGTGGAGGACAGCTACGCTTGCTGTGGGTGAGAGGGAAGCACCCAGCACGATCACCCATCAGGCACTGAGATAGATCACAGTTCCTAGAACGTGAGACCGTGGCTTCCTGAGTCTAGAGAGACATCCAGCCAGGGCAGACACAGTTCCACTTTGCAGAGACATTGGCAAGAATGTCTAGGGGGAGATTCTGCTATCATAAAAAAATCATTTACTAAAAAATATTTTTTTATATTTTGGAATTTAAAAAAAATGTATTGAAGTATAGTTGATTGACAGTGTTGTGTTGATTTCTCCTATACAGCAAAGTGATTCAGTTATACATATATATATTCTTTTCCATATGCTTTCCCACTATGGTTTATCACAGGATATTGAATAGAGTTCCCTGTGCTATACAGTAGGACCTTGTTGTTTATCCATTCTATGTGTAACAGTTTGCATCTGCTAACCCCAAACTCCCAATCCATCCCTTAATGTTAACTGAATAGGTAATTGAAACGTCAGTTCATTTTACTATTGTTAAAAAAACAAATCCGTATTCTCAGAATAATGAAAAGTGCTTTAAAGTCAGTCCTCACTGTTTCTGTACATTCACCCCAAATTTCTGAGTTTGAGAGTGTGCCCCAAATTCAATGCAGCTGAAGCCCTTGAGATGATGTCAAGGAAAGTTCTTTGTATTGAACCCAAATCACAAGAGTTAGACAAAGCCTAATTCTCCTTCTACCAGCCACTTCTTCAGTGATTTGATGGCGGCTCTAGTGCCTCCTTCTATTTCTAGATTAAATATCTCCAATTCTCCCCGCGAGTCTTCATAATGACAATAGCTAGCATTGAATGAGCCCTGACTTTGTGCCAGGTTCTGTGTTAAGCCACTTTCTGGGCACGATTTCATTTACCTTCATAAAAGGCAGTGAAACACATACTATTATCGTCCGTATCTGACAGACAAGGGATGCGGAGCTCAGCGTACATAAGTGAGCCCCCGCAGCATCATGCAGCTCGTACAAACGGGACCAGAGTCTGATCACAGCAGGTGCTCCCAGCCGGACCCGCCTACCAGGTTTCCACCTTTCTTCAAGGTGGCTTCTGCTCTCCGTGTTCTGGACTCCTGAAATGCATTCTTCCACTGACCTGTCTTGCCAAATATGTAACAACACGATTTCATATTGTTGAGGGGGTGTGGGTGGGGTAGTTCTGGGGTCCCCAAAGTTGCCAGGGCCCAATTAGCACAAGCTGCTACTTTCCGTAATGCAAATCGGAGAAACTGGAATCAAGGATGCTTGTGTAGCCTGCCTTCCTCCCCACTGCCTCCTCCCCCTCCCCCTTCTCTCCCCTCCCCCTCCCCCTTCTCTCCCCTCCCCCTCCTCTCCCCTCCCCCTCCCCCTCCCCCCTCCACCTCAGAGATGTGCCTGGACCAAGGGGTGGGGCGACGAATTCCGACAGGGCAAGGTGGTTTCCCCATGAGAGGTACTCTTTATCTTTCGCGTCTGCCTTGATAAAAATTTGTTAACCTATTACTCTATTATTGTACTCATTGACAATAATAAAAACAATGTAACAATAACAGAACAATTAATCAAAGATAATAATGTAATAATAATAATAATTACATGATCATTTATGCAAATAAACGTCTGTGTAGCATCCTGTTCCCAGCCCTGGACCATCTCCACGTTTCCACTTCGCTGTGGAACACTGGGTCAACGTTGGGACAACGCAGTGGGATAATGAAGGGGACGCCTGGTGATGGGGGCAGGGGAGGTATCCCCTTTCAGGGCCCCTCCAGTCTCCAAGCTTCTGCTGCTGCACCTCCGTTCCCACCTCGGAGGTCAGTTTTTGGAGGAATTTGACAAATGAAGAAATGAGGTCTCAGAGCTGTGGAGCAGCATTTCCCAGAGCGGGGCTCCCCTGCAGTGCATGAGATGGTTCTCGGGGGCACCCAGACCCCCGCTGCCCCCTGACACCGCCCCCCCCCCGAGGCATGAGCACTGTGGTGGCCCCGGCTTGGCCATCACAGTGGGCTGCTGGGGTGGAGGCGTGTCCTGGGCAGGGGGGTGGCGTCTTCCGGTGCCCTGCACAGCAGACCAACAGGAGGAACTCAGACCCCTCGGCTGGGACTCGGGGGCTCCCCTGGCTCCCGCCTGCGAGCCCCAGACACGGGCTCCTGTCTGAGGCCCTCACACCCAGCCTCACCCGAGGGAATGAGAGGGGGGCCGAGGGGCTGGGCATCTTGTTTTCTTTCAATTTTTTTTTAATTTAATTTTTTTTTTTTTTCTGGCTGCGTGGCATGTGGGATCTTAGTTCCCTGACCAGAGGATCGAACCCGTGCCCCCTGCAGTGGAAGCGCAGAGTCCTAACCACCGGACCTCCAGGGAAGTCCCCATCTTGGGTTATTAAAACCTGGCAGATCCTACCCACACCCTGCGGTATGTGCCCGCCACCGTCCAAAGACAGAAAGTTAAATCACCGTTAATAAAATGATTCCGAGTTCTGCTTCCTGTCTGTCCTAAGGGTGGACCCTCTACTCCAGGCTGTCAGTGGAGAAGGCATTCATCTCTTGTAGCAGAAAGTCAAATAATTCACCATGGACATTTTCTTTTGAGTGTTACGTTACCTCCTTCCTCTAGAATTAATTTCCTTGACTCTGACCTCGGAAGGTCAGAGGGAGACAGCTTTGTTAAAAGTGAGAAACCTACCAAGTATGCTCCGTCTACTTCCCAGGTGGTGGCAACAGGCCAGATTCATCACCGTAGCCGTCATTCTCTTATTTAAAACGAAGGTGTTTTACTCCTTTAAAAAATAGAGCAGTGGAGGCCTGGAAGTTGATGCTTCTAACAAAAATCAGCTCCGCATAATTGTAAAACTTAAATTGCTTTGAGGTTTGCTTTCTTGGGCACGAGAACCCCGATGGTGGGGTAGACAAGAGCTCTCCTTGGGCGGCACCACCCCATCTCGGTGTCCCCGTGCCCAGGTGGCCTGTCCTCCTTGTTGGGGGGGTGGGTTCCAAACATCGCCTCCTCTGCGAGGTGGATCCGGATTCAGGGCTGTTCATGCCGAATGCACGTCGGGGAGCCCCGTGTCTGCCGCGCCCCAAACACTGGTCCCTGGAAGCAGCTTCACCACGTTTCTGACATTAAATGAATTCAAAGACCCAGTGGGCGTGGCCGCCAGTTGACCTGTGAGCTGGCCCCGGGGCAGTCGGCAGCCCCTGTGCCTGAATGTGTCTTCTGCCCACCGGGCCCACAGTGGGAGCCATTTTCAAGGATGTGTCCTCGAGAGAGCAGAGTGGTACTGAGACCATCAGCCGGTGTTGAGACTGAGCCCTGACCTCCATATAACCTCCAGGATTTGGCGGGCAGACACGGAGATCTACTGGTCTTGCGTACAAGTCTGTGTGTAAGTTTTCTGCTGATTCCACCTGCCTGTCTGGTGCGGCCGCCTCTTTCGTCCGTCTCTCCTGGCCCTCCATGCATGCAGTCAGTTTGTGAAACAGCCCCTGGCCCCGGGCTCCAACCATCCCCTGCGAACGTGAAGGGCGCCCTGGGGATGGGAAATGCCAGGCGCCACTGGGATTTCTAGCCCAGTGAAGGGACAGCAAGTGTCTGTGTACCATCAAGGTTCTCTGAAGGGAGGGGACCGTGAGCCACTCTCCGCAGGGATGAGAAGGGAGGCCGAGGCCTCTGAGGACCTCGGGAGGATCTTAGAGCTGACCCAGGAGGGGTGGGAGCCCATGGGACTTAAAGCAGGGCAGGAATTCCATGCACAGCTAGCCCAGCTGTCCGGAGGTGTGACGAGGTGGTGAGGGGCAGGGCTGCAGGTGGTTCAGAACCAGCAGCAGGTGATGGGGGACAGGGTTGGGGAGATATGTTGGATGCAGGCAGGACAGGAGAAGGAGGATGTGAGGGACATGGAGATGTGAGGGGCTAGCACTAAAGCGTCTACAAACATTCATACAGAAACATTTTCCATTTCTCTCGGGTAAACACCTGGGTCGAATGTATTACGTATGGGGTTAGTTTCACGAGGAACCGCCAAACTGTTTTCCAAAGAGTTTGTGCCCTTTTATGTAGCCGCCAGCGATGTGTGAGGCTTCCAGCTGCTCCCCGTCTTCAGCCCTTTTTTCTTTTTAGTCATTCTAATAGGTGTGTGGTTTAAATTTGCATTTCTCTAATGCTGAATGACATTGAGCATCTTTCCATGGGCGCTTTTGCCCTCTGAATATCTTCGTTCGTGAAGACGGTGGCCTCGTCTTTTGCCCGTGTTTTCCTTGCAGCTTGTCTCAGATTATTGCTGAGTTTCTTGAGCTCTTATTTTGAGCATTCTGGATTCAAGTCCTTTGGCAGATCTGTGATTTGCGAGAATTTTCTCCCAGTCTGTTTCTTGTTTTTCATTCTCTGTAGAGTGTGTTTTTCAAAGAGCAAAAATTTTAAACTGCGATAAAGCCCAGTGTATCCATTTTCTTTTCTTTTATGGATCATGCTTTTGTTGTCATAACTAAGAATGCTTTGCCTAACCAAAGACGGAAAGATTTTCTCCTAGCTTTTCCTCTAAAAGTTGTATAGTTCTATCTTTTACATTGAGCTACGATCCATTTCAAGGTAATTTTTTATAAGGTTTGAGGTTCATCTTTTCCCCCTATGGATGTTCAATTCTTCCAGCATCATTTGTTAAAAAGACTTATCGGGCTTCCCTGGTGGCGCAGTGGTTGAGAGTCCGCCTGCCGATGCAGGGGACGCGGGTTCGTGCCCCGGTCCGGGAAGATCCCACATGCCGCAGAGCGGCTGGGCCCATGAGCCATGGCCGCTGAGGCTGCGCGTTCGGAAAAATAAAAAAAAAAAAAAAAAAAGACTTATCATTTTAAAAAATATTTAAAATAACTTGTCCTTTTCTGTCATTTTCCCATTTTCAATTAGGGTTTTAAATGATTTCCATTACTTTCTAAATAGATAGTTAGTCTGTAAAGAATCTTTACATATTTAGAATATGTATATATTCTAAATAAATATATTCTAAATAAATAAATGTATATATTCTAAATAAATATATTCTAATAATATATTCTAATATTCTAAATAAATATCTTTACATATTTAGAATATGGTCCTGGTCCTGGGACTCAGGACCAAGCAGTCTGGTTTAATAGTTGCTGTTCTTAACCTCAACCCTACATCAGTCCTTTATTTATTCTACTTTTTTCATTCTCTTAAGAGGATTTTAAGGTTTTTTTTTCCCTCTAAGTCTCAAAAGTTCTCATTATATTTGTCCTGGCACTTTTTCCCCTTTTGTTCTGTTGACTCCAGGAATGTCATTTTTTCCTATTTCCAACTGTGTATCGTTCGTAAATAGAAAAGCTACTGGTTTCCTACAGTCCCCTTACTAAACTCTTTCGTGAGCTTTCAGTTTATTTCCTTAGATTTTTTCATCTAGACAATCATAGCACCTCCCTAAACGGTAAGTTTGCCTCCCTTTTCAAATATATACGTTTCTTATTTCATTTCCTTATTCCATTGCATTGGCTAGCACTTCTAGAGAAATATTAAGTGCTGGTAATGTTAGCAGGCCCCATATCGTTTTCTTTTTTCCTTTTGGCTGTGCCAGGCAGCCTGCAGAATCTTAGTTCCCCGACCAGGGATTGAATCTGGGACACCGCAATGAAGGCGCCACGCCCTAACCACTGGACCGCCAGGGAACTCCCAAGCAGGCTCCCGTATCTTGTTCCTGAATCGCATGAGAGTGATTTCGTGTTTCCTAGGGAACATCACGCTGGCTTTGGTTTGATATTTAAAACTGAACAATATCAAAATAGTCTCAAACAATACCTTTTTGTTTACGAAGAAGTTTTGTTCGATCAAACATTTCTCCTGATAGATTTGCTAATCGTGACACGTTCTAGCTTTATGGGAATAAACCTCACTGAGTCGTGGTGTGTTGTTTTATCAAAGCCCGGCTGTGTTCTGCCTGGAGATAATTTAAAAGGTTTTTGCTTCATTTGTCTGCTTGCCAAGCAAACCCCAAGAGCCTCTGAGCTGGTTACAAGGGGACTTTCTGGTATGTTTCACTTTCCCGGAGCAGCGTCCAGCGGCCCTTTGCTGTTTGGCGTCAGCCGACCACGCCCCCCGCCCCCTCCTTAGCGGGACTTCCCCTGGCCTCAGGTCACGTCACCTCCAGGGCGATCTCGGCTGTCCCTTTGGGCTTCATCTTCATGGACATGACACCGGATCGCAGAGGGTGTTTACTTAATCTGGGGTTTCCCTGGAAAGCTTTGCCTGCGACAAGGACTCGGATGGGGGATGCTGTATTTGAGAGTTGGTACATGGAATCAGGAGTGAGGGCGTGGGGAAAGGGAGACACAGAGGAGGAAACCCCCCAATAAAGGGGTTTTGTTGAGGTCTGTGCCATAAGCATGGGGGCCACCAATGGTACCTCCTAGAGGCCTCAGAACTTCCCCCAGCAGGACTGTTCACTTGCTTGGGGGGAGCAGAGCATCTCCACCTCCAGTCTCCCAGGATGCTTCCGGGATGGCTGAGAGCTGCCCCTGGGGCCGTAACTCCCGCAGTCTTCAGGCTACGTTGGCACCGTCAGGGGGCTGGCAGATTTCCTAGAGCAGAAAGCAGAAAGACGCTGGCCTGGGGGCTGCCCGACGGGGACAGCCTCGGCCCCTCTGCCGGCCTGTCCTCCTGTCCGCTGCTTCCCCATCTGCCAGTCCAGCAGGGAGAGCTTCTGACCAGCCCCAACTACCATCACAGATTCCAGGAGAAGCCAGCTCTCCCTCGGTTCCCTCGGTGCTCCCTGTGTGAGCAGCCCCGACTCTCTGTTCAGATATCAGTCCCAGGGGGCTTTTCAAAACAAGTCTATGGAAAATAACTATGTGGAAAATTAAAGGAGAGTAATAAAACTCCTTGTTAAGATACAGAGGGCTACACGGGAGGCACGCTGGCAGAGGAGTTGAGGGATTTGCGAGATCTGGGAATATTTATAGTATCAGGTTATGGAACTGAGCTAGAAATTGTCATGAAATGACAAATAAATGAGTGTATGGGCCAATATTTGATGTGCGGGAACATGAGGGAAGTGGATCTCTTGCTACAGTGGAAAACATGTAGAAAAAATTGCAGAAGCGTGGGGGAGGCTGGCAGGGATGGGGGGATGGGGCAAACTTGCTGGCTGGAGCACCAACCTTTTCCTACCTTTACCAGGCTTCCCCTGTGCACGCCTGATTTTACCTGGCTCTGACCGCATGTCCTTGGGTGAGTCCCATATATCCTTGCTGCCCAGTTTCCCACGTGTAAACTGAAGGGTTGGGCTAGGTCCTTCCCATCTGGGTAGCCTAAGAACCCTTCTCTGAAGAAGGATGCTGGCCTCCAGCATCCCAAACCCCGGACCTTCTCCTCGGGAGGGACGGACCAAGCCTACCGCTGAATGCAATGAACATCTGGGTTAATCAAAGCCACAAAATATTTATAATGTTTTTCCCAGGACAGAGGAGCTGGTTACGCTCGCATCTCTTCACGGTACGATGCCGCAGTTTCTAGTCCTCTGTAAAGCAGTTACTCTTTCTGGGAAGTCCTGGCGTGCCCCGTGCTCAGGGGGGCAACCCAGAAATATTGTGACTGATGGTCGAATGCTTCAGGTTTCACAAGGAAAAAGAAAAGCTCAGAGATGGAGAGCGTTACATCTTTCTGCTAGCTCATTCACGCATCATCAGACATGTTGGGGGGTGGGGTGCGTCCAGGTAAAGGCAGCTTACAGAAGCAAAAACAGGCAGTTCTGACACCGAGAAGCAAAAAGGATGATTTCCCTTTTCCTAAACTGAGATGGAGTTACAGTGCTCAGTGACATGACTGCTCCGGGTCCACCAGGAAGATCGCTTCAAACGAGCCGTGCACAGGGATGCCCGAAGGGGCAAAACACTGGCAGGCACGGGCAGTCAGGGGCTGAGGGTGCCCCCTACCCTGAAACACGTTCTCAGGGCATCAACGAGTGAGTAAAGGCACCGCTGCAGTGTTTTTGGATCCCCAGCCTTTTCACAAGAGGTTTTTGAAGACTGGAAGGACGTTGCCCAATCCGTACAAGGCTGAACTGGATACCGAAATGGACACAGAGAAACTGGGACGAAAGCAGGATACTGTCCTTAAAATGCCAAAAGATGCGCCGCACACAGAGCCCTGTTGTTGAGCAACAAACAGATCAGAGGCACTGGAGCGGGTGGCCGAGGGGCGTCCAGTTGGGTGGACGGGCTGGCAGAGGCCTGGGCCCCCAGGGAAGTATTTCTTGAACACAGCAGAAGGGCTTTGGCATTGGAGCCCCGCGTGAGCACAGCAGCAATGTGTCCCTGGCCGCATTCTGGACAGCTGCTTCCTCTGCTCTCTGCAGGATGGTTCTAGAAATCCGAGCAAGAGAGTTTAGGGGGTGGGAATCTGGTTGGAGGTGGATGATATCTTAGGGACTAGAGTTTGGAGTTGTAGGGCAAACAAGCCACTTTATTATATTTTTTTAATTTTTATTTTATATTGGAGTATAGTTGATTAACAAAGTTGTGTTAGTTTCAGGTGTACAGCAGAGTGATTCAGTTCTACAGATACGTGTATCTATTCTTTTTCAAAATCTTTTCCCATTTAGATATTACAGAATATTTAGCAGAGTTCCCTGTGCTATGCAGTAGGTCCTTGTTGGTTATCTATTTTAAATATAGTAGTGGCAAACACGCCACTTCAGATAACTTTTTTTTTGGGGGGGGGGCTTCGCCACGCGGCTTCTGGGACCTTAGTTCTCCGACCAGGGTTTGAACCTGGGCCCTTGGCAGTGACAGCGTGCAATCCTAACCACTGGACCGCCAGGGAATTCCCTGGATAACACGTTTTATTTGGGGTCATGGGGGGACTTGTGGAAGAAAGCACTCCCCCAGCCCCCTCACTCTCTATAAGCCACTTCCCAGAAGAGCCGCCACTGACAAACCCAAAGAACATCAGAACATTCTCCTGGCCACCCCTCCTCCTCCCCTCCCCTCCCCCCTCCCCCTCCCCCCAGCAGGATCCCCTGCTTCCATGCCAAAGAAGTTACGCCTGCAAGATCCTGCCTAGGCTTCATTCTTCCTGTTTGAAGGATTATTATTATTTGATTGATTGCCTCCTTTATTCATTCAATAAATATTTTATTAACTCTCATGCTTAAGGGAGCAGAGGAGAGAAAGGAGCTTGCATCTTGGCAGCCGCCCTAAAGGAGTTACGGCATTTTACCCCATGTGTGTCCTGAAATACTAGGCCCCAAACACAACAGTTTTTTCTTTTCTTTTCTTTTTTAATCTAAGTGCTTTTAAAGACTTCTTTGAAATGTGGGACAATTATGCAAACAGGAAAAAAAAAAAGTACCTAGAGCCAATATTTAACTTTGCCTTTGGTATGTTGATGTCACCGGCCCATGCAAATCTCTCAGGCATGTCCTATAAAACTGACTTAAAAATATATATATATTTATTCTTCACGGGGAGACATGGATTGAGGTTTTGCATAGTTGAAGGCTTGCTGTCCTGGAAGTACGTTGTTCTACCTCACAGCCTGGACGCCGGTGTTTGCCAGCCCCTCCGAGCCGCCTGCAGGCTTGCACATCTTGGCGGCAGCAGGTGCTCCCCCTCTGCAGAACACTGGAAACCCCAGGACTCAGAAACTTCCCTAGCTTACTCAGAGACAGGTGGAGTGACCAGTGAATTACCAGGGTCTTGTGAAAAGTTGTTAGCCGACTGCTCGTACCTCAGGTTGGGAAGAGTAAAGCCACCGTCCCAGCTCGGTGCTGGGGGCCTGAGGCTCAGGACACCCCGCCCCGCTTTGGGTTTTGGCAAACCTAGCGATCCCGGAGGCCTGGATAACAATAGGATTCCCGGGTGTCTCCGGAGGCTGCCTTTTCGACTTCAGGATTCATCTGAGCGGTTGGTTTTAATTCCTCCACCCGCTAAAGCTTTTCCCGGCTGGGAGGGCCGCTGGCCGAGACACGCGTCTGCACGCCCTGGACGAAGCGCCCATCCAGGTGCAAGGTGGCCCGGGAGGCTGATGGCGGCGGAATACCCAGGCACAAAGTTTTCATCTGCTCTGCAAACCTTCAGATGGGCAATCAGCCTCTGTATTTCCGAATCCTGTGAACATAAAACACTCTGGGGCGGGAGCCGGCTGCGCAGAAGGAACCGGGCTTTGCAAAATTCAGGGACTTTCAGGTCCGCTGGGTTTCACCGGTTGTGTGGCCGGCGAGCCACGCAGCCCGGGGCGGGGCGGGGCGGGGCGGGGCGGGGCGGCGGGCGGGGCGGCCCCGGGCTGCTGCAACAGATCCCGCACGCCGCGCGCGGGTCGCCACGGCAGGCGGGAGCCTGCCGGGACCGGGTGGGGAGGGGTTGACCGGCCTCCGGGGGGTGCGGGGAGATCCGGGGCGGGGGGCGCGCCTGAGTCCCCGGCCGCGCGCGCCCTTTGGCCGAAAGGGGACCCCTCCCCCAGCCTTGCCGGTCCCAACCGCCCGCTCCCGGCCGAGGGGAGGGACGGCCCAGCTGCCCCTGCCGGGAGCCCCCGGCCCGGCTGCAAAGCGGGGCGGGGCCGCGGCGTCCCCACCCCCTACCCGGACACCTGAGCGGCGGCGGCGGCGGCGGCTCCCGCGCTCCGGCCGGGCTGGGCGCGGCGTCGCTCGGGTCCCCGCGGCCGAGCCAGGTGCGCGCGGACGCCAGCCCTTCCCTGGCGGCTCTGACCGGCCCGGACTCTCTGAGCTGCGCCCCGAGCCAGGTGAGGCGGCGGCGGGGGGCTCGGAGAGCTTCGCGAGCGGGGCGGGGTGGCGGAGGCACCCCGTGCGGCCGGGAAGGACAGGAGGTGGCCCTCGGGCGCCCGATCGTCCTCACCGGCTGCGTTTTGGGTGCGTCTGGATTCCAGGAGTCAGCGGGTCCGCGCAGTCTCGGGCCCATAGAGACTGAGGATGTGAGGTTGGGGCAAGCGTTCTTCGCGTCCTGGTGGGGTCGCTTCTCTGTAGAGACCCCCCCCCAACTCCCCCGTCTTCCTTCTGGACTAGGGGTCGGTTTAAAATGCTTTGGAAGCGGCCTGGGGGCAGAGCGCAGGAGCACCGCCTTTGTCCCCCGCGCGCATGAACCCTCTCACCTCCAGCGCCTTCCCTTGGGGTAACGCAGGTGGACCTACCTCCGCCCCCTGCCTGGGATCTCCTTGCCCTAGGTCGCCGCCCGCTGGCCCGGGTACCTGGGCCCGCATGCCCGGCGGTAAAACTGGCACAGGGCCGCCAGGGGGCGCGCGGGGGCGGAGACAGGCGCCGCCGTCGCCAGGTCCCCGGAGACCCTGCGTCGGCTCCCCCGGCTCCGCACCGGCGCCCAGAACTCCCATCCAGGTGCGCGCGGCTGGAGCAGCGGGCTCGGCGAGGCCGGGGCCGGTGCACCTGGCGCAGGCCCGGGGGTCGCGAGTGGATCCCCGGGTCCCCGGGGCCGAGCAGAGCCCCCGCCAGGTGCCCGGCCTCTGCCCGCCGCGCGCCCCAGCCGGGGTGGGGGGCCCGGCTGGTGCCGATGAGCGGCCCCCCCGCGCCTGGCCGCCCCGCCGCCCGTGAATTATGCAGGAGGCTGGCACCGGCGCGCTCGAGTTGCTCAAGTTTCCCTGGCAACTTTCGCCCGGGCATCGATCCGCCCGCGCAGCCCGCGGCCCCGGCGCCTCCGCTGGGTGTCCGGGCGCCGGGGGCGCCTGGAGACACCAACCGCGCACTCGCCGCTGGAGCTGGGGCCGCTGGATTGTGCGCGCAGGTGCGATCCCCGCGAAGGGCCTCGCTGCCCGGGTTCGGAGGGTGCGGGGATAGGGGTGGACCTCGCTGCCGGGGCCGGATGACCTCGCCGCCGGTGTTCGGAGGGTGCGGGCCAGCGGCGTGCCTCCCGCGGGTTTGCGCGCAGACACTGCACGGGATGGGAGGGCGGGCGCGCGGGCGCGGTCAGTGTTTCCGTGGGGCTGGGGCGTCCGAAGGGGGCGAGGCCTCTGCTGGTGACAGTGGGCTTTCAGGCGGAGCTTTTAAATCGACCCCGGGCAGCTGGATCTGAGAAGGCGCTCGGGCTCCCAGGTGGGAACTCAGGCCGCGGTGCCTGCGGGCCCCGTGGCCGGCAGCTGTGGCCACGGTCCCGGGAGTCCTTAGAGGCCTTCCGAAAATAAAGTGGTTTCCGCGTGGAAGTTCGAGGTCGTAAATTGGATAGTTTCGTGACCTCTTTTTGTTTGAAACTCAAGTTCGAACGTTAATGAGGTCAATCCGCTAATTAAATTAAGCTCCAAGAATCAGAGAGATAATTTCGGAAGTCCTCCGTTGAGGGCGCCTTGATCTCTACCTGGGACTTGTCCCTCGGCTTTGCTGATCCGGCCGCAGGGAGAGCACGTGGGCGCTGGGTTCAGCCTCCATCCAAGTGCCGCGCTGTCCGCGTTAAATAATTAGTGACCACCGGTTCCGCGCCTGGGGGTTTCGGGACGACCAGAAGAGACCCCGGAGGCGGCTGCCTTTGGAGACCCGAGTTTTCAAACCACTTGTCCGCGATAACAAGGCTGCGTTTTGATAAAGGGCTTGAACATCTGTCTGCCTGGAGCTTTGTGTCCACTGGCGGTTCGGCAGTGATTAAGGGGGGGGAAGGTGGATGTGGCTGCCCTAAGCGGGGGTTAATAAATGGTAGCGTAGATTTTTGCCCAGAAAGTCACGGTGTCCTTAAGGAGGCCAGAAGGAGACCCTTGTCTTAATAGGAATTACGCTGCTTTACAAGTGTCTGGATGTAAGACTCCTGGAGTGCAGTGTTATCAAGGAAGCGGGTTCCGTTATTATGTTGAGGAATTTCTGCTTTTCCAAGAAGAAAGAATTGGGTGGAAAGCTGGTGCTTCTTTGGGCCCCAGTGGAAGCGGCTGGAGTTCTTCAAGAATCAAAAGGATCCCTTTACGCATAAAGTGATTTTGCCTGTAAAGGTGGTTCCCAGCGGGCACTGTTGAGTGCACTTGTCTGCTTTGAACAAATTAGATCCCTTTGGGCGGTGGGCTTGGGGAGGCAATCTTTTCGCCTCCTGACTCCAAGGACAGTTTGCTTTAGAAAGCCCTATTCACATTCAGGTGAATTTCCCAGCGGTTTTCCTTCCTTCATTTTTTTTTTTTCTTGAAGTGCTTGGGGTTGTGAGGAAGGCCCCCAAGCTGGCACCTACGGGTCACCAATTTGGTCCAAGCCTCGCGGGGGGTGGGGGCCCTATTTAGGAGAAGCCTGGATCATCGAGGGCTCGGCAGGGGCTCCGATGTGAGCAATGCCGCCAGGAGGAAGATGGTGTTGTTCCAAGATAGCATTGCATTTTATATTTCATCGGTGCTGGGGAAAAGGATGGAAGAAAAAGCTTGACATACGAAAAACATGCCGGGAGTGAACCACTGTGCAGGGAAACACTAGTTGAACTGATTTTTCTAGAAAAATGATTCTTTATCCTACTCGCTTTCTTTCTAAATACGTCCTGGAGTCCTAAGTGATAGGGTTCTGGTGTCCTTGTCACGTCGGGTGAGTACAGGGGGCTCTTCCAAAGTGGGGCTCAGTTTGGGGGTTGCCAAGGGAATGGTGGGGATGAATTCAGTGTGGACCCCAGCCCCTGACCGCTGAACACGTTTCCCCAGGATTCCAGCTCCTGCTCTGTCCACTTGAGGCGCGGCTTGGTGGCAGGCTGTTGGATCTGGAGTCCATAGTTACTCCTGGGCTGGGTGGGGTGGGGCAGAGGGGAGCGTGGGTGGAAACACCAAGAGAAAAGTACATTTACGGCCTCTCCTGGAGGCTTGCATTGCCCTGAGCCCTAGGGAGGGAACATTTAGGGTCTTCGATCATCCGTGTGACCCCTGGGGCAAAGTTATTGAATCCTCTGCTTTGACTGAGGGGGTAGTTTGTGGATGGGTGGGGAGGAAAGCACCCCAAACAAAGACCTGGTCTTTTTCATCTTGGGAGCCCCCAGCGCTCACCTGGGACTGACTGGGTGAAGGGCTCGGAGCAGGGCCGGGTGACCCTTGTGACCTGGCCACTGCACCTGACCCGCCCACCCGAATGAGGGGCCTGCCGTTCATTCCGAGGTGATCTAGGTTATATCGGAATTTCTCTGCACACTGTAAAGTCGAGTCCACAGATAATCGCCTGACGGCCAAAGCTGGCCACAGGAGACCACCACGGGAGGTTCCAGGCCAGCGGGGAGAAGAGGGGGATTGGACCATCAGTGCACGGTGGGACAGGAACTGTGATGGAGGTGACCGCTGGGTGCTGTAGGGCACAGAGAGCATCCCCAACCCAGTCTGGGAAAGGAAGGGGGTGGGGGATCTAAAAACACCTGGATGAGGCCTGGGGTGTCTGCATTGCCCTGGGACCTGGCGGGAATGGTCTGGTTCTTGTTCTGTCAGCTGTCAGGTTCTCACCTTCTGCCTGGCCCGGCGCTGCACTCTTGCCATAGATGACCTCATCCAAGTCTCTCAAAACTCCGGAAGGAGAGAGGTGCGATTGGTTATGATTCCCAATTTACAGATCAGGGGCCTGAAGCTCGAAGCAGTGGAGCCACTCGCCCCAGACCACACACCTAGTGCGCGGTGAGCTGGGGTCGCACCCAGGTAGCTTGGGAGAGCCCAGCCCTTAAGCCTGCACACGTCACCCGGTGGGAGAATTCATGTGGTTAGAAGATGATTTTTCTTGTTACTGTGGTGTGAGAAAAACTGTAGCCAGAAAGTGAAAACCAGAGTTTCTGATCACACTTCTTGAGGTGATAGGCCTTTTTTTTCCTTTGAAAGCTGGTTCAAGAAATGCTTGGAAGGGGCTAAAAATGTTTATGTCAGTGGCTCCAGTGGTTGTTCTGAGATGGGTCTTTGGGGGACAAGAATGCATCGAGCACAGGCCTTCCCGCCACTCAAGGGGTTTGCAGTTTTAACGGAAGGGAAAGGGGAGCCCACGCCCAATACTGGGGCAGATCCCAGAGGCTGCCCGGGGCTCAGGGTCGTGAGCTGTGTCGGTCTTGATGGTTATGCCCCGGGGATGGGCCAGCTGAGGCGTGTGTCACTTCCGGGGCTTGGGGGGAAGGGGGGTAGGCAGCAGAAGCCTTCAGGGCTGCTGGGAGCTAGTGGGCAGCTGCAGGGCCCCCGGTGATTGGCTGCAGGAAGCCAGTGCAGGAAGGGGTGGGACAGGGTTTGAAAATTGTCCTTGGGAGGTTTTCAGAGTCCTCTCCTTGACTCTCAGGATGGAATGAAGCCACAGGTTCCAGATGTCGAAGCTGCAGATTTCTTTTTCTTCCTCCCTTCCTCCCTTCCTCCCTCCCTTCCTTCCTTCCTTCCTTCCTTCCTTCCTTCCTTCCTTCCTCCCTCCCTCCCTTCCTCCCTCCTTCCCTCCCTCCCTCCCTCCCTTCCTTCCTTCCTTTCTTTTCTCTCTTTCTTTTTCTCCCTCCCTTCCTCCCTCTCTCTCTCCCCCTCCCTCCCTCCCTTCCTACCTTCCTTTCTTGTTTTTTTTTTTTTTTTTTTTTTTTGCGGTACGCGGGCCTCTCACTGTTGTGGCCTCTCCCGTTGCGGAGCACAGGCTCCGGACGCGCAGGCTCAGCGGCCACGGCTCACGGGCCCAGCCGCTCCGCGGCATGTGGGATCTTCCCGGACCGGGGCACGAACCCGTGTCCCCTGCATCGGCAGGCGGACTCTCAACCGCTGCGCCACCAGGGAAGCCCCCTCTCTTGTTTTTCCCTTATGTATACAGTCACCTTTATGATAATCCATGAATCCATTAGAAACTGACATGGATCTTTCTGTTAAGACATCTAGATTCTCATGGGCATCTGCTTTCCACTCATTAGAAAATCCAGGTTTACTTGAGAATGGGGAAGAAAAGCCGATATCGTAGCGTCATTATGACAAGTCCTCACCTCATAGGAAACCTGAAAGGGTCTCTGGGCACCCCCAGGTCACAACACTGTGCTGTCTTCACAAACCTGCCCACACTAAAGTGTCTTCTGGAATTCCTTCTAAATGTCAATGGGCACCTGGACAACACAACGTTTTATTGCTCTGCTGGTTTCTAGGGTGCAGGTCCAGGGTTAAATAATGTGCCCAAACTTAGCATTTTCAAACTGTCCAGGCTTATCTTCCAAAAGTAGCGTATTACTCCCTTTACCAACTCTCCCTGCCAAAGAGAGACCCAAAGCATTGTGTTAACTGCAAAGGAGTTAGGTGGGGCTCCGTTTCTCGCCCCAGACCTAGTAATTTGCAATCCCAAACAAACGCTAGCACCACACACGCAGGACAATAGTCCTTCCTGAAAAGCCAGAGCTGCAGATTTCATATGATGGGCCTCTCGGGTGAGGGGCTTCTGGCCCACCCCACAGAAATTCTGTCTGAGGCCCAAGAAGCAGGCCGGGAGCTCCCCAGAGGGTGCCACTGTCAGGGGTTCTAGGAACGCACTTTGAGGAAGATGGTTGGCCGGAGTCCTGAGCTGCTGCTTCAGTTACAAAGGCCTGATGTGGGAGGTGCACCTGGAGGCCTCCGTCAGGTGGATAATCACTGGCTCTACCTCGCTAGGACAGCTTTCTTCCAAACAAATTTCTTTTTGCCTCTCGACTCCCTTAACATTGCTTTAAAAAAACTGTATGTCCTCTCACACGTTTCCTGCAACATTTTTGTATGGAAAGTGCAGATACCCAGCAAAGCTGAGAGAATTGCACCCTGAATTGCTTTATACCCACCCCAGATCCTTCTATGAACCATTTCCCTAGACTTCCCAGGCATTTCAGGTCCGCCTTTAAAGTTGTGCTTCGTAGGTTTAAATGTTTGCCGAGGACGTAGAACGTGGTCTGTGAGGTAAATATTGACATTTGAAAAGTAACTGTTCCCTGACTTTAACCGTATCCACTGCGGCCCAAAGTGTGGCTTGACACCCACCTTTGCTTGACAGATACCTGGAGGGCCTTTAGGGGATGCTGTTTGCTCCTTTCCTTTCCTGGATTTATAGCCCCACTTCCCCGAGGAGTTTTATCCTGATATAATAGACTTCTATGCTTGTGGGTCTTTTATTAATCGATCGAGCATATTTCTCTGCAAGGAAAATAATACATACATTGATTTTTTAAATTTTCTGTAACCTCAAGTCACTAAGTATTTTTTAAAAAGTCACTTCTGGATTGAGAAAGCCCTGTGATCAAACACTATATATACATTAGAGAGTTTTAGAAATGGAAAAAGGAAAATGTTCCTGGAACTGCCTCTCTCAGCGATCAGGCGGTGGGTGTTTTTGGTATTTAAATTAAAGCTTTAGGTGAAGTTCCCCCTTTGTTTGGTATCCGGGAGTCCCCTCCCCACCAGATTCAGAGGCGGCTGGAAGGCCTTTCAAAGGTGAAAGATGGGAGGGGCTGCTGGGAAGAGGGAGACCCCAGGCCTCTCTGTGACTGAGATATTTCAGAAAAGACTGATTCCCTTTAGACTGGACCCCTTGGAAAGGGTCCACGCACCCCAGTTTGGAGCCCCCTGCAGGGGAGGAGAGGGAAATGGGCAAGAATTCAGCCCCGCCCTCAGGGTTCCGGCAGGTGATTCCCCCCCTGGGGACAGGGGTGACACCTAGGTGACAGAGTGACACAGGATGCCACCTGTGTGCTCCACATGGGCCAGGCCCTGTGGAGGGGGGTGTCCTGCCCCAGACTGTCAACACTCAGGGTTCCTCCCAGGGCTGCACAGGAGAAATGAGAAACAGGGCCCATCCTCCTGGCCAGGAGCCTGGACCGCCAGGACCCTTTCCCAGGGGCTCTGATGGGCCCATGGTGTGGCTTGAGCCTGAGGAAGGGCAGGACGGAGCAGTGGGGTCTGTGTCCTGCCAGATTGGGTCCCAGGAGGCTTGGGCACAAGGAGAGGGTCACACATCCTGAGCAGAGCTGAAGGCCGGCCTGGAGGAGGGAAATGAGCCTTTGAACCTTCCTGAAAATTCAGCCTGGGCTCCCTGCCCCGGGGCCGATGAAGGCTGGGTTGGGGGCGGAGGAGGCAGCTTATTGCACCCCAGAAAGCACATGGCACAGCAGCTCCTGTCTGGGAGTTTTCCTGACCACCCCCCATCAACCGGGGCGGGGTGTGGCAAACGATAGGGATTTGCCTGTAGACCCCATCAGCAGGCAGGCAGTTCCCCGGGAAAGGACCAGGTCCTGTTTCTCTGTATCCCAGGGTTCCGGAGGGGTACCGGTTCGGAGTAGCCCTGTCCTTGGAGCTGGACAGCATCAGTGGTTCCACACTTCCCCTCCCACATGTGTATTCAGCTTCCGGAAGTCACAAAACCAGTCAGGCCACTGGCCTGTTCCTTCTTGGCCTCACCCTAAGGGTTCAGACCGGGCCAGCCCAGTAGCTGCACTCAGGCCTGGCCGCTCCCTGCCACCCACATCCGGGATGTCGGTTCGTGGCAGGTGGCACGTGAATTTACATCCACCAAGATTACCTCTGGGATGTTTACAAAGCTGGTGCACTGGGACGGGAGGGTGGGGAAAAAATCAGCTGCGGTTAAATGCTTATTTTGTTAAAACTTGGAGCTCAGATGAAGGTGGGGGTGGAATTCCTGAAGACGGTTGTGGCGAGCCTGGCGTGTGAGGGTAATGATTCTCCAGACCTGGGGTGGTGAACGGCACACCCTTGGTTCCCAAGAGTTTCAAGGCTTCCTGGCTTTCCTGCAGCGAAATGGTCCAGAAATATGTGGGATGAGGTCGCCTGGTGTTGGTGTGTTTTGATTCTTTGGGGTCCCTTCTGGGGATGTCCCAGGCTGGTGAGTGACAGCGTGGGTGTCTGTGCTGAGTCGGCAGGATTCTGCTCTGCCTCTTGATCTGTTTCTCTTTCTGATGAGGTTCTTTGGGTCGTGGGGGAGGGACATCCACTCAGACTAGGGTCAGGGGTGTATTGGGGGACCCAGGACTGTCACTGTCACTGTGGGGCTAAACGGGCTCCCAGAGTTGTCTTTCCGTCCATCTCTCTCCCTCGGTAGACCATCTCGATGACTTTACATTGTGAAAAGCAGGGTAACAGCGAGTGTGTGAGCTGTGCAAGGCTCCACGTGCAGACGCACTCCATTCCCACCACAGACCCGAGAAATGGGCACTTGTATCCTCATGCTCGTTCTCCGGGGAGGAAACCAAGGCAGAGGGAGCTGACCTGACTGCCAGGACCCTACACCAGGCAGCCGTCCACTCCAAGGTGCAGAATTAGGGACCTGTCCTGCCCCATCCTCTGTGTCATCTCAGGGGTGATGCCCAAGCTGACCTTTCTGCTGCTTTCAGGACGAGTGGGCCAGGGTAGCACAGGGCTTCTCAAACTTTTGGTCTAAGGACCCCACTCCCCTCTTTGAAGAGTTTTTTTTTTTTTTGCGGTACGCGGGCCTCTCACCGCTGTGGCCTCTCCCGTTGCGGAGCACAGGCTCCGGACGCGCAGGCTCAGTGGCCATGGCTCACGGGCCCAGCCGCTCCGCGGCATGTGGGATCTTCCCGGACCGGGGCACGAACCCGTGTCCCCTGCATTGGCAGGCGGACTCTCAACACTGTGCCACCAGGGAAGCCCCATCTTTGAGGAGCTTTTAAGGACCCCAGCGAGCTTTTTGTTTATGTGCGTTGTATCTCCTGATATTTATCCTGTTAGAAATTTAAAAAGAGAATTTAAACCTATTTGGTTAGTAATGCATTTAAAAATGACAGTACTAAACCTACGTGTGTTATTGTAAATAAAATATTTTTATGAAAAATAGCTATTTTTCAAAACAAGAAAAAATGAAGAGAGTGTTTTACATTTTTGCAAAATCTCTTTACTGTCCGGTTTAACAGAAGATGGCTGGATTTTTGTATCTGCTTCTGCATTTAGTCTGTTGCAACATCACATGTTGTGTAGCTTCTGGAAAACCCTGAAGTACACTTGGGAGAGGGTGAGAGTGAAATAACAACTAACGTCTTAGTGGTATTATGAAAATGGTCTGACTTCATAGACCCCCTCAGAGGGCTTTGCGGAACCCCCCCAGGGTTCCCTGGATCATACATTGAGAACCACCTGAAGAAGCATGGGACTGGCAACACGGACAGGGTGTGGGTCTGAAAGCTGGCTCTGCCCTGTAGTCGGGTGGATGTTTCTAACACGTGTCCCTTTTCTTGTCATTCAGGATGCATCTGTGAAGTTTAGTTGGGGGCCCCAGAAGGTCATCAGGTGGTCCCCACCCCATGGGACAGGCTCGCTGGTGGCAGAGGCTAGGGTGGTGGGATGTGGGCTCAGCCAGGCGGGAGCTGGTTTGATCCACAGCTGGTACTTTGCTCTTAGGGGTGTAACTTGTGTGTGTGTGATGTCACCAGGAGCTAAATTGTGTGGCAGTGACAGGTGGGGGGCCGTGGCAACACTGTAAAGCAAGAAGGCTGTTTTCTGCTACCAGGGTCCACATGCAGAGGGACCGGTGGACAGAGGTGGGGTGGGGGGACCAGGGCAGCCAGCGGGAGGGAGGAGAGAACTTTCCATGCTTCTTCCTTTCCAATCTGGATGCTTCTGTTTCGTGCCTGGTTGCCCTGGCTAGAACCGTCAGTACAGTGTTGAATAGAAATGGTGAGAGAGCGCGTCCGTGTCTGGTTCCTGATCTCGGGGGAGGGGAAGCATCCAGCCGTTCACCGTTAGTTGTGACGTTAGCGGTGGGTTTCTTGTGGCTGCCCTTCATCAGGTTCAAGAAGTTCTCGTGTCTTCTTTGTTGAGTGTTTACATCTTGAAGGGCTGCTGGATTTTGTCAGGTGCTTTTTCTGCATCTCTTGAGATGATCAGCTGCTTTTGGTCCTTTATTAATACGGTGTCTTACATTAATTGACTTTTTGATGGGAAGCCGATTTTGTATTCTTGGGAGGAATCCCACTTAGTCGTGGTTTATTATCCTTTTTATATGCTGCTGGGTTCAGTTTTCTAGTATGTGCTGGGGGGAGGGGTGGTCAGGGTGGGCCTCCCTGAGAAGCTGGCGCCTGAGCAAAGACTCGAAGGAGGGGAGGGAAGTAGTAAATAAGAAGTGAAGAATTTGATGGAAATTGATGTGAAAACACTTATTCGCACTTAACATTTTTTAAGTTGTGTTAAGGTATATGTAACACGCAATTTACCATCTTAACCACTTTAACTGTACAGCTTAGTGGCATTACACATTCACATTGTTATGCAACCCTCACCTCCATCCATCTCTAGAACTTTCCGTCTTCCCAAACTGACGCTCTGTCCCCATCCCATTCGGCACTCACTCCCCCTCCCCCTCCCCCAGCCCCGGGCCCCACCATCCTACTGTCTCTCTCTATGAACTTGATGACTGTAGGTCCTCGTATAAATGAAATCACACATTATTTATCCCTTCGTGTCTGGCTTATTTCACGGAGCATCACGTCCTCAAGCTTCATCCATGTTGTAGCCTGTCTGTGAATTTCCTCCCTTTTTAAGGCTCAGTAATCTTCCGTTGTGCCGATGGACCACGTTTTGTGTATCTTTTCATCCGTCCGTGGACACTCGGTTGCCTCCACCTTTTGGCTGTTGTGAATGATGCTGCCATGAACGTGGGTATTCAAGCCCCTCCTTTCAGAAAGCACGTTTTGAAGCGGTGACCAGCCCGAGGCCCATCTGGTCTTGGGATTGCAGAGTTGAACCTCTTGCCTCACCCAGGCTGCTTTCCCATAGAAAGAGGCCCATCTTTCTTCTTGAATCTCTCCACAAAGCGGGAATGACTCTGTCTGTTGGAGAAATTGTGGAGCACGATTCCTCCCATATCCCGTGTTCCCATCTCCCAAGGAGGAAAGGCCTGGGAACTGGGTCTCACCTTTGTGGGTTCATCCAGGTCTCGGGCAGGACCAAGGAAGGTGTCAGGGCAGAGAGAGAAGCAGGGAGGGGATGCCCTTCTGCAAGATGTCACTCATTCACTACCTGGTGCCTTGCGGTGCCTCAGGGTTTCTCAGTTCCGAGTCATCCCTACCCTGTTGTCATGAGACGTTCTCCTGTATTCTCTTCTAGTAACTTTAATGGCTTGCTCTATATTCGTTTATTATTTTTATGCCATCAGGAGCTGGCCCATGTGTCAGGCCGGGGCCCTTGTGTTGGCCCTTGTGTCAGGGTTCTAGAATGTTCAGGCCGGGATGTGATTTGTCTGTTTCAGCACAGGAGGACCTGCCCCCGCCCCTGCTGGCCTTGCCTCTCCCCCTCTGTCACGGATCCAGCTCCCAAGCTCATGTGGGGATTGGTTTTCTATCGATCTGGCTCTCAGTCCACCATGTGTGTTTACAATCCCGTTCAAAGGAGCTTTGAGACTTGGCGGTATGATCTCCTTTAGACCGCAAACAGCCACGTTGCAAATTATTCCGTTCTGTGGTTGAGAAAAGGAGCCAGTTCAGAGGGGTGGGTCAGCTCAGGGCTCCCCGCCAGCACATGGCAGGGCGGGTCAGGCTCAGACATGCCGGACCCAGGGAGGGGCTCAGCCAGACCAGGGTGACGCCAAAGCGCTGAGCCGGTGTCTTATCTTCAGCGACTGGACAGACGCTTCCTTGACAAGGGACCCAGGCTACCACCGAGCACTTCTGTCCATTCAGTGTGGTGGCACTAGCCACACGTGGCTGTCGAGCCCTTGAAACGTGGCTAGTGCCACAAGTTGAAGGGACGCTGTTCTGTATGTATTGGGTTCCGTAAAATATAAGTATTCATTTCAACTGGGTTTTTCTTTTCTTGTTTGAAACGTGGCTACTAGGAAATTGAAAATTGCATTTGGTGGCTTGAATTCTATTGCTGCCAGCACGGGTTTGTAGCAGCCCTTACTGGGGGCTGGGATCAGCTTCCTTATTTCTTGTCCCCTGTCCCCCGCCACCCAGTCCCTCCTGCTCCTACCTTGTCGCCCCACTGTCTTCTTCTCAGACGGAGCCCCCTTCTTGCAGATGTGCTTCCTGGGTTTAGCAGCCAAGAATCTTCACTGGAGTAAAAGGGAGAGAGGTGAGAACCTCTATCATCCCAGCCTTCTACCCCAGGGTGGAGCTCAGGCCCACCTCTCAGAGAGACTGGGGTGGGAGGGGACCCCAGAGCTAATTTAGGATTGGTCAGGGTTCTAGAATGTTTGTGCTGGGGGGCCCAGGTCCAGCTTTTGGGAGAACACTGGGCCTCAGGAAGGAGAAGGGACCTGGCCAGGTCCCAGTAGGTTTCCTGCCGGACCCCAGGTCCCCAGGGCCGGGCAGCTTCCCCCAAACCCCGAGGCCACTGTGGGTTGGTGTAGACTCTCTACCCAGACCAGGCCCAGTGAAATAGCTTCTGGGGTCTATTCTCCAAAAAAGCTGGATTCTTACTGGAAGTGTCTGGGAATAACATTATTATTATTTAACATTCACTGCTGCCCCTAGACATATGGGCAGTTTTCTGGTCCCCGCTGGGGTGTCCACGTGGTCCTAAGGCTTTCGGGTTGTGCAGTCACCTGGGACACCCGGCAGATTCCCCAGCAGAATGTAACACGTGCTTGGCTGTGGGGTCAGTGGCCTGTGGTGGGGTTGCTGCTTTCCCAGAAGGCAGGAAATACCTCCGAGGTAACAGACCATCCCGTCAGCTCCACGATGCTCCGTGTGGTGAGGCAGAAATGATTTCTTTACCGGGCTTACCTGGTGACATCATAATAAATAAACGGTTAAATATTTTCTATTAACAATGTCATCACATAAACTAAAATAAGATAAAAGAAGAAAAATAATAGCTACCTGTATCCTTGTGGGTAGCTTGATTCATTGTTATTTGCATTTTATCGCCAGACTTTGTCAGAATATGTTTCATTGCCTACCGGTGCCAGGCACGTTCATGCCTGCGGTCTCGTGGCATCTTCACAATCCATCCCTGGGGGGAAGTATTTTTATGTCCATTTTACAGAAGGGGAAACTGAGGCCCAGAGAGGTGCATCGACTGGGGTTTTGAGCCCAGCAGGTGCCTTTGCGCTTTGACCAGGCCAATCTCAGAGCTGGAGGGATGTGAGGATTTTGTCCAGCTTCTCTCCCCGTGTGTCTGTCCATCCTGGTGCCCAGTGGCCTTGACTGACCACTTACTAGGAAATCTGCCCTTGTTAACTCAGTTTGGATAGCCCCCTCCCCCGACCTCTGGGAGGGGGGAGGAGGAGGTAGGCGGGGTCAGCTTCTCAAATGTGCTTCTGAACCTGGGCGGTGCCTTTGTCCTGGTGGGGATGAGCGTGTGCAGTTCCAGAGCATCCTTCTTCAAGGCCGTAGTCGGGGGTGTTTGGCCTGGAGGATTTTGGCCAGATGGGGAGTATGGCGCCGGCCAGGACGGGGCAGGGCTGCAGTTGTTTTCCGTCTCTGCTCTTGCCCCAGGATCTTTGGTCCACGACCCTTGGTCCATGCTTGTGTGTCCTCCAAGTAGGTGGTGCCTGAGCTCTGCCACGTGACTGCTGTGTGTCTTTGGGTGAGCCAGCTGACCTCTCTGGGCCTCAGTTTTCTCATCCTGAAAATGGGGTAATAACACCTCTCCAGTGGCTTTGAGCATTAAATGAGATCATCTGCATAAAATCCAGACTGTTGTTACCGACCAGGGTTCTCGGCCTCCTTAATCAACAGAAACTCATCCGAGGCCAGACAAGAAATTCAAGCAAGGCTTCCCTGGGCCCCCTGCTTGCTCACTCGCCGCGGGGGTGGGAGGCAAGCTGGTTCTTTATATGGCGGGCGGGTAGCGGTGTGTCCAGGGGTCGAGCTGGAGGGGTGGCTTAGGGGGTTTGCGCACCTCTTTGTGGTGGTGCTGAGTGCAGCGGGCATGCGCAGTGCCCTGCTTTTGCCCCCGGCTCTTCAGAAGCGGCAGTCGGGCTTTTTGGTCTGTTTGTATCTTGTTGTCCGGAATATGCCCCAATTGCACACGCACGCAGTTATTTTGAGTCCCTTATAGTTTCTTTGTATTTTGTAGCTGGAGGAGACGTTTGTCCAGGTCCAAGCATGGCAGCACTGCAGACAAGGGTCCCAGGTCCCCGCCTGTCTCACTCTGATGGGCCTTGGTGTACCGTGAGCTGCCCTCATCATCATTATTGGCAACACCTGTATGTACTCGCTCTGTTCAGATTGGACCCGCGTCACGTGCAGGTTGGAGTCTGCCAGCTCGCTCCCCCTGTCCTGTTGGGACAGCCTGTTCAGGCCCCGCTGTGGATTCCCGCCCCGTCTGGTCTCTGCAGAGCCTCTGGCCTCAGCTGTAAGTGCACCCGGTTTATGTAGGGGCTCCGGATGACGGGGGTGGGGGGACCCGGCAGTCCTCCAGGGTACCTGTTGCCCCTGCAGGGGTCATCGGTAGCCTTGGGGGCCCACCTGAGCTCCTCCGCTCCCTGGTGTGTCCGGAAAGTTCCCACGGAGGGTTTCTCAGCGAGGGGCACTCCCCCCGCGCACTGCCCTGCAGGAGCCCCAGATGGCTGGGCTGCGCGGCGGAAGGTGCTGTTTCGAGCGGACCTTCTTGGCTCTCAGATGATGCTCCTGACAGGGATGTGCTCTTGTTCATCTGAAATTTTATCCTGCCATCTTTTATTGAAGAGGGAGGAGAGGACCTGGGAGGTCGGGGTGGAATATTTATTAAGTTAGTCATCCAGTTAAGAGCCCTTTCTGAAAAGCCTGCAAGATGACGGGGCCTTTGGTGTCGGACAAACCAGAGTTCAGTCAGTTCCGCTCTGCGGATGCTGCCTGTGTGGCCCACCTGTGTGGCCTCGGGCATCGCCTGATCCTCCGCTGTGTGGGATGGTAACGCCCACCTAATCAGTAACAATTAGACGAAGCTTGTGTCAGCTGACAACCTGCAGAACAAAACACTCCAGAACTTTGGGGAAAACGACCACTGTTTATTTCAGGGCCAGAGAGTAAATATTTCAGGCTTCATGCTGTACAGTCTCTCTACAAAGCAAGAGCAGTCAGGTGAATGGGCATGGCTGTGCCCCGATAAAACGTTATTTAGAGAAACAAGCCGTGGGCTGACTTTGGCCCACAGGCCAATCACTTGCTGACCCCTGGTTCATTTACCTCGCAATTTGGAAAGTGGACCATTTGAGTA
Organism: Lagenorhynchus albirostris; assembly: GCF_949774975.1. Taxonomy (NCBI): domain Eukaryota; kingdom Metazoa; phylum Chordata; class Mammalia; order Artiodactyla; family Delphinidae; genus Lagenorhynchus; species Lagenorhynchus albirostris. The sequence goes on from NC_083103.1 coordinate 2,685,669, forward strand.
GGACTCCGATGATTCCTGAGTTCACCTGTGGTCAGCTGGTGGGCAGGCCTCACTCACTCTCCCGGGTGGGCTGGTCGTTGGCAGGGGTCGGGGGGTAACTGCATCGTCCATCTCTCACCCTGCCACGGGCCAGCCTGGCTTGGTCACTGCGTAGTAGTTGCAGGGCTCCCGAGAGCGGCGAGAACGCGTCCCTTTGCTCTGGCCCGTTTGGTTGAAGCGAGCATCATGGCCAAGTCTAGGGTCATTGGGAGAGGACGTCCCCAGGCAGAAGGTCCAGGGAGGCGCACACCCTGTATGGGTTTGGTGCAGCCCCGTCTGCAGCTAGGCTCCCCCAGCTGCTGGTCATGATCGTCACCCGTCATCACGGGCACCAGTGGAGGGGCCAGCTGGGGTTTCACGCTTTTAGGGGTCACGGGCTCTGTGGTTCAGCTGGCGGGCGTAATTAATATTTTAACTCTGTTTCTGAATAATTTTACACGAGAGCTGTTACTAAGCTCACTCCCACCTGCACTTTTGCCCTCTCTGGTAATGGAGCCGGGGCAGAGGAGAGTTAAGAGTGTTCCATGGAGGTCAAGGGCCGCGGGGACTTCCCACCGGGTCCTGCTTTTGTGAGGAGCGATTTCCCGGAGGCAGAAAGAGGCAGGATGGGGCAGCCGGGCCCCGGCTCTGGTCCCGGCTGGGCTGCTCAGCTGCTGCGGGACCTGGGCCTCGCTTTTCTCCTCGGGAGAATGGGTAGATCAGAGGACTTCAGCAGTGGTGTAGACAGCACGGTGGGGAGGTGGTGTACGCGTTCCCGCCGCTCCCCGAGGGCTGCGGAAGGTTGCTGTGACAAACGCCGAGGATCAGAGAGTTCCCCCTTTTCTCCTCATTCCTGACAGTGTTGGCATTTTGCCTCGTTTTCAGGGTTTTTTCCTCCCTCGCTCTGTAAAGTGGATTCGGAGCCCTCGTGAGCGGTCGAGAATGAGGCTCTTTTTTATGATTGAGGTGAAATACACAGAACGTAAAGTCAACCATTGAAAACTGTACAGTTCAGTGGCATTTAGTACAAAAAGTGCTAGTTTTCATCACCCCGAAAGGAAACCCACAGACAGTCCCTTCCAGCCCCTGGCAGCCACCCGTCTGCTTTCTGTCTGTACGGAGTTGCCTGCCCTGGACCTTTCATGGAAGTGGATCGCACGACATGAGGTCCTTTGCGCTTGGCTTCGTTCACCGAGCAGAATGTTTTTAAGGTTCCTCCACGTTGTAGCCTGTGTCAATACTTCATTCCTTTTAATGGGTGAATAATACTCCCTTGTATGGATAGAGCGCATTTTGTCTGTCCTTTCTTCTGTTGATGGAACTTGGGTTGTTTCCACTTTTTTTTTTTATTATGTTGGATCTTAGTTTCCCGACCAGGGATCAAACCCGTGTCCCCTGCATTGAGAGCATGGAATCTTACCGCTGGACCCCCAGGGACGTCCCTGTCTCCACTTTTTGACTGCTGTGAATGACGCTGCTAGGAACATTCCTGTACCAGTTTGGCAGAATCAGGTTCCTCGCTAAGGGGAGGACCTGCAGTGGGGGGCCATTCCCGCTGCCTTTCTGGATGAGAGCGAGGTGGTGACCTTTCCTCTGTTTTGGGGTGCCCGTGGGGGGAGCCACCTGTGCGTGGTCAGTTAATCCTCAGGACTCCAGGTGGCGTCTGCGCGCATTCCCATTTCACAGAATTGGCTGGCACGCGGTCGGGGGTGGTGGCAGAGCGCGGCTGGAACCAGGCAGATTGACTCTGGGAGCCCTGGTCTTCCAGAGAAGGGCCCGCGGGGCTGGGGCAGCCGGGTCTGTCCAGGGCACAGGCTAGCGCCTCCTGACTCCCAGCCCAGGACACCGGCGCTACTCCGTGCCTGGGGCGTAGCCTGGGGGTTACAGAGCTGTTTCAGAACGCTTCACAGTTCCGATTTCCATCTCCTTAGGAATGATGGGCTGGGCACTGCTAAAAATAGCTGCAGAACGCTGACGGCTAACATTTTAAAATGGTTCAATAATTTAGTGATTCTCGAGGATCGCTCTGAAGTGGGTGCTTTTAAAGTTTCCTAGAACCCAGTCACTGCTTGCTTTTTTCAACAATTTGAGGTATATTTCACATACCATGCGATCCACACACTTAAAGTGTATACGGCGGTGTATTTTTAGTGTATTCATGGATTGTACGGCCATCACCACAATCAATTTTGGGACATTTTGGTTCCCCCCAAAACAAACCCCGTACCCATTAGCAGTGCCCCCCCATCCCCCCTCCCCTTCCCGGACCCCGGCAGCCCCTCATCCGCTTTCTGTCTCTGTGGTTGTGCCTATCCGGAGCAGTTTATGTAAATGGAACCGTGCGATGTGTGAGGTCCTTTTGTGTCTGCCTTCTTTCACTTACAGCATCGTGCTTTTCAGGGTTCATCCACGTGGTAGCGTGTGTCAGTGCATCGTGTCTTTTTGTGGCCGGATAAGGTTCCATTGCACGGATGGACCGCATTTTATTTATCTAGTCATCAGTTGGTGGACATTTAGGTTACTTCCACTGTTTGGCTATTAGGAAGAGGGCTGCTATGAAGATGAGGATACAGGTTTTTGTGCGGACATGTGCTTTTATCTGTTTTAGGTCTACGCCTCGGAGTAGAATCATGCGTCTTGGGTCACATGGCAACTCTCTGTAACCTCTTTTCATTAGTTTCATTTTCCACAAGGTGCTTTTTAAAATAAAAGGAAACTATTTTTAAAATAATTGCAATTCTAAGAAATAATACAGAGCTGTCCCCTGTACCCTCTACCCAGTTTGCCCCATGACTAGTATCTTGCAGAACTAAATGGACAACATCTCAGCACAGGGACATTGACAGTGACACGGTCAAGATACAAGTGTTTCCATGAGCACCCGGATCCCTCATGCTGCCCTTTTATAGCCCCACAGACTCCCTCCTACTTCACTTGCTTTTCAACCCCTGGCAACCACTCATCTGTCTTCCATCTCTATAATTTTGTTATTTCAGTAATTACACAAAAGTGGAATCACACAGTAAGTGACTTTCTGGTGTTGGCTTCTCTCTCTGTCATCGAAACTCCCTAGAGATTGTTGCGTATCCGTGGTCCCTGCTTTCTTATGCAGAGTGCGATTCCATGGTGTGTATGCGTCAGTTTGTCTAACCCGTCACCCTTGGAGGGGCACCTGGGTTGTTTGCAGTTTGGGGTTGTTACGAATAAAGCTGCTATAAACATTAGTTTTCAGGTTTTTGTGTGAACGTGAGCCTTCATTTCTCTGGGATAAATGCCCACGGGTGCAGTTTCTGGGTCGTATGGTAGTTGCATGTTTAGATTTTTAAGAAACAGCTACACGGTTTTCCTAATGGCTGTCCCATTTTGTATTCCCACCAGTAACGTGAGAGTTTGCCCATTTTCTCACAGAATTTTACTGTTTTCTACTTTAGCCCCTCTGGTGTGGGGATATGTCCCTGAGGTTTTAATTTGCATTGCTTTAGTGGCTAATGATGTGTTTTTTTTTTTTTTTTAAGATACACTGAAGAAGCATTTAATTAAAAGATTTATAATTTCTTGATGTTTCATTGCACTTTAAAAGGCATTGTGGCTAATGATGTTTTGAACGTCTTTTCATGTGCTCTTTTGTCATCTCGCTATCCTCCTTTGTAAAATGTCTGCATGTCTTTTGTCCCTGTTTTAATTGGATGGTTTGGTTTTTATCCTGTTAAGTTTTGAGAGTTTTTTATATTCTGAACACTAGTCCTCTGTTAGACGTGTGGTTTGCAAACATTTTCTCCCAGTCTGTGATTTGTACTTTTATCTTCTTCTTCACAGAACAAAAGGTTTTAATTTTGATGAGATCCAATTTATTGATTTTTTTTCTGTGTGTGGATTGTGATTTTGGCATCCTTTTGGCATTCCTAACCCTAGATCCTGAAGATTTTCTCCTGTGAGAAGTTTTTTTCCAAAGTTTTATAGTTTTACATTTTACATTTAAGTCCATGATCTGTTTTGAGTTGATTTTTTAAAAATTGAACTATGGTTGATTTATAATGTTCTGTTAGTTTCAGGTATACAGCAAAGTGATTTAGTTATACATATATAGATATTTATCTATTCTTTTTCAGATTCTTTTCCATTATAGGTTATTACAAAACATTGAATACAGTTCTCTGCATTATACAGTATGCCTTCGTTGTTTATCTATTTTGTATATAGTAGTGTATCTGTTCATCCTAAACTCCTAATTTATCTCTTCCCCCACCCCTTCCCCCTTTGGTAACCATAGTTTGTTTTCTATGTCTGTGAGTCTGTTTCTGTTTCGTAGATATGTTCATTTGTGTCATATTTTAGATTCCATATGTAAGCGATATCATATGATATTTGTCTTTGACTTACTTCACTTAGTAAGATAATCTCTAGGTCCATGCATGTTGCTGCAAATGGCATCATTTCATTCTTTTTTATGGCTGAGTAATATTCCATTGTATATATGTACCGTATCTTTATCCATTCGTCTGCTGATGGACATGTCCTGGCTATTGTGAATAGTGCTGCAGTGAACATTGGGGTGCATGTGTCTTTTCGAATTAGAGTTTTGCTGGATATATGCCGAGGAGAGGGATTGCTGGGTCACTGTGTAAGGCTCACGTTCATGGCCGTTATTTTGTCTATCAATGTCCAGTTGCTCCAACGCCCTTTGTTGAAGGGGGCCATCCTTCCTCCATTGAGTTGCTTTTATGCCTTTGTCAAAAATCAATTGGGGGACGTCCCTGGTGGTGCAGGGGTTAAGAGCCCACCTGTCAACGCAGGGGACACGGGTCCGATCCCTGGTCTGGGAAGATCCCACATGCCGCGGAGCAACTAAGCCCGTACGCCGCAACTACTGAGCCTGCGCTCTAGAGCCCGTGAGTCAGAACTACTGAGCCTGAGAGCCACAACTACTGAAGCCCGTGCACCTAGAGCCCGTGCTCTGCAACAAGAGAAGCCCGGGCACTGCAAAGAAGAGTAGCCCCCGCTTGCTGCAACTAGAGAAAGCACACGGGCAGCAGCAAAGACCCAAGGCTGCCAAAAATAAATAAATACAAATATAAATAAACTTATAAAGAAAACTCAGCTGGGTGTATTTGTGTGGGTCTGTTTCTGGGCTCTCTGTTGAGTTCTGTTGATCTGTGTCCCTATCTGTCCTCCATAACCACACAGCCTTGATTACTCTGGCCGTGTACGTCTTGACATGGGGTAAACTGATTGCCCTCACTTTATTCTTTGCCAAATTCGTTTTAGTTATTCTGGTTCCTTTGCTTTTCCATGTAAATTTCAGAATAATATTGTCTATATACACACAAAAAAATCTTGCTGGGATTGTGTTCCACCCAACTCTTACCAATTTGGGAAGAGTTGACGTCTTGACTGTGTGCCACGATCAGGGTATGTCTCTCCACTTCTTTAGATGTTCTTTGATTTCTTTCACCGATTCGTGTAGACGTCAGTGTACAAGTCTTGTACGTGTTTTGTTAGATTCACACCTAAGTATTTTATTTTTTGAGCAATGGTAAACGGTATTGGATTATAAATTTTGGTGGCCACATGTTCATTGCTAGTATGTGGGGATGCAGTTGACTTTTGTATGTCAATCATGTATCTTGTGACCTTGTTCACAACTCATGTATTATTTCTAGGAGGTGTTGTTTTGGCGATTCCTTGGGATTTTCTACAATCACGTCATCTACAGATGGGGACAGTTTTATTTCTGTCTTCCCAATCTGTATGGTTTTTATTTCCTTTTCTTGCCTTTTGTGCTAGCTAGAACGTCTACCCCTATGGTGAATGAGAATGATGAGAGCAGACATCCTTGCCGTGTTCCTCATCACAAAAGGAAAGCATTTAGTCTTTCCCTGTTTGGAATAATGTTAGCTGATGAGATGAAGTTTTGCAAATGCTCTTGATCAAGATGAAGAATTTCCTCTCTTCCTATTTTTGGGAGAGATGTTGTCACAGATGGATGTTGAATTTTGTCAAATACTTTCTCTGCGTTGATTGCTATGACCTTGTGATTTTCCTTCTTTAGCCTGTTGGTATAGTGTATTACATACATTTATTTTTATTTTTTTATTTATTTTAAAAATAGTTATGTATGTACGTATGTGGCTGCATTGTGTCTTATTTGCAGCACACGGGATCTTCGTTGTGGCATGCGGGGTCTTTTGTTGCAGCACGCGGGCTTAGTTGCCCCGCAGCACGTGGGATCTTAGTTCCCTGACCAGGGATTGAACCTGCGTCCCCTGCATTGGAAGGCAGATTCTTAACCACTGGACCACCAGGGAAGTCCCTATAAATTGATTTTTTAAAAAAATATTGAACCAGCCTAGCATGCCAGAAATAAACTCTACTTGTCGTGATATGTAATTCTTTTCGTATAATGCTTAATTCTATTTGATAATATTTTGTTAAGGATTTTTTATGTCTATATGAGAGATATTCACCTGTGGTTTTCTTTTTTGTACTCTCTTTGTATGGTTTTAGTATCAGGGTCATATTTGTTCCGCGAAATGGATTGGATTCTATTTTGTGGAAGATACTGTGTAGAACTGATGTTTGTTCTTTGAACATTTCATGGAATTCTTCTGTTTTAGTCGGCTTGTTTTGACATCACTCTCACAAGGGAAGTGTTCCTGCCAGGTGGAGGTAGATGTCCAGCTTCCTCAGTTGACCTCTATTGATACCCAAGTGGGGGGGCTCCTGTTATTGCTGGTGGGGGAGGGGACCTGCTCCCCACGTGGTCTCCACTGATACCGTGGTGGGGGGTGGCCTCATTCTTGCTGGTAATGGGGAAAGTCCTGACTCTCCGTTAGCCCTCTTCTGACCCCAGTCCAGCGGAGTGAGGTGGGGGCGTGAGGGAGGGATGCCAAATGCTTGTGGAAATCCAGGCTCCCCGAATGGAACCAGAGGTGGATCTGTCACAGCTCGGTAGGGAAGAAAGTCCCAGCTTCCACCTCGGTTTACTTGATCCCCCCCAGTGGAGGTTTGGGTGCCTCACGGCAGCCGCACAAGGGGAAGCCCAGGCTCCCCCCTCGGCCTCTGCTGCTATGAGTCAGGGTGGAGGCCACAGTTTTCCTGTGATATCTGGGTCGAGTAGAGCAGTTATTGTCTAAACGTAGTCCTTTTCGTCTGCCATTTTCCTGGCGTTTGGCTGGAGAGAATAGTCATTCGTTGTGGCTTTTTTTTTTTCTGCTTCTACTGGTGTTTCTGGGTTTCTGACTTCTTATCTCCCAGTCTGGGATATGAGGTTCTCCAGCCTGGAGAACCGACCACCGTGCTGTTCCTTGGGTCCCTGTTCCCGGCCCATGCTGCCTTCTCCCTACCTCTCAGAATCTTATGTTTGTTTCCTGTACGACATACTGGGTTTCTCGTGGCTCTTCTTGGGAGGAGTAGGGAAAAGTGCGTCTACTCCATCTTTCCGGAAGCAGAAGTGCAGCCCCTGGTTTTCAGCTCAGAGATATCAGGATGCACTTGAAGTTTTAACCTCTGCCTCTTGGGGCCTCCATCTCAGCGGTCCCCAACCTTTTTGGCACCAGGGACTGGTTTCGTATCAGACAGTTTTTCCACGGGCGGGTGGGTGGGGGTGAGGGTTCAGGCAGTAATGTGAGCGATGGGGAGTGGCTGTAAATACAGGTGAAGCGTCACTCGCTTGCCTGCCGCTCACTTCCTGTTGTGCAGCCCGGTTCCTAACAGGCCACGGGCTGATGGGGACCCGTGCGCTATCTGACCATGACCTGGTTGTCTCTTGCAGCTCTGGAAATCTCTCCTGTCTCCATGCCTTGACCCACTGGAGTGCAGACGGTTCCTGTTCCAAGAGACCTTCCTGCGGGGCCCAGTCTGACAGCACCTCTGGTGAGTTGGGACATCTTCTTCTTGTCCTTGTCATCTGCGAGCCTATCTCCATTGCCATGGTGTGGTTCGCCTCCTCCCTTTGGCACTGCAGCCAGAGGATGGTCAGTTCCTCGCAGTCAGGGCCCAGGTGCTTGTGTCAGGGTGGGGAGAGGGTGGGTGGAGTTGCCCTTGGCGCTGGGGGAACAAGCCTGCCCCTTGGTGCCTGGCTAATGAGACCTTGGGGGAATTATTGGGACCGTGGCTGAGGCTCCAGGTCTGGCTCCTTGTCTGTGCTGAGATGTCCAGGCTGGACTCAGCCGATGTGGCTAAAGTGGATGATGGGGGAAGTGTTACAGGCGCCCCACCTCCATGTTTGCTTGGATCAGGGGACACCTGTCTGTGTCCAGCACAGGGACCACGGAGGGAAGCCCACAGTCTGTGGTTCCGCAGAGCTGAGATATGCCCTGTGCTCTGGTGCCCAGAGCTTGTTATACGTGCTCCACTGGCATCGTTTCATCTGTAACATGTGCTTAAACTTGGCATTTGCTGAATGTTGCCTAAAGGCTGGGCTTGTACCATGACTGACCTCATGAAGAAAGGGAAATGATTGCCATTCTCAGGTGAGGGGACAGGCTCCCGACAGTTAGACACGCTGCTCATGGATTACTTGGTCCTGAGAGGCCCCATCCAGCCCTGGCTGTGCACAGCCTGGGCTCTTTCTGGTGCGACACCTGGCTGCCCAGCCTGGCTCCGCGTACTGGGGACCAGAAAGGCAGGTCTGTGAGGTCCACTCCCCGTTGGACACTGTTTCTCAGGCTTTATAAAAAAAAAATCATTGCCTATCCATGGAGACATTTTGGACCGTTTTTCCAAATTGTCCACCCCAGTGAAATTTTAATACTATGGAAAGGTTGTACATCTGTTCATGTTCTGCTTGTATATCTGTGCCTCCTACTTAAAAACACTAAGATCCATCTCACCTTCCAAGAGTCCATTGAGAGTGCATGTCCCGGACTTACAAATACAGCAGGCAGGAGCGGAATGTCGGAGCCACTGCCCCTGCCCTGGTCCTGGTCTCCACTGCTTTTGGGGGTTGCCTCCTAACTGGTTTCCTACCCCTAGATTCCCAGCTCTGCAGTCCTGCCTGAAATCCAGTTCAGACGCTCTCACTGTCCTTGTTCAAGCCTTTCCGTGTGGTCGTGATTCCCTCCATGTGCTCTGAGCTTCTCTGGCCTCTGCTCTTGCCCTCCCCCGGCACACACGGGCACTCACCTGGCGAGCGGTGGTGATGGGGCCCCGTGGAGGACCAGCCCCCGCTGTCTCTGCTGAGTGGGCAGAGCCTACAGTCCCCTTGTCCTCTGTTCCTCCCCGATGCTGGATGCTGGCCCCTCGTCGGGAACCCCCGGCTCTGAACCCCACGGTACCTGCTCGCTCACTGTGGCTCAGTGGAGAGGTGACAGATGCACGTGAGATGTGTGACTCTAGCGGAGGATGTGGCAGCCCTTTCTTCTAGAGGCAGAGCAGCCTCAGAGAAGGAGGGTGTCCAGGTGTGAGGGAAGGTCCCTCATTAGGCTGAACCGTACATACAGCGTCATCCGTAAGGCCTGCCTTTGACGTCCTCGGGATCGGGACCTGGGGCTTACTTACCATTCATTATGGTGGCAGCTGGTGGCAGAGCGCTAAGCGCCCGTGCAGCGTGTTTCTGCATTTGTGGGTCATCCGCCTCAGGCCGGATGGGGGGCTTGTTGGCTCACGACGAGGTCGACCCTCTCTGAGCCTGGGTTTGCACCAAGGCCCTCTGACCTCCTCCAGGTTTCTTCCTGAGAAAGGACACTTGACCATTGGATCTGAGCGTTTGCTTGTCACCATTCCGGCGTCTGAGATAGGGTGCTGCCCGAGCTGGGCCTCCAGCCTCTCCTTAGAGAACTGTTATACTTACCATTGGCCCCAAGCGGTGGGAGCATTTGATTTCAGGATCTGTCCCTGTGACCGTGGTCATTGATGTACAAGGGGAAAGAGAAGAGGTTTTCAAGCTGGACCGGACGGCCCTTTCGCGCCAGGAGTGGACGTGTTGTAATCTTGGTTTGCCGGCCAGGGCGCTTTTCGCCCACAAAGCGGGCCGTCTCCAGGCCAGGGGACCAGGTGTTCATTGGGAGGTTAGGCCTCTCGGCTGGAGGAAGGATGGTGGCCCTTGTGCTGTGGACGGGGAGGGTTTCCATATCTCGGGAGTGGATCTTCTTGAGCCCAGGAGGTGCTGCGTCCTGGGTGTGGGCGTAGCTGAGGCAGAATTCTCCATCAACCTCAGGTTCATCTGGGCTCTTCATCTCCCTCTCAGCTGCTTCTCCCGCATCCTCAGGTGTCCCACAAAGGGGCCCTGCCCCTCAGCGGCCTCTGGGTGTCCTGGGGCCTCCATTCATCACGGATGCCCCCTGTGTGGGCGCCTCACCGCACCCCTGCCCTGGCTGCATCACCTTACAGGTGAAACATTCATCACTTAATAAACCCGTGTGGATTCTGGGTTTCAGACCTTTCGGAGTGACCCCCTCCTGCTGCCACTCAGAAAAAATGGAACGTTACCCTTGCGTGGTAATTTAGTGAGTAGCCAGATGTCGCGTGATGAGTGGCAGAAGGGTTCCGCTTCAGAGTAACAGAATTAACGTACAGTGTTGTGCATTCTGACCCGTGATTCAATGAATCACAGATGGAATGAATTCAAAGATTCGGTTTTTGGGAAGTGGTCTTTATACTGCCTCAAATTATTTTTTCCACTTGTGGATATAATCAGACACCCCCCCTAGGGTGCCGGAGGATTTCTGAGGTTCCAGGTGACTCTCCTGGCGGTGACGTGACACATCCAACAGGTTTGGGTGAAGACTCTGTCTTCGGTGATGAGATTCAAGTAATTCTCTCCAAAACTGGGTGCCTAGTGTGTTCCTAAATCAGGGCTGGCAGACTGTGGCTCACGGACCAAATCCTACCATCATCTGTTTTTGTAAATCCAGTTTTTTAAAATTGTGATAAAATACACGTTGCATAAATGTTTACCATCTTAACCGTTTCTGAGTGGACAGCTCAGGGGCATCAAGTACGTTCACATTATTGTGCGACCATCACATCTTCCACCTCCGGAACCTCCCGCCTTCCCAAGCTGACACCCTGGCCCCATTCAACACTCGCTCCCCCTCCCGTCCCCCACCCCTGGCCCCAGCATCCTACTTTCTGTCTCTGTGGATTTGATGACTCTGGGGACCTCCCATGAGTAGAATCCTACAGGATTTGTCCTCTTGGGTCTGACTTTTTTCTCTGAACGTACTACCCTGAAGGTTCATCCATGTTGTAGCCTCTGTCACAACTTTCTTCTTTTTTAAGGTCAAATAATCTTCCAGTGTATGGAGATCAAACTTTGTGTATCCATCGACTGTCAACAGACATTTAGGTTGTTTCTTTCCACCTTCGACTGTTGTGATTAATGCTGCTCCGGAAATGGGTGTAAAAATACCAGTTCTTGGGCTTCCCTGGTGGCACAGTGGTTGAGAGTCCGCCTGCCGATGCAGGGGACACGGGTTCGTGCCCCGGTCCGGGAAGATCCCACATGCCGCGGAGCGGCTGGGCCCGGGAGCCATGGCTGCTGAGCCTGCGCGTCCGGAGCCTGTGCTCCGCAACGGGAGAGGCCACAACAGTGAGAGGCCCGCGTACCACAAAAAAAAACCCCCAAAAAACCAACAAAAACCAAACCAGTTCTTTGGGGGATATACCCAGAAGTGGAATTGCTGTGTCACATGGTAATTGTACATGTAACGTTTTGAGGAGTCGCCATACTGTTTTCCACAGTGGCTGTATCATTTTGCACTCCCACCAGCAATGCCAAGGGTTCCAGTTTCTCCACATCCTCACCAATGCGTTTTTCCTGTCTTTTTGATGGTAGTCATGCTAGTGGCTGTGAAGTAGTGTCTCGCTGCAGTTTTGGTTTTCATTTCCCCAGTGATCAGTCATGCTGAGCATCTTTTCATGTCCTTCTTGGCCATGTGTTTGTCTTCTTTGGAGAAATGTCTATTCAAGTCCTCTGTCCATTTTTGAATTGGGTTGCTTGATTTTTGTTATTCAATTGTAGAAGCTCTTTATATATTCCGGATTTTTATCCCTTGCCACATATGTGATTTGCAAATCTTTCCTCCCACTCCGTGGGTTGCCTTTTGTAAGTAAAGTTTTATTGTCACGCAGCCATGCTCGTTCCTTCTTGTATTATCTCTGGCTGCTTTCATGCTACAGAGGCCGAGCTGAGTGGCTGTGACAGAGGCCGTGTGATCTCAGAGCTGAGAATATCTACAGGCTGGCCCTTTACACAGAGTTTGCTGACCCCTGTTCTGAATGATCTCGGCGCATCCAGCGCTGACAGCTGTACAAACCGCATGGACGCTGCTTCCAGAGGGGTCCCCCGCAGCCCCCCACATCTCAGATTGCAGTGAGCCGGGGAGTGATGGTGGGCGAGGGGTGTGGACATCGAATGGGGGCCACTGTCTCCAGACGTCTGGCTCCGAAGGGCGGGGCGTCTGCTCTCACCGTCTGCGTGTCGTCTGCAGGACAGAAGCACAGTAGCTTTGCTCTCCACCCAGAGCCCCAACCTGGGTCTGGTATGCAGTCAGTAAATGGGGAGCAGGTGACTGTCCCCTCCCTGGGGCGGTCCCTGTGTAGGCCCAGGAGAGGGTGATGGTACCTCTCTGAGCTTGTGTGAAGGAGGTGGCCCTCAATCACTGTTATCTCCCCAGAGGGACCCAGGAATCTCCAGGAGGAGCGAAGGGTCGCTGTGTGGGGCCGTTGGAAATGGCCCTAAAGGTATCAAGTCCTCATCCCAGGACCACACGTGTCATCGTGTACAGTACAGCTTGCAGATGTGATCAAGTTAAGGGTCCTGAGATGGGGCGTTACCCTGGATGATCTAGTTGGGCCCCTAACACCATCAAGGAGCCTTTACAAGAGGGAGACGGAGGGAGATGTGAACACAGAGGAGACCCCGTGATGACAAAGGCAGGGACTGGGGTGATGCAGCCACGAGCCCCAGGACACCTGGAGCCCTGGAAGCCAGAAGAGGCAGGAAGGACCCTCCCCTGGAGCCTCCGGAGGGCACTAGCCCTGCGACACCCAGATTTCAGTCCAGTGAACCTGATTCCAGCCTTTCGGAATCAGGCTGGATCTCTCCCCAGGATGGGGAGAGAATACATTTGTGTTGCTCTGAGCTGCCCGGCGTGTGACACTTTGTTATGGCAGCCCCGGGACGCTCATACAGCACATGGATCTGGATTTGGTTGGGGAATAGGGTCACTTTTCGGTGAGAAGGAGGAGAAGTGTGGGCCTCGCGTGTGGCCGGGGCTCAGGTTTCCGCCGGGGTTACCTTGATGGCAGGCCGGTCACCGCGGGAAGACGTGACGGCCTTTCCCCAGGTCACCGCGGCCCAGCTGAAACCTTGGGGAGGGGCTTTGGAGCTGGCGTAGGCAGGACTGCCCTCACCCTGTCACTCTCTGCAGGACGTGCCCCCAGATAAGCCGCCAGGAGAGGTGTAGCCTGCTCTGAACGCAGCGCCTGCGGGCCGCGAGCATCTCCCCTCTCAGCCGGGCTGGGGACGTGCTGGCCGGCGTCCCCACGCCGGCTGCACATTGCTGGGCCCCCATGGAAGTGCCCGAGTATTTCACACATTCAGAGTTTCCCTGCACGAATGTACACCTTGAGTGCTTCAGCCTTCTTCCTAGGCCTGGAGGTGAAGGTGGGCACCTGGAGGCCAGCCCACACGCCCCCTGCCTATGGTCTTTCTGGGCGGGTAAATTCTGCTCCGGCTGCCCCAGTATCTTCACCTCTCATCAGGGCAGAGGGAGCGAGGCCCGAGGGGTCGGGCGACTGCCAGGCCACCCCCGCCCCCGACGGCAGCACATGGTTCCACACTGTCCTGGGGTGCATTCCCCGTGCCCGACGGTCCTGTCCCAGCCTCTAGGTTCCCGCCTCTGCTCTGTGCACCACCCTTCCTGGTGCCCGTCCCCTCGGCTGTCGGGAGACCCCACCTCCCGGGAGGCTTCCCTGTCTCCACCTTTGCATGCTCTTTGTGACCCACTGCAGGCCCCTGGGCAGGGCACGATGCAGCTGCACCCTAGGGCATCTCGGTGCCATTGCAGGGATAAGCTCAGTGGCCCTGGGTTGCCCACTCCTCTCCCTCCGCCCTCTCCCACTACTTTAGACCTGGTTACGCAACGAGGCAGGTGGGGGGGGAAGCATCTCCCAGCGTCAGGGTGGGAGAGCAGTAGGACCACAAAAGCTGGTACAGGAACGTCCTCGGGCTTCCAGAGCCCCGGGCGGGGTGTGTGATGTTGAGGAGGGTGCGTGGGTCCAGGCGGACCGGAGTGTTCACAGGAGCTGCTGGGTTGCTCTGAGGAATGAGGTGGAGGCCGTGAGTCTAGGGAAAGGCGTGGTGGTCATTGGGCCCATCACGTAGATCCTTCCGAATAGCTTAGCCAAGGACCGCGTCATCATCTCGGCAGTAAGAGCCCCTTCATGCGGCATGTGTCAGGCCCTGCAAACAGCACCTGGGCTGCTCACCGACGCTCCCCCTCAAGGGTGAGAACGATCGAGGAATAGCAAGAACTGGGTTTGTTTCCCCAAATGGGTCGTCTCAGTCCTAGCAAAAGGGCCATGTCATTTTGCTTTGACTTTAGAGCCTGGCCTGAGGAACAAGAATTCTCGGGTATCTTGTTGAAATTGCAGATTCTAAGACCTCCTCCAAAGGAAATCCAATTCAGTAGGAATCGGCCTTGTTTGCCTGCTAACAAAATGATTCTGCTGCAGGCCCCATGGGTAAAACTCTGCTTTAATCATTAGGCTAAAATCATTAGGCTATGACCAACCCGTGGGCTGAGAGCACATTTTTGCAGCCACGTGTGGTATTTATCCCTGAGCTTCCTGGCAGCCAGGGAGAAAAGGGAAAGATGGAATAACAGAGTTCTCTTATCTGATATTAAATTAGTTCCTCTGGAGAGCAGATTTTTCTTAGCACTCTAGCCTAGGAGGAATGTTTTCACATAGTGTTTTCAGTTGTGGTTTTGCCA